>NC_055683.1:22178388-22518022 GCF_017639745.1 Melanotaenia boesemani | reverse complement strand
CAGGATTAAGTGGTAAAACCATTTTTACAAACACAAGAAAAGTCTCTTTCTTTTCATCTGAACTTCCAATCACACATTAAATTCATAAACTAGTTGCAGGAGTCAGATTGCTCCCGGTGGTCCTGATGTGGAGGTACTTATAAATAAACACCTTAAACCACATCAGGACTAAGAGATATCCAGAGCTTCAACAGGAATAGTTTCCTTTAAAAGCTTTAAGCACCCAGGAAAGAACTATTAAATGAAAACAAAACTTCCCAGTGCTCTCATTGGTTAAAAATAACTAAATAAAAAAGGTGGATATGACAAAACACCTTAACATAAATAATTTTCACTTACATGAGTTAACATGCCTGAAGAACATGATGCATAAAAGCAACATAAAAAAAACAAGGGCCTTCACCAAACTTGCTGCAAGTTTGGGGACATTGATATCCAACAGCGCGTACGCTGTGAGGGCCCCTGCTAATGAATGAGAAGACAGAAAACAGTGAGACTTGCCTCAGGCTGAAACAGGGCTACACTGAGACAGGGCCTCAGCCAGTCCCCCATGGCATCGCTACAGGGAGAAGAGAAATCTGGGTTTTAGCACTACAGCCATGATTGAGCCGGATGTTCTGCAGCTGAACAGTGCACTCTGTTTCAAAGGCCAGTCAGCCGCTGCCATGTACATAGCATGAGCAAAGAGGATTCATTTATTAATTATAGTTGAAGGAAAACATTTACTGGAATTTTCCTTAAACAGTTCAGGTTTTAGGTTCATAATCAGGACAATAAAAACATTAAAACTCTACATAGTTTAGAATACAAACCTGCTGTGACATCTCTCTGCCTACACCTCACAAAAAAGAGTCTTAAACTTTTCCCAAACTTTATTAGAACAAGGTTTCACAACAATACATGCAGCATTTCATTTTATACCTCATCTATTTATGGTTAAGGTAGGTATTTCCACCAGAAATATTTAACATAAAACAGAATGAAAGCAGTTACTGGAAGCCCTCACCAAACTACGTTGGGGACATCAGTCCAACAGCACTATGTGCTGTGAAGGCCTCCCCACTTAGAACAGAAATGTATTTACATAAAACTTGCCTTGATAAAGGGTGGGAACTGCCAATGTAACTCCAGCGCCTTCACAACACTACGAACCATATCTACTACACTTCTATACACCTGAATGAAACATGAGAAGGAAAAACAGCCACAAAACAGATATAGGTTGAATCAGAATCAGGTGAAACAGTTTGTAGTCTTTGTTAGACACAGTGTAAAAATTCCCCAAGTGCTCTGTGATGCCTTTATAGCTCTTCAGTGCCTCATCCTCATAGCTCAGTAGTAGAATGATCAGTACATTGTGGTACTATAATACCAATACTTATTTCTACTAGCAGCTGAGGACATTAGAAAATAGTTTAGTGTCCAAACCTATAGAAGAGAAGGAAGCAGACTTCAGTAGTGGCCCCCAGGAGACATGGAAGGGGGTCTTATACCCACTGGTGGCCGCGATGGCACTCCTTGATACCTTGGAGGGATCACAGGAGGGGCCTGTCCAAACGGGGACATCTGACCTGGTATGTACCCAGGTATCCCTCGTGGTGGACCACCATACTGGCCTGCAGGAACACAGAATAAGCAGCAAGTTTACTAAAGCATCTAATGAAATATACGGAGCTCATGTTAACAATATGAGATAGTGACTCAAAAATAAGAGACATGTCCTTCAGTAGAAATGTCCTGCAGCTCTTCTGGATATTGTGGCAGAAAAAGAGATTTACTGAGCTACAAGCACAATGTATACCAGGCATGCGATTCCCCACGCTGAGTTGCTGAGGAGCCATTATGCCACCCACAGGACCCACTGATGGGGCAGCAGCGCCAGCCTGGCCTTGGTGGGGCATACTGCACTGATACCTGGGCAGCTGAGTCCGTAACTCTTCCTACAGCACACAGAAAGCAATGAGAGCAGAAATGATTGACACCACAGTTCTGCCACTCAACTACAAGAAAAAACAAATTTGTTAAGAAACATGTTATCAATGTGATGCTAACAGAAACTATCTCTTCTTCTGTGCACCTCCTTACTGTCAAAAGCTGTAAAGACACAGTTAAAGCTGGACTACTTACCAGTGAGAGATCCTCATCAGGGTGGATCAACTTACTGGTTGCACTGGAGGTGGTGAGGGTGGCGGGCTTACTGGTCACAGTGGAGGGAGGTTTGGAGACAGTACTGCTACCAGCATTGGGGCTGGCCACACCCACGGTGGTCGGAGTGTAGGCTGGAAATGTGGGCTTTGAGGGGTCAGAGGTAGTGGATGGGGTAGTGTGAAGGGACCCTGACAACACCTGCTGACTCTGAGAAGGGAGGAGATGGAAACACATGAGAGAGACACTTCTGAGAAGAGTTTCATATTACATACTCATACTTTTTGAGAATTAGGACTGAATTTGATGTTTGGCTCTTGACATGAATAATTTTATTTGGAAACAATTTCTGTGCATCTTCACGTTTTTGCAAAATGAGCTTTACTAAGTTCAGCAGAGGAACTTTACATCCACGTCTCAGTGATCATGGTTAACTTTAATCACATTAATGGAAAGTATAAACAGGCTCTTAATTTCTCACAACTTCTGTTAAATGCAAGAGCAACTGCTTAAAGTGTGACTAATTCAAACCATCTTTAAGAAAATTGTAGCATCCTGTTCGATAATGCTCTAAATCAGTTTATAAATGAACATCTCATGGTAAAAATCTGAGTAATTCTCCAGAATTTTATTTGATTTGGCAGTAATTAACTTTTTTCATTTAGTTGTAATGCACATTTCTACTAAAAAGAGTAAATAAATGCACAGTGCTGAAAAGGAAAGAAGGCAAGTGTGTGGTGTAATATGGAGCTAAACTGAAGGACAACTGAATAAAATAACCCCTAAATTAGAAGAGTTTCCAGGTGAAGTTTCCTTCATATAATTCCTTGGACAGCTGTGTCACTTAGTCAAACACTAAGGGGTGACAAGGTCTCATAAAGACTTTACCTGTCCAGCACTGGGGAACAGAGGTTTTGTGATATCGGGCTGGGCTGATGGGGCAGAAGCAAGAGGGGCTGCAGGTCTGGTGAGGATGCTTGCAGCAGGGGGGACCTGAGGCATGTGGGTGATGCCAGGACGGTGGCACACCGGAGGAGGAATGCCTGATACCAGCAGAACAAATTAATTACATGAAGACAAAAATGCCTGACCACATCAGAATTTTATTGTAAAATGGTAATATTAAAATAAATGACTTTGTAAGTTAAACTGAACCAAGTACATGTAGGAAAGTGTGTTCAGAAAGTGGAGGCTGGTGGAGTGTTACCTGGTGGCATACCTGGCATCATTGGTGGTATTATCCCTCCCACTGGGATCATCCTTAATATGCAAAGAAATAAAATGCAGGAACGAATACAACATGTGAAGGAAATTAGATTCATACAAAGTCAAGAATAATAAAAGTGGATGTTTACCCTGGGGGCATTCCTGGCATTACACGGGGCAGGCCTGGCATCATCGGTGGGACACCTGGTATCATCGGGTGTATTCCTGACACAAAGACAGTAATATTTAACATACAAGTGTATTACCACATGGTAAAATATACCCCATTTCTATTTTCTTAGGTATATCCATATCAACCAAAACAATCCCTAAAATATTTCCGCTTCACACATGATCTCTTAAGAACATTTTATCCTAACCAGTTAAATACCCCGCTAACAGCATTAATCTAAGCTTGATTTTAACATATTTGTCAAGGTAAAAATTGTTGTAAATCTACTGTAATTAATTTTATTAGATTTGACAGGCTCATCTCATTAAGTAGTTTTTTTGTTTTTACACACATTTTGATTCCAATAACATCATCATAATAATCACAATAACGACATAAGAGCTTCCTACATCACAGCAGTTTTAAAGCAAAAAAGCAAAGTACAAGGACATACTGCAATTATGACTGACTTTATCTGTTTTCTGAATCTAACATTATGAATGGATGAAAAAAGAAAGGATGTAAGGGCAGCAGTAGGGAAACAAGGCAAAAAGGAAGGACATTGAAAGTCAAGTGAATTACTTCAGAGGAATTTAAACTACATGACACAAATTCAGGCTTATTTAGTATTTTGCTGCTCGGGTAATAGAACTGTATACCCACCTGAGTATCCGCTTGGTGGTATCCCTGGAGCGGCAGAGCCAGGAGGCACACCCGACAGGTTCATATGTGGGATGTAACCTGCCTGAGGCTGACCTACAGCCACCTGCTGGAAGGAAGGGCCAGGCTCTTCATCCTCCTCATCTTCATCAGAGTCATCCTGGTTCAGCCTTTTCTTCTGAGAGTCTGAAATAATGGAAGAGCAGAATCAGACTATTCCTGCAAAAAAATTGTACATTTATGTTGTTGCAAAGAAATACCTTGATTCTTCTGTTCCAGCACTCGTCTTCTCTCCTCCATGTCTTTTTCTGGAATACCCTCCATGCCATATATCTCTAGTTCAATATCAGTTCTTCCAGGTATTGCATTAGGAACTGCATCAATGGTCTCTTTGTGTACCTAGAAATTAAGCTGCACTTTTAATGTCCACAGAAATAACTTTATTTTAGATTGATGGGAGTGATATAAATTATGTCCTCACCTGCATACAGTGGATAGCAAGCCCAGGGCCAGTGTACAGCTTTTTATGACAGATGTGACACTTGAAATGTTTAGCCTTCTGGTGCTGAATGAGAATTTTTTCATCATCAAAATCTCTGTTACAGTACCTGAGACGACAGTTCAGGAAAGTTTAACTAAAAACTTAATAGCTGTAATGGCATTTCACAGCTGAATGTGCCTTGTTTGTATCTGCAGCTACTCTGAACACATACCAAAAACACTTTCATTACTCGTCTTGAATATAGTCTTTCTGCAAAACCCCCAGGTCTTACTGAACTTCAGCTGTACAGTCGAGACCATGTATAAATCTGACTTGTTATATGTAAACAGACAGCTACACACCTATTAAAGGTTAGCAAGAACTCTCAGTGAACGTTAGTTCGCCGGTAATAAAAGAATCAGACATACCCGATATGAGTAACATATCACTAAATAGAAAGTTTAAAAAGGATACCAGCACCATGGCTTCATTTGCTTTTTCTTCTTCCTCCCCATGATTTCTGCACTGTTAGTTCACCGCTTGCTAAGGAAAAACACACCAGATTACAGGAAGATGGCGTCAGGTCTCCAACATCCCACTGGAATACACTGCAGCTCCAGTTCGCCCTCTGGTGGCCAGACAGTACGCTGTCACATCTTGTGATTAAAAACTTAGTGATCTAATAACCGAACATTTAATGTCTAACTGGCTTTGTTCAATTATATAACTGAAAAAAAAAAAACATACAAAAAAAGAAACCCAATTTTGAAATTTAGACCATAGCGTTTGACCAAACATAAGCTCGGTACACATTTGGTCCAGGAACCCCAGGATAAATATATATATATATATCAATATTTACATTAGATATATTATAAATAAATACGACACATATATTGTAAGGTCAAATCACTCTAAAAAATCACGAAATCGTCTCGGAAAATGTATTCAACCAAAAATATTTACGCCCATATACATATGGTCCAGGAACTCATAGCAGAAAACTGTATTTACATCGGACATATTTAAAACCGTACACAACGGGACATGCGCAGTCGGCACATAAATGAAAAGGCTAATTAATACTCTATCAACTTGAAAATCAAACATTTGCTATGTTTATTCACCAATAACGCTAGGTTAAACTACAAATTACGTCTTTGTTTCGGGCATTTGACAAATATTAGCTACCTCCGTGCGGCAGTAGGACTATGTTTACCTCCCAAACCTCGTCGTTCCAGGATTCAATTGACGTAGAAGACAGAGATGACTTCGATAGCGAAGAAATTACTGGCTACAGTCAGAAAATACAGCTGAACTGCTATTACACCATCTATCTTTATCAAGGCACAAGGTAACGATCGATATCACTCGTCGTAGTTTCTGCTGTGGACAGGTCTCTTGCGGCTTTCTGTCTCTTATCTACTGTAACCATCTGATATGTTGCATGTGGGAGGAATATTGTCACTGTGCAATTATTACTTTAAATTGTGTTTTATTGTACTTGTTTCTTTTGTGAATACAAGGAAAATCTTTGGCGTGTAACTGTTGTTTAGCCCGTGATTGTCTTGGGTTTTTAGAGATAACTTGCAGGCGGCGATACTCATGCAGGTAAATCCGGATTTATGGATAAAAATCTAATCAGATGATGAGTAAACTGTCAATTGTCTTAGATCTGAGGCTTCTGGGGAAAATGTGGCATGGACCAAGAGACGTGCAGACTCCACAACAAGTCAGGATGACTTTAGGTAACACAGGAGCCACCCACCTACCTTCTACTTGCTTTCCGTTGTCGTTTCTCTTTGGCTTTCACTGTTGTGCGTTGGTGGGTCCACGGGCTGCCACCGGAAATCCAATCAACATGGAATCAATGCTTCATTCATGATTTTGTTGTGATTGGTCATTGCTGTGTTACATCGCCTCCCTTTCTGAATGGTGTCTCCACTTCCATGTGGCAACAGTTCTCCAGGCTTTCTGGTTAAAAGTTAATAAAAACCTTAATGTCTGGGAACAGTGTTGTGGAAATGTTTTACTATGTGTTCCGCTCAGATGCAGTTACAGCTTTGTGACTCAGCTGTGTGTTGTTTTGGATGTGTGGCTAATAGTCATCAGCTTTCTCCATCTCTTCTCCATTGACTTGAGTGGCTTCCATATTCCTCATCGCTTACACTGGCTGTTTGTATCCATATTAACTCAATGCTTCATCCGCAGCTTAACACTGATTGACAGCAGCCTGCCATCAGAGGCAGAACCAGAGCTGCGGACTTACATTTCAAGGAGGCTGAGCAAAGGAGCCCTGCTAGGAGGCATGGGCAACATTGCCACTGTGGAGCTCAGGTATTTTTTTTTTTTTAATTAAACTTCTTTTTGTATTGAAGCAAATAAAACTTTAGGAATTTAGAGTTTTTGAACACAATTTCATAAAATGTCTTCTTCATAGTATTCCAGAGCAAGCCATTGGCTGCTACTGCTGTCTGCTGGAGCAGGAAAGGTCTCCTGAACAGCCAGATGCTGATGGGAATGGATACGTCATCTGCTTTATGGGGGGGTCTGAAAAAGGACTAAACTTATATCCTTCTGCCATGTGAACCATATAATATTATGCATAATTTTTTGTTACAAAATGTTTTTGTTAGAATGCTCCGGCATCATTTCAAGCAAAATCTTAAATTCTTTGACCCAAAACACATTTAGATTAGAGCTTGATAAATATGTCCAAGGCCTGCATAGCAGCCTGCAAACCCCAGAGGTATGAGAATGCAGTAACGCTGTCAGAAAGCAGAACAGTTGTTACAGTAAAATTATTGCAGTGTTTAAAATTTTTCTGTCTTTGTGTCTTGTAGCTGCACAATCTTGAGACGGAGGTTCGTCCCTATCTAAGCCGGTGGTATGAGGAGTCTGTAATGCACATTTATCGAGTTGTGCAGTTGGTTCAGAACAACATCAGCTTCTTGCTGCATTCTGTGAGTCATTTTTTTTAGCATCATGGTGTGTAAAAGAAAGATAGTTGCTCATCAAAAGAACCTGTAAAGAGGTAATGACACTAAAATACAGTTAAAATGATTTAAACAGCCATCTTTGCTATTCTGTGTGATAAAACAATTTGTAAATTATTGTATAACATAAATACAATATAAATACATTCTAATTATAATTATAATGTAAGAAAAAATTATGTGTTAGTCTTAATTCACCTCCAGAATATACCACAGAAGCAAAACACAAGCCCATCCTTCCATTCAAAGGCTTCATTAGTAAACCATAGAAAAGATCAAATATTGTCCAAACTTGAGGCTTTGTAAATATATTATTGATATTAAGGCGAGAGCAGGAACAGGAACTGTGCCACAGGATTACAGTGTGGTTTGTCAAGGTTTACATAAAGAATGAATGTCAGTGATATTTTATTTCATTTAGTGAATTAACCTGAAAAATGTAGTTTTTGTGTTTTGTTTTTTCTCTGCTGGCTTTTATGTGCTGCCATTAATATTTTATTGTCAGATGTGATGAGTATTATAAGTAAATATGTCACATTTTTAATATGCTTGAAAAGTGCCATGTTTACCGCTGTTACATTTTTAACAGTCCCAATCTTATTGGATAAATGATTTCAGTTGCTCACCACTTCAGGACCTCATTTGTCACTTTTATCATTCAATGATACTTTATAATTTTCCAGAGTGTGTGTGTGTGTATGTGGTTTGACATTTTTCTGCTGAAATAAGTAAAGCCTTCCCTTAAAAAAATGTGTCCTGAGTGGCAGCGTGCTGCTCTAAAACCCGCATTTATCTTTCAGTCTTTAATGGTCCCTTCCCAGATGTGCAAATTACCAATTTTTTACATGTGTATTAATGCAAAACCAAACAATCCTAAATTCTTGCTGAGAAGCTAAACATCATAGTCATATTGTTTTTAATCCTTGTCCCCTGTGTACAGAGATTCCTCAGGGTTTGACTAATCTTCAAAGGATTTTTGTGTATGTGAGGAAACTTCACAGAATGCAGAGTGCTGAGCACTTTCTTCTCTTTTTATACCTAATCCTGTTGTAATCTGACCTCTTGCTGTTAAATTAATTCTACAGTCTTTTACCATATTTCCCCTAAACTGTGTTACTGGCTGAAATAGCTCTTTATATACAGTGTTTTCTCTGTACTATTATCATGGAATATGAGGTTATATAATTAGCTAAGCATTCTTTACTTTGTGTTTAGGGAAAACTGTTCTAGATGGATGGTTTTGAATGCATGCAGACTATTTTCATACAACCCATTAGAGCTTGTGTTCTGTTTGTCTGCAAGATGAACATTTTCCAACTTAATACTAAACTAAACTTTCTTCCTACAGGCTCTGAGTCACACACATGTGGAGGTCATCAATTCAGATGACAGAACAAAGGCTGACGTGTCCAGGTGAGTTAGGTGTCAATCCTCTTATTAAAACCACATCTGTAAATGTCTGCCTGTGTATGTACATGTAGTGCAGTGTGTCAAAGCTGTTTTCTGTATCAGGTTCATCAAAGCGGCCAGTCTGCAGGGCCTGTCCCAGCAGGACACCACAACAGCCTCTCTGTGCAAAGCCATCTCAGAGGACACGCAGTCCGACCTGATCATAGACTGCTCCACCAGCCCGCCCACACTCAGCCACACTGGTAAGGCATGTTTTAGGATAGACACATATGCTACGTTCATGATTTCTGTGTAACAAAGCTGTTATGTCCCCTCAGTCAGCAACCGTTTCTGCGATGACTGGATTCAGGCATTTCTAAACGCTGCAGAGCGTTGCAATCCCTTCCTGCTCCGACAGATTCTAGAAAACTTCAAGCTAAAGGTGACAAATTGTTGCTCTCTTTCAGCCTAATCTCATCCTTTTTTTCTTTTCAAAATGAAATGTTATTTTTTTTGGCACGTGCTTCCTCTCCATCCAACCCCTGTCTGTCACTCTGCAGGCCATCCAGGACATGAACAGCCTGAAGCGCTTTGTGCGGCAGGCAGAGATGAGTCACTACGCCCTGTTTCGCTGTTGCCAGTTTCTCCAGGGCTGCGGAAATGGGGACGTGTTGCTGCAGAATGCCAGAGCGGAGCACAGCGATCTGCCTGAAGCCTGCAGCATCATCACTGTCCTGGAGGAGTTCCTCAGGGAGCAGGCTCAGGCTCAGGCCTGACTCCATCACAACATACCTTGTATGTCTTTGGTGAAACAGTTTAAACAAACACTTCGTCCTGTATAAAGCTTCAGATTGCTGGAAATGATAAAGTCAGCTGTTAAGTTAAATATGTGTAAAATCTAAATTATAAACCATGTGTTAGCACTACGGTGGCTGCAGCTGAGATAGAATTGAGTTGGTTAGGTCTGGAATAAATGACTTACTGTAACACTCAGTTTAAGGTGACAACTAATGTGACTGTTTTTGGCTTGTAATAATTTTCCTTTTCTGTAATATCACTACATATAGTTCCCTATCTTTTTGTGTTGTGTGTTGGTGTATATATAGAAACTAAGAGCCAAATATTATTGTAAATTGCTGACAATTATCATAACACAGAATTAATCTGAATGAGGGTTACTTTTTATTTTAATAGATTTATCTTCTACTTATTTTATCTCCAAACAGTCCCATACTCTTGTTTTGTATGTTATTTAATTATTTTCTTTTGAGAAGGATGCACAGATCACTTTTTTTGCATTACTTGCTTCCTTGCTTACATTTCCAACCCAAAATCTGCACTAGAATATCAATTTTTGTGTACAGATATGATACTGTGTGTTTGTCAAGCTATATTCAAAGTTTTAATCATGCTGTGTTGTTTGAACATGAATTTAATTTCTCGTTTACAATAACCTTATAGCTCAATAGTTCATATGAACCGAACAAGCTCTATGTGACCTGTTGCTACTTTAAATGTGTTATGAACTGCAAAAACAAAAAGTTCTTAAAGAAGAAATTAAATCGTGGAGTAAAAGAAGCAGAAATAAGCTCGGAGTAAAAACAAGTTTGCTTATGTTTTATTTTCTTTTTATCATTCCTTAATGAACATGAAAAATTATACATTAAGCTCAGATTATTCCTATTCAATCCAAAGTTTGTAATGGAGCAATACCAGTGCAGATGTTGTGTACTTAAAGTTGTGACATGTAAATGAGTTGTTTTGCTGTCTGCTGTGTGACTGATCTACAGTGTATGTACCTGTTTTTGTACAGTATGGTCTCTGTAGCTATAAATGATTTTATGGTTCTCTGTCAAGAAGGAGCTTTAATAAACAATTGAGCCTCGCAACTGTGGTTTGGCCTGTTTTAACAAAGGTGAAACATTTGTCCGCCACCTTAAATGTAGACAAAAGTATCAGCAGTGCAGTTTCCTGTGTGACTCTTATTAAGAAGCTATATGAACGATGCTGCCGATGTCATTGACCTAGAGCACAGCTCATATGTTGTTGTAGATTCCTTCCTCTGGCAGCTCATCTGCAATCGGACACAAACAGCAGGAGCTTTAAAAATACACATAAAATCATGTTTGCAGCTGCTTCATGTGTATTAGACCAGATAACTTTATAAGACGTATTAATAAGGTTAAGACTTAAATAAATGTTACCTATGGTTAGATTACATGTCTTTCTTAAAAGGCAGCTTGGTACGTCATAGATGCTGTCTGTGGGGTCTGAAAAAGAATAGAGTTTATCTCATTTTTTTTTAAATAAAAGGCATTATTATTAATCAAGCAAACAATGGTTTAAAAAAGATTCTGACCATTAAGTTCAAGAGAAGTCCTGTAGGACATAGGGGTGTCATACACATCCTCAAGCATCTCTGTTGAAGGGTCATCATATTCCTGTATGTCTATGGGAAAAAAAAAACATGGCAGGACAATGTGACGCATCTGCACCTTCTAAATGTTTCTGTACAGTTAATTTTATAATCTCGATCCACCCATCACTTCTTTCTAGGTTTGCTCCTGAAAAGGAAAACCTGTCGTGTAATCCATTAAATTAGATCTGGGCAACAGTTCTCCAGGCTTTCTGAAGGTCTTTTAAAGATTTTCATTAGGTTTGAATTAATTTGTAGTTCAGTTCTTGAACCTGTTCATTAAAAAAAAAAGTTTAATTCTAAAGCCAATTGACACCGAAGTGTAATAAAGAGATCCACACATAACTGACAATTTAGCAAAGAATCCATACTGATTAAATTTAGTATCTTTTGGCACTTTGACAGCAGTATGTTGCAAAGATATATTATTATTTCCATTTATTTTAATGTATCTACCAGCATATGCCTAAAATAACACAGTTTGAAACATATAAAAGTTTAATCTTGCACCTACAAGGTGATTCCCAATGCGCTATTAGCCAAAAACTAGTCAAATCTCAGTATGGTGTCCTCAAGTGATCCACCTACTGTTCTCTGAAGCTTCAGAAATAGCTACAGGTCTAATGGTGTGATGATTTTTTCCCTAGAGTCTGGACCTCAACATTACTGAAGCAGTGTGGGATCAAAAAAAAAAGCTTTGAATGTCGTTCAAAACATTTCTAAGATGATTCAGGATGTGATGAAAAATAAAGTTGATGATAACAAATATTGATTTCCTGGCTTCCTGGCCTTGTATACAATTTCCTGCTTTTGGCAGTATTTAAAGATATGAGGGATGAATTGAGAATATGCTCAATACTGCATTATGAAACGATTATTTTCCAATCATACTACTTCTGCGAGGTAACACGTCATAGACGCCGTCATGTGTCTCCTCTGCTCTGCTCATCTCGCTGGACCACTGAGGATAACTGATGCTGTGATCTGAAAACAGAGCAAGCACAGTGAAGCTGAAACAACTTAATATGAAACCTGAAGGTGCAACCGTTTAGAATGTTTACCACTCAGAATGTGGTCGTCAGAGGGCAGTAGTATGTTCTCGGAAGTCGTCTCCTCACAGTCCTGCTCCTCAGGGGGGCAAATGGTAGAGGTGGCCTCAGTGTAGGTGTGGTTTGAATGAGTGGGCGGAGACAGAGGCTGAGCAGGCAGCTGCTCCATCATGCTGTCTCTGTCTGAGCAGACGAATGTCCTGCTGTTTAAATTCTCTTGTTGCTCACATGTATTGAGGCTGAGAAGAAGAAAAAGAATAAGCTCAGTGTTGTGCAAATAAGAGCAGAAGAAAAGTCATTTAAAAACCATCGGTCAGATGTGGCTTGAGCCCATTCTCCCTCCAACTTACTGTGTGTCTCTAGAGTCCAACATCCCTGAGCCAGAGAGATGCATGGCCTGCCAAAGGTGTGTAACCCACTCCTTTCTGAGAGCTGCTGTGTCTGCTGCCTGCACATACAAACATGCAGGCAGCAGGTGGAAGGCAGTGTAAGCAGGATTTGGTTACAAATGGCATCTTATAGCCAGACCTGCCACAATTAGCTGTTAGTTAAAGTACAGAAGGACTCACCAACATTTTTCTCTTTCCATTTGTCATAACTATTTCAAACATGAAGTGCTTCCTGCCTGTTTTGTGGACCTCTCGGACTGACTGCACCTGGCCCAAGAGGTGGATGGTTAGATGGTTGCTTAGTTAAATTAAGCACAACATTCAAGAAAGTATTCATAAAAAATGATACGTCAGCGCTAGATGCATTCTGTCGAAAGCTCATGCATTCAGAATTTTACTTTCTGATGTGTGGGTGTGTGTGACATGGCAAAAGGTTTCATCACTCTAAATTCCTATCAGCTACAGAAACTACAGAAACATCTGCGAATTTCCAAAAACACAATATTTCTTAAAAGAGAAGTTACAATTATATTTCACAAAACGTGACAATTTTCCCCATTTTTAATGCATTTAAGTTGCATTTTGGTTTTAATGGTTTTTAAAAGCACATTCAGCAGCATCAAATCAACTTCAAACATACAGAAATATCTGCAGCTACAAAAAGAACCTCAAGTCCAGCAACATGTTTATTCCTTAACCACTAACAGCTGCTAAATATATAAAAAGCAACGGTGGTGAACATTTTAAGATACTTATAGGCATTTATCTGCAAAGCATACTAAAAATAACTGTGTGCAAGTGAAAAAATACCTTGCTTACAAAAAAAAAAAAATGCTTTCTGCATGCTTTTTTGGAAACAGACTCACTTTACTTTGTCTAAAACACAACACACTGCACTTTACACTACATATAAACATAAAAAAAGACCAGTTAAGAGAAGTGAAAGTGGCCTTTATGCAGAACTGCCTCCAAAAAGGGATTAATTTGTGATACATTAATATTTCATATTTTAACCTGTTTTTAAATTTTTTAGATGATATCAATTAAATATGACCAAGTAGAGGCGTGTAAGCATTTAATAAAGACTCATTTATTATTATTTAAATTCCCCATCACACAAAATAAAATTGTGCTGAAAGAACAAAAATTCGGAGCAGCCGACCATTTATGGAAGAAATGAAACAGAAACACAAAGTGGCTTCATTTTCACAAAAAACTAAATTTAGGTTTACTTGACATCCTGTGACTTTTCTCATCAAATACTCTAATTTCAGTTTTTATTACTGAAAATAGGACATGAGGACATTTATCCTTGAGGAATGCTGTCCATCACCTTCTAGCGCCTTAGTGAATAAAAAAAAAAGATCAAATCAACTAAATCTGAGGCAAAACTATTGGGCTCCATTCTAATTCTTCATCCAAACTATTAAAGAACAAAGCTATTAGTTTTCAGCTCCAAAGTTTAAGCACTTTTCAAAACTTTCAAGTACTTTTAAGGATTTCCAGCACTTGGAAGAACAATAGTAGCATCACCTTCCTGCGTGGGGACCTCTTGTTGTATGCCCTACTTTTCTTACATGCAGCTCCACTAGCCCAAAAATAAAGGTGAAAAGAAAAAGGAAGAATACAGTACACAAATGTGCTTGTTCACTTCCCACAAGTGTAAATAAACTTCTCTTAAAAATAGCTGACTTACCGTGTATATGTAGTAATGTCCTCTTAAGTGCGACTGTGTAGAGAAGAATGTTAAATATAAACATCCAATTTATTAAAATCCTTCAAAAGGTAAAAAATATTGTGACGTGTACTTACAGCTCTGCCATTCTTCTTAGTATAAAAGAACAAGGTTGCGTTTTGAAGCCTGAACCAGTACGTGACCCACATTATTTTCTGTATACGTAAGAGCATCCATTTAATACAACCCTGTTAAATACTTCGCTTGCTGTAATTCAAGTCCCAGGAGAGTAACTTACCAGTCTATCTTTTCTCTTCTGCAGAAAGCCCTCATATAGTAACCTTGGCTCGTTTACAGACATGTTAACTTCACAACGTGGCTACCAGTCGTTTTCACTCCATCTACCTGAGTCTAGTGTCACTTCCTCCTCACTAAAGCTGAGAGCAGTATTGTTCAGAGCCTCATCACTTGCTCACTTCTCTATTTTAATCCACAAAAGTTGGTCACAAAACCAACCGGTAGCATTCATGTCACTTGTGTAGCGTCAGTGATGACCCTTTATATAAAACTCTCTCCTGTGTCGCTCTGCTGTATATACACACACACGCACACACACAGATGTACCAGGTCGTACAATTCTTTATTGTAAATGCTGGAAAAGAACAAGAAGAAACACTTTCATAGTTTTAAGTTGCGGGGAGTGCGCTGAAAAGCTTGTTAATAGCAGAATCTTGTTTCATGGTGCTGCCATAAAAATGAGGTTTTTATGCTTTTCAAATGTTTGTTTTTTTTTGTTTTAAAGCAGAAAAATAAAAACAGTCATTAATAATGAGCCATGAGGACAGCTTTGATAATACTAAATACAAAAATACATGAAAAATCTGTTCCATGCGGTGCACTCAAAACAGATAACAGGTTAATAAATTAACACACAAATTAAACGCAATATGTGTGGCATTCATGACCTTCCTAGTGTTAGAGCCATTTGTCCGAGCATGTCCTGTTGGTGGTACAGTCTACAGGTCCTATAATTCTTAAGGAATACGTACATAATATACTGCATGTACATAACTATAAACAGATTCAAGTCCCTTAGTGTCACTGTTTGGCTGCCTCTTTCTGGTTTTTAAAAGTCTTAACTAAATATATTGACCTGAGGAAAAAAGGACTGGATCAGCTGATATAATCCAGTGACTACGACTGTCTAATCTCACCTAAGCTAGACCAAAAGGTCAGAGAATGTCAACTTTTACAAAGTGAATGATTGACAGGTGCCCCTTTCCACCACAGCATAAAAAAAGAAAACACACTCTAGTATAAAATACACCCATTACTCTCATTTGTTCTTTGCTCATGGTGCATTGTGAGACAAGGATGAGGTGGAGATGGGGTTTGAGAGGCCTGGTTGGTTGGTTTGTCAGCCAGTCTTTTTGAGTCTTTTAGGTCGGGTCAGGGGGTGTCATGCCATCTGATCACCGCTGTTTGAGAAGTGCTCTGTACATGGCGAAGCCCAACACGGCGAACACTGTGGCGCCGACGCTCGCTCTAAGCCAGAAGGTGGAGTTCTTCAGGTCAGCCTGAGCCATGTGCCTGTTGGGTGAAGCCAGAAACGACATGGAGAAAGTGAGGGAAGGAAATGGCAAAGAAAAACAGCAGGAATCACAAAGAAAACTGAGGGATCCTATTTTCTCTGCTGCTGAAACCACAGCAGGGCGAGCAGCCAAATGGCAAAACAAAGTCATGCAAACTCTCCAGTGAGGACTTCCTTAGTCTGGACCACAAATGACAAATCAGTGCCCTGTGATTCCAGCTTGAAACAGGAACATGCTTTGCTTTAACATTTGGTTTTGGTTTCAGGAACAGGGTGAGAAGAAAAGGTTGCGAAGCAGCAGCTCTAACTCACACTAAATGAAATAAAACCCACACATATTTAAATTTAGTCCAGGAGGAGTCTCAGGAGAGGAACCAATCTAAAAAAAAACAGGAATATTTAGTATTTTTTGCTTTCAATTTGAGGTTTTACCACTGCATTTACATTAGAATAAAATACTTAGCATCTCTCCTGTTGTGAGGCTGCTGGATATTCACAAGAATAACCACAATCAAGAGAGAAGCAATTCTGTCACGTTACATACTACGTGTTTATATCAAGGAAAAAGGGTTTGGGATCCAATGAGCATCTTATACGATCAGTTATGAAGGAGGTCCATATGTGTGAATGCAGTCAAAAAAAAGGCAGACATACATCATTTTAAAACATCTTTTAAAAAAAAAAAATCTTAATTTTCCCCTATGACCCTTCTTTAGCTTTGGATAATTGGCCTAACACCAGAGCTGTCAAAAAAGTAAAGCAAAAGTCATCTATGTAGGCTGAAACAGAGAAGAAAGAAGCAAATGAAGAACGCAGAAAACGAGAGAAATAGAAACCAATGTGTGCTATAAGGATTAACAATGGGTAAATCTCACACACACACTGACTCTAGCAGACAACACCTGGTCACTCATTCCTGCTCTACTAAAAATAGAGAAACATATCTGAACATAAACGTCAACATTGCTGATCGTGGTTAAAATGACCTGTTGACATGCTGCTATACACAGTATAGAGCCCGTCCCTCCACATATACAAATGAAACACACCTCTCTCTGCATGTCGTTCCTTCCTTTACCTTTCTGGAGGAACTGGCTGCTCAGCTGGAGCCTCCATATAAATGGACTCCTCCACGTGGGAGATGGTTGTGACCTGCTACGTCAGGCTGAAATCCACCTCTGACTGCAGGCAGCCCAAAGCAACCTCCACCCAGCCCAGCAGACCTCCAAGCACAGTCAGTGTCACACAGTGGCCTGGCTGTGCTCACACACTCACACACTTATATACAACCAGGTGAAGCTGGGGGATGCTGAGGAAAAATAACTTGGATTGCAACTAATAATGACTGATAAAGAATCATCTGTCTGAACTGGATTAAGTGTCTGCATTCTCTACAAAAAGTTTAAATATTCAAAATGTAGTTAATCATCCTGGCAGAGAGCAAAACAAAGGGGGAAAAATGGCAAATATTCAGTATTGAAAGCAGAAAATTTTGTTTACTATGTACAGAAAAGAACTGAAATGCTTCAGTCATTAAAATTTCATTATAAGCTTCTCTATGAATCAACTGTTTAAGCCCTGATGTTACCACTGTTTGATGTCCTATTATAAACTAAGTTTTCCACTACAGTACCTTCTTATTAACTGCAAAAACGGCTGTTTCCATCATTTTATAATCCACATTATAAATGTTTAATAGTCATAGAAAAAGATGGATAACAACAAAATACACAGCTATTTATTTGTTTACAGATGGTACATCTGGTGCACTTTTAACCTAATACTTTTAATTTATGCTTTTATTGCTACTTACAAACCTTTTTTAACTAAATGCTTTTATCATTTCAGTCTTGTACATTGTTTTTATAGTGTCCTTTCCCATTTAGTTTTTTGCTCTGTAAAGCACTTGTACGTCTTACACTGTGTTTTATAAATTGAGTTCGCTTAAAATAAAATTGTGTTCAATTAGCAGAGAGACACATGGAGATGCTGACATTAAATGTAATTTCATCAGCTTCCTCCAGCTCCATGCAGGCTGCAGGGGAGTCAGTCCTTTTCCTTTACCACAACAGCAACTTTAACAAATCAGACTTAACCACAAACTTGAAACAGTGAAAAGCTCCTTGAACACATCATGAATAAAAGCAACACACACCACATGGAAGCCAGACTGGAAATGTTGAGCCATTTACTCTTTACATTACTAATCTTGTCCGCTGATAAAATAAGCAGATAAAAATATTTTTTGTTTTGTTTTGTTTTAGTATTCGAAATTAAATGGAAACCATGAGCAACCTGCAGCATTTCTTACATTTTACCATAATTTTTTTTCTCCTTGCTACTGTTGCTTGTAATTTTATCAACCTGAAAAACTTCAGAATGTCACACACCAGGAAAAATGTCCAAAATCACAATGTCAACTGACCAAATATGACCAGTTGCAAGATAATCTACACCAGCTGTTCAGTGTGGTGTGTCAGCCTCATCCTCTGCCAGGCCTGCCTTGTTTAGCGTCATGCTATTAATAGAAACAATTCCCAGAGAAGAAAAATACAACACAAAGGGTTAGTGCTGGACGCAGCATGACATGCAGCTCTGCCTGGGTCCATTTCAGGATTAAATTATCTTCATTAACTGACAAAGAACCTGGAAAACACACCACACGCTTCTGCCCAATCCAAGAACTTAAAATAAAAACACTGTGTTTCAACAAAACTCCTCCATTTAACTCACAACACCAAGCTCCCCATTAATGTAGACAGACAGATGCAAAGCCATTCCCAACCACCAGATAGCAGTATTTCACTGAGGACTGAGGCCTTCAGTTAGACAGAAGAGTGAGCCATGCAGCATTACAATGGGTGTTAAAAGAGAGTAAACACATGCAAGAGGAAGAGGAAGAGCGGCAGCCAGAAACATGTGTACGAACACCTACAGAGTGGAAGGAAAAAACAAAAATAAAGGAAAAAGCAAGACAAGAAATTCAGGATGAAATGACAAGAGTGAATAGTGCAGTAGAATCAAACAAAAACATTAAAACGCATTCATATTATAAGCAGACTATAAATCTAATTTATCAAAGTCTAAACCAACAGGAGAAGACAAAATAAGGTGCATAAAACACTGAAATCACAACATCTCCTGTGGGTTTAGACTTCAGTGTTAAGAATGAAAATGTGGACAAAATGAGACTGAAAACATCACAGATTGTCAATCAGGTAATTACTGAGGCTGGTGCCAAAGAATAAATTAATAGACAATGCACTTTTAAGAGTATCAGATCAGAAATTAAGCATGCAGACCACAATGAAGTTTTCAGTGTGAATGAAGTACAGAGCCGAGGGACTGGTTGTATTTCTCTCATTTTGTATGCAAATGATATGCACATTAGTCAAAGTTTACTGTTTGCATATCCACTGCAGGTCAGGAGGCAGCAAATGTCCTAACACAGGCAACATAAGTTAGCTTTTAACTTTTATTTCAATTACAACAGGGCTTTGTAACTAAATATATTCATCAAGAATAAGTCATAAATAAAGGCTCACAAGCCTAAATCTAGTTCTGTATTTTTGTTCTTCAGTACATATAATCTATAAAAAACTTAAATCTATTTTTACAAACAGTTACATAGCTCATCTTTCTGAGTAAGTGTGTAGAGATAAGTTGGTGCTGCACAAGAAAAACATGCAACACTTTCATGCAGACACACCGGTACCTCCCTGGCTAGCAGCCTGGGTGTTAGCTGGCACAGCATGGTCACACTTCGCTGTGTCAGACTGTACAGAGAGCGGCTCGGCTGGCTGGAGCTGCAGCAGAAAGTAAGACATCTGCTGTGACCGATAGAATAAAGGAGCACTTTTACTGTACAGAATTAATGCCAATGTCCATTAAATAGGAATTTGTCATCTATTGCTTTAACATTTTAAAACATAGTATATTAAATAAAATATCCAGTCAGTTTCAAATTATATTAGATACTAAAGTCAGAATATATAAAACGATTTTAGGAAGACTGATGAGTCAAATGGGAGTTAAGTGGATTAAATTTAGTCCGTTTTACTTTCCCAACATTTGGTGGCTTCATTAATCTTTATTACAATCTTTAAGGCCAAAGTGCTGTCTGAAAAATCATTTTCGGAATGATTTTCACAAATAACAGAGATAATAACTGAGATGAATCAAAGCTTGACAGCACTGAAAAGAAGACAGCTAGTTTAACTGATTTTATAGGGAAAGTGTAGTGGAAGTCCACTACATCCCACAACGTTCCTGAGGTGCAGCTGAGCAGGACAGATTCCAGCAGCTATGGGAGTTAAAAGTAAAAGTACCATCACATTCATTCCCTTTTAACACCCCCTTTCCTTGCAGTGGATATGCAGTGTAAACCTGACCACTAGCGATCACCGAAGGGAAGCAGGGGAGCCGTCACTGTCACCAGTTAGTGAGCTTGGGTACAAAAGAAGCCTCTCTGTGGCCCATCCTGGTGGTCCAACCCGAGAGATGGGAAACAGAGAGGGGGAGGAAGGAGTCTATGTTAAAACACTGGAGTTGAGTCTATGTATGAACCTGTTGTAAACGACCCTGCGGAGTTGGGCCTTAACACTGCGCAGCAGCTCCAACTTGAGGAGGTTTTGACACAGGCAATAAGTGCACCTGTTGCAGGAACACATGCAGCGGAGGCGGACATGACTGCGGAAAGACACACAAAAATGCCTGTATTCACCTTCACACTAAAAATATGCATCAAACAGAGACAATTGGGGAGGAGAATAAAGCCAAGATAAGGAAAAAGATTTTTTTTTTTTTTTTTTAATCCACCAGGTCCAGATCTAGATCTGAAGCACTGCTATTTATCTCTACTACTATCTCAAGCATTTCATTAATTCAAAGAATAAATGATGAATTATTTAAAGGAAATAAAATAGAAAAAAAACTAAGACACAAGATAACATTTACAATTCTAAAAGGTGGAAAATGAATAACAAAATGCACTATTTGAGCCAGAACTTCCCCTCCACCACCACCCTAGCCTACTCCTTGTTGAGCCTCATGTCAGATTCAGAAGCTTATCTTTCAGTAAGTACCTCTATTTAAATCGAGATATTGCTAATCAGTCTGATGACTTGGAGCGAAGCAGATCCAGTGATTTCGGATCTTGATCAATAAGATTCTGAGCTGCTACAGTTTGATTAAACAGGCTAATCCCCTTAACTACTAATGAATCTACACAGAATTCTAATCTGAACAAAGAGCTTTAAAGAGTTAAGACACCGTGCAGCCATTACACAGTTACCTTTTGACCACAAAATCTCTCTGGCAGGGAGCTGAATAACTGCTACAAACATCCAATGCCAACTGAGAAATTACTGATGGCAAAAGTCAATTAGCTTTGGAAGTAAATTACCAAGCTTAGGAAAACAGTTTGTATACACTGAAAAAGATTTGACCAACACCAAAGTCTGACATTTTTAGCAGAAATTGCTATATTTGCATGCTGCAGAATATATGGCACATAATGTTGGTGGCTGGTTATTTCCAACGATGAACAAGATTCATCCACTAAAGAATCAACCTCACAGTATAGATGGTTAACTTGGGTTTTAATACTCACGGATACATAGCCATGGTGGTGAGTCTGGTATAGAGGTCTTTGCTGGGTGCTTCGGGTGTGTTGCATGTGAATGGCTGGGGTGGGTGGAGCTTGTGCTTGCGGCAGAACTCGTGCGCCGACAGGCTGTAGTGCTGCCGCACTTCGTGCAGGTCGGATTTTGCAGCAATAACCACACATGGTGTTTTGCTGTCTATGAAGTATTGCTGTAAAACGCAACCATTCAATGTAACCAGTTAGACTGTTAAGTCACGCTGTCAACACATCTGGCGAAATGCCTCCATCATCCTAAACATACTCAGATTACACACCTTGTACACTTTAGCACAGTATTCAAAAGAGCGGGGATTATTGACATCGTACACCAGACAGACGACGTCACAGGCCAAGTCCGTCTCTGTCAGGAAGTCAAAATCTGGCATCACTTCATGGAGCTTGTGATGAACGGACAAGACAAGGAAGAGAGAACAACAGAGCGTGCAGATGGAGGGATTAACATTCGGCCAGTGCTGATGCTGTAATACACAGAGATTAAGTAACAGTAATCCAAAGAGCACTGATGTCTGCTCAAAATAAATGGCTCTTACCAGCAGGTACTTCTCCTGACCATAAACATAGGTCGTACTAATAGCATAGAAGGACTTGTGGTCTTCTTTGATCCGCCTCTGTCGCTGTGGTGGAAAATAAATCATATTGTCAGCACAAATGTAAAGCATTGCTCCTATGGAAGAAATATTTGTGGACTGCAGTAAATTAAAATCTGTCTTGAGACAAGCAAATACGATTACAAATGTAAATTTGCACCCTTGATTTCACTGACCTGCAGGTTCCTGCCAAGGAAAGCTTGGAGAAAGCCGCTCTTTCCGCTGCCCTGTGCACCCAATACATTACAGCAGAAGACGCTGCGCTGGGTCTGTTTCTTCTGCAGATCAATGCGCTTGTTACGGGTCACTGGAAGAGCAGTGAATGCACATTTTTAAAGTAAGAAGACATGTGACAAAAAATGCTAACATGACAGGATATTCATGTTTTTCTTAAAATTTTTAAAAATGGCTTTAAAGCCTAAAAGAGTTTGGAATGAAGTAAATATCTCTTACCAGTCATGGCAGCTGCTTGGGACTCCTGTTCATATATTATAGAGTAGCCAAGGTAACCTAAATACTCCAAACTACGCTGCACATCCAAATATGTTGTTAACCTGCAAAAAGAAAAAGAAGTCATGATCAGTGAGTCAGCAAAACTGTTTAAAATTAGTGAGATTTGTGTGTGTGTCTGTGTCTATATGTAAACCCTGAAGTATCTCCTTGTGTGAAGGAATTTAGGCTGAATATAATATGTGGTACAGTGCATCTGTGTTTATTTATTAATAGATCCAGTATGTTCCACACTCACGTCCACTGAGAGAGGTATCCTTGGTATGTGATCCAGCCCTGATCATTAGTGCACACAGTGTTGTTGACATCTGGACCCCATGGCATGTAGGGAAACACTTTGAACAAGTCCTTCACCTCCTCTGGTGACAGTGCACAGTCTCTATCCTGGATTATAGCAAAAGCACAAACATTAGTATGTAACATGAAACCTACAAGGACATATTTTAAATAGACAAAATCGATAAAAAACGAGGAATTAGCATGAAAACTGGAACAGGCAGACCAGAATATTCACAAAAAAATAAAAAAGTGGTCATTATTATAGAAGTAATAGTAAAGAATTAACAGTAAATAATAGTAAAGAATGAACAAAAGCAGCTAAACAAATTAATAGAAATGTAAAAGTTCCAGTTTTCATGAGCACTCACTTTGTCATGCTTGTCAAAGACACTCTGGAGAAAGAGGTAAGCGTTGTGGTTAAGCTCTGTGGTGCAGTCTGGAGGGATCTTTATCCTGGAAAAGACAGACAGACACAAACAATAATTTTACAGAAACTTCTGAATTGATGACTAAGAATGACTGAATTTCTAACATACAACACTTATTCACTCTGACTTAAGAAGACAACCAGAGACAGAGATGATAGCTTTTAAACTGAGATTAGCATGACTACTAATGATGAAAGAAAACATCCAAATATCAGTACAACTTTAGATAAAAAACATGGCCAAACAGAAATCAGAAAATAATCATGGTTGTTGGTGACGTATTAAATTAATTTACACTGAATAAAACACATCTCAGTCTGAACTCACAAGGGGAAAAGGTATTCCTGTGTGAGCTCCAGATCATCATCATAACCAAACCTCCTCAGCACAGTCCACGTGGTCTCATGTCGACCTCGTTGTATGAAGAGCGTGTGCAGGAAAAGGAAGCCTGAAAGAAAGCATCCATGGCAGAATGAGACTCTCCCACTTACCAGACTGGACACAATTATATAGCAGGATGGAGAGTCTGACCTTTCAGTGTGAGTCCGTTGCTCTTAACTCCATCAGTCATGTTCCTCCTGACCACGTTCTTTACATCTTCTAAGGCTTGTGGTGCCAGCGGTGTATTGAAACATGTCCTCTATAAACATACACAAGTTTTGTGTTAGCCTGAAGACACTTTCAGATAAGCTTTTTTTCCAATTTTACTTCAACTAAACCTGTTACTTTTACTAAACCTGTCATTTTCTTCTCTGTAATATCACACAGCCTAACCTGGACTGACCAAGTCGTCATAAACACCACAACTGTGAAACGTACGTAAACAGCCACTCAGTTAAAGAAAAATCATTACCTGAAAGAAGTTGAGCTCGTTGTCATTAAGGATCCCATCATTGTCCAGGTCAGACACTTTGAATATTCTTGTTAGAGCGTTAATGCAAGAAGATTTCAGCTGGAAAACAGGAGAAAAAAAAATCATTATTTTCATTGTTAACATGTATGTTTATGAAGCACAGAGCTTAGTCTTGTAGATTAAATTGTTGTAATTATAATGCATTTTCTTCAAATAACATTTCTTAGTCTCTAAAAGTATGTCAGCAGTGGGTGATAATTAAGTCTAAACTTTTATATCGGACTCTCATACAAACATCGATACATGTAAAGCAGGTTTTTTTTAGCCTGTTGCCCAGCGGATATGGCTCCTGCTTCGGGGACTGGACATGGACACCTTCTCTGCTTCTGCCTCACTTGTTTTAATATACTTTGTCACATTTTAAACCTTTTGTTTTAATTTTGATTTCTTGCTTTTGTTGTCTATTCAATTGCGTTTTAGTACACATCAAAAAGTTGAGTTGATCGTTCTCTGAATAGTTCAAGTACTGCTTGAATGGAGATGGATGGATGTTGTAGCAAAAAAGACTATTACAAAAAAAATTTCTTGTTAAACCCACAAACAAAAACACCTTTAAAGATGCACTACAGAACTTTTACAATTTTCTTGGCGATGCGCCCCCTACCAACTACTACGACATCCATCTTGCATCCTACCTGTACTCTGAGCGCTCTCCAGCCAATAAAAGACATTCTTATCTCCACTCTCGACTCCTTTGCTTTCTTTCTACGATAATGGCTTCTTGCGTTTCTTTGCTGAATCAGCCATAGTGTGCGTTCAAAACCGCCGATGTGTTTATATACATTTGCTAGTGTGTGACACGGTTCGTAAAGTGAAACTCATGGTGCGTTCCAGTTGTCTCAGAAATACAAGCGGCTGATAAAATGTGACGTCATTCCCAGGTAGATGACGTTCCAGTTGCACCGACTCCGAAAAAAATGGCCGCCTCCAAAACAGCCAATTTGTGAGCATCTACAAAGTTGTATAAAACCAGAAAATCACAAACCCATGTCAAAATGTTTATGACGAGAACAGCAGCCAATTTTGGTGATAATGATAAATAAACCAAACATACTGACACAATAATTCACGAACAAACCTGCCGTAACGTAGTGATTATCCACAGCAACAACTTACTGCTGTTTACACTAGAAACTTAACGGACTGGAATCTTGGGGTCCTCTGAAACTTATGAGTCATGTCCAGCAAAAATCTCTTGAAAGTATGAGTTTCGATGGCAACTTGAACGCACCATCAGCTGCAATGTCTCGCAGCGTGCTGGATGAAAAAGTTGTATCATGCAGTTTTCAGCCTCGGGACGCTGCTGGGCAACGACAGCGCCAGAATAGATGCAGATATGAGATGTCACTGTATCAGCAAACGAGTCCAGAATGCAGTTTTAAGGTGGAAAAGTTACATAACACGTCTTTTACAATATTGCTGACATTCTTTTTGTCATCCATATTTCCCTCATTGCGAATTTCTCTTGGCTTTTTTTAATAACAGCTTTTTAATTCACTCGAAGAGCTGATTTCCAGTCTTCCATTTAACACAGAGGCACAAACATTTCATCATATGAATGGAAATTACACACATCCTGATTTACGAAACACTAATAAAACATATATAAAACAGTTTAGGATTGATGAATATGAGTTAATATTAATTATGGTCAATTTGTTTAAAAACAAACATACATTTTTCCAGCAGATTTTTAGGCTTGTTACAGCGTGAGTTGCACATGTGCAGTTGGCAGCATCAAACAGCTGCAAACGACATCAGCAAGTCAAAATGCCTTCACATAGAAAAACTCACCTCCTTCTCCTCCGGGCAGTACAGAGGTCCTGTCGGGTGGAGAACAGCCTTCTGGGCATAGTAGAACAGCTCAGAGATGTTTTTCAGGTTTTTGGCAGAGCACTGACGAAAAGAAATAAAAAATAAAGGCGTTAACGCCTTGAGCAAAACAAGTACTTGTGCACAATGCCATGTCAATTGTATTCCACCTCAAACATCAGCAGTACTGAGGTGGATATTGTGAAATTGATCATTTTTAAAACCTTAAAATGCACAAATGAAACCAAAAGAACGGAAGAAAAGCTGTGAACTGTGTAAAATAATGATATAATAAAATTCAATATATTTAATTTAACTCATATTGAGCCACCTGCATGCTATTTATCAGTTCTGAAAAGGTTCTTCCACTACAGCTGAAACTGCCTACCGCAATAAATCAACCTCGATCCTGCACTTAGCCAGCAGTAAAGTACAGGTTCACATATTTTTAATACAAGAGGTGTGACTGTCTTGATCTGTGCCAGCAGTGTGTGTGTCGATCCTCACGTCCTCCTCATCTCCCCCTTTTAACTTTGTAATTAATCCGTCTGAAGAGGGCATGACTGAGCCGTCTCATGCGACAGAGGGAAATTTGAATTAAACAGTAATGCAGACAGATCCCAGTCAAGCCTCTCAACACACCTGCAGTCCAGCCGTCAGCAGGCCTCAGTCCTGGTAACATAAGTCTACTGATGACTCAGTCAGAATGTAAGTGGAGTCTGGACCTAGACTCAAATCTAAGAGCAACTGGGGCAGATCTGTCCTGCAAACAGTCACACACTGGAAGTCGATGCAGGTATCGGATTTTCAATCCAACTTTCAAATTACATTTCCAGTTTTTTTTTATTGGTTCTGTGGCTTTACAAAAGTTCACCCTGACATTTTAACTGAGTGGGACTTTCACACAGCGCTGCCTCAGTGGATAAATAGGACCTTGTGTGCATGCGTGTGCGAGTGCATTGATCTTTTACCTCTACACAGGTTTCAATATCCTGGTATTGATTCATGATTGGTAGGATGGTCTCCATGCTGCTGTGTTCTACAAGGTCAGACTTGTTCCCCACGAGAATCAATGGTACCCTGCAACAAAGGGGTATCATTTACAGAGCTGCAACACTTGGTTGATAAACCAAAATTTAACTACAGCTAAATTAATAATCAATATATTGACTGATCTATTGTTTTAATGAAAAATAACAGAAATTCTCAGTCAACTTGATGGATTAGCAATATGTTTATCGTTACCTCTTGACATTTTAATGTACAAAAAAAAACATAATCAAGCAAAAAGGATAAATTATAATGAAAATAACTGACAATAAGACACACACCTGCTATCTTTATCTGTTCTGTCATTTATGAGGGGAATCCAGTGGCTTGTCACCTTAGGGAGGAAAGAACAGCATTGAACATTGCAGATGTGCAAACATTTAGTAAAACATTTTCACAAATTATGCAGCTTCCAGATGCATTGCAGCTCTGATCAACTGCACTTAGCACAGACAGAAGTCCTGCTCACCTTTTCAATCGACTTCTTGTTGTTAACAGAGTAAACTATGCAGATTACATTAGCCTAAAAGGAGAAATAATATTGGTTTGTGAACCAGGTGATGAAATAAATAGCAAACTTACACTGTAAGACCACTTGACAGGAAGAATTCAAATGAAACCAACCTTGGAGATTTCCTGATACAGCTGCTCATCTGACTGCTCTGCTTCTAAAAGTGATAAAAATGCTCATGAGTGCAGTGTTTCACATTTCTAAACGTATACATTGTTAAAACAGGTCTGGGATCATTTGCGTCTCTTTAAGTGTCAGAATGGACTTTGTTCAGCTAATATTAGTGAGTCATTATTTGCTATGTGAAGTAAGGGAGTTACCTGAGTAGTCCACAATGTGTGTGGGAACTCTCTCTGGTGTGACATCAGCTGGGATGGTTATCTCCTCAGCTCTCAGAGGAACCTACAAGACAGACATTTTTTAAAATATATTAGTCAATCTCTTAACTGCGCAACTTGTGTATAAAATCAGGATATATTTGTGTATATACAGCGTCATCTGACTGCTGGATGATACATACCTCATCAGGAAACTCCTCACTAACCAGAGACATAATCAGTGATGTCTTCCCCACCTTGGCTGTATGGGCACAAGAAAAACATTCCCATCATAAAATACTAGACGCATCCTTTACAGGTTATAGGTCAGTTACAGATCAGCACTGACACATTTACTGATAGGTCTGAGTGATGTGTGAAGTGACAGGAAACAGATAAGAGCAGCTGAAGAGTGTTAAGAGCTGCAGCCAAGTCCCATTATTCCTAAATGAGTGCTCATGCAATTCCAACACAAAGGATATTCACGACAGAAACCTACAATAGAACATTTCAAAGAGTCAATCTGTTATTCAAGAGAGATTTATAAATAGCTCACCAAGAGCACTGCCCTACAAATTTCCAATTGTTTCCTTTTTCATCAAACTAAAGCAAAACACAAACACTCATTAACACATGCGCCTAGTAATTGTTTGCTCATTTTCAACTATTTTCACCTTAAGCCCACGATAACACTAATACTAACCCTTTATTATTTAGCCACCTGATATTATGACTGTCCACTTGTACATACAAACATCACATACAATGTTTTTTAACTGGGCAAAGTAAAAACGTCACTCTCTGTGGGCTGATACCAGTGATCGACATGTTGAAATGTGCAACAAAACAATAATTTACTGAAATGGATTATTAAAAAGTCACAATAATGTGTGTCTAAATATCTCAGAGACAGCTGAGTAACCCCACAAACTGAACCCTACTGAAGTTCACAGCACACATCAAGTGGCACGTAGCTTTCTGGCAGCACCTCACCAAGTCACAGTACCAGCTGGTCTGATGTAATGTAGGCCATCCTGCTGAGCCACAACTAAAATATAAATAGTGCTGAAATCATGTCAAGAAAACAAACAGACCAGATGAAATATAGTTTGATAGAAGGGGCGGGCTGCCTTTCTGGTTTAGGCCTGTTGTCAGTTTAGAGTTGAGGAAAAGGTGGACATATTGCAATCACATAATTTATTAAATTAAATCTGAAACAGGGAATTTCTGAGGAACTTTTTTTGATATGTATTATTTTGAATAAATTAGGTGTGTTTGAGTTACTGGCTGTAGGTGAGGTTAAATAAGCAGTGTGAAGACTTTGAGACTTTCTCTATTTAGTGACTTTTTTTTTAACAAATCAGACAAGTAGCTTAAAGACAGTCAATACACAATATATCTGTACCTTTTGTACTGCGAAAGATTTAAATGAGCCATCTATATATGTAGCTTCTATTGTTGCTCTTTGGTAAAGGAAATTGGGTTTCCATGTCCATGCTTGGCATGCTAGTAGAGGAATCACTGAAATTTGATTTTACAACAAACGAGTTTGTGAAGTCTCAGGGTACCGTGTGATAGTTATCATGCCCCTTGTTAAAATTATGCGGCTAACAGCTTTTCTCAGAAACCAAACCTTGTAATAGTTACTCTAATCATAACTTTGAATATCTCAGTCATAATGTATGCTAAATATACTTAATCAAATATACTAACCAACTCATTTAGTTTCAGACTAAGTGCACAAGTCATAGAACTGCCAGCGCTACATGGTATGATTCACTGTTAGCAGTAGCCTCTAGCATTTTAGCTAACCACCGCTATGTGATTACAAATGACACTTACGTTCCCCAACAAGTAATATCCTCACGTCCTTTCTCATGTTTGAGATCGCTACCCTCAATAGAAAGGACCGTCTTTACTGTTTCATGGAGTCCTCTGCAAGCCGTCCTCCTCTTCCAGCAGTTTACCTAACGTCGGGCCCTCCCGCTGTCAAACACTCGCCGCCTTTGTAGGACAAAACGGACGGGCAGTTATCGGCGCTCCTTTGAATATCCTTAGCACTTTCCTTTAGCTCGCAGGGTATCAGCTCAACAGAAATACGATTTTAAAAGTCGAGTGTCCCACATATCTTTGTAATTTAATGTTAATCACGCTCTTTTCGGCGCCTGCAGAATGTTTCGCATTGGACGTTTCATGAGCATGCCCGACCTCCAGCACCGGGCAACGGCAAGCCCGACAGGACAAATTTAATCTCAGCCTAAAAAATGAAATAAGCCTGTTGTGCTGCTCTCTGGCGCCACACAGTGGAAACGTAAACATTTGACAGCTCCTCTCCAGTAATGTTATTCTGAAACGTAAACCTTTAAATGATAATAACAAATTAAATGCAAAAACACAGTCTGTAAGTTTACATGTATTCTGGTTATTTGTACCCATTATAATCAATAATCCAGCAAAGACAATTTATTTCAGTGATCATACAATCACTAAACATATTTAATGTCCAATGTAATAAAACATGCTTTAACAACATAAATCAGTGTTTTAAAAATTCCAAATTCACAAAACTCAAATTAGTATGTTCATGCTGAAAACCTCAAAATATTATCAGGTGACAGGGGTCCGTTTTATATGCTGATGCAAGAGTTTTTGACCCTGATGTTGAGATATCAGACCCCCGGTCAGTTCAAGTGACTAAGTCATTTGGTTTAGGAGAGTCAAGTTTGACTCAGCGGCAGAAGGTAGGTCCTCATCTGCTGAGCTGCAGACATTTTGACTCCAGTTTCTCATTGTTGTCCTGTTGCAGCGTCTCTCTGTTGTTCATCTTTTATACCTTAAATTGGCTTCAGCTGAAATGAAAAAACAAGAGTATTAGATTTTAATCATACAGATGCATCATGAAGTGGTAGATGATTATGCATCTTTGTTTAGGGATGTGATGATTATAAAAAAAAAGAAAGAAAGAAAAAAAACATGACCACAAGCATGCCACCCCATAGAGATGTGTTATTACTAAACATAAACTGTCATGTTTAATAATAACACATCTCTATGGGGTGGCATGCTTGTTGTTTGCAGAGTTAAGTTTGAGAGGTAACCGTGAAGCAAAAGATCTTAATTTATTCTGGGATATTACTTCCTTTTATACATTTGTTTTCCACAATTCATTTTGATGGCAAGAACAGTACCAGTCAAAAGTTTGGACACGTATACCCATTATATTTAATGGGAAAGTGTGTCCAAACTTTTGACTGGTACTGTACGTTTATTAATTAATCAGTGGAATTTCTTAATGGTTGATGGACAGACACGTGACAGAAAAAAGCATTGTTAATACTAGAATGGATTAGCCAAAGGGACAATTCAATCTCAGATAATGTACTGACATCAGGTAGCAAAAATCAGACTGAATAAATAAAATAATTATTAATAGGAAAAGTTGGAGAACATGAAGTTTTGGTATTTTTACAAACATCTAAACTGTGTTCCAAGAAAACATTAGCAAATGAAAAAGTATCACACAATATCTGCTGAGGCTTTTTAAATGCATTTTTAATGTAAAAATATACATTTTAAACTGTCACTCTGTTCAAATAAATGTAGTGAGAGGCAAAAAAAGTAGAAAACTATCCTGTAAAATAGAGTAAAAGAATAAGTATAATGTATCCAGAAACTGGAATTAAACAAGTGACTCACAACTTTTTAACTGTACGAATAGTATATGTACCTGGTTATAATTAACAAATGACCAAATATAATACCTTGACACAAATGCAACTTGTATTTTATCTTTTTTTTGCTTTTTGAGCTCTGAGATAATTCCTTTATAAAGTATTATTTCAAGAAATAAGTCGAGTGAGAAAAAAACAAACATTTATATATTTGTGCAGATTTTACTATGAAACCTGCACATAGAAGAGAATGAATAAATGGTGCCTTTATCTGTTTAATCGTAGAAGGATTAACAACTTCATCTGTTCCAATGACCAACCAATAATCATGAGCATGTGTGTGCTGTATGTCTCCAACGCATTTCTGGAGTTTTAAAGCCATGCTCACCGGTACAGTCCTGTGGACTCATGGGCCTAGATAGGACCTTTCTGAGGGCATCCAGCCATTCGCTCTGCTCCTTCTCTTGCTCGCACATGAACAAAAACTGCCTTTTGGGCGTCTCCACTGCAAAGCCATGCTTCCACTTGTTCCCCCGGGAATGCATCGGTGCGTATTTCTCTAAAGAGTAGCCGATGCTCTGGTTGCCGATATAAACGACCCCTAACGCTTCAGCATCCTGCATTAAAAACAAGACAAATGCATAACAATTTAATGACAATTTCCAAATCAGTCATCACAGAAATATAAAAATGGGGTTAGAATAAGAGGAGTCATTGTCTTCACCAGTTGGTCTTTGAAGTAGAAAAGCTTCCTGCTTTGAGAATCCAAAACGAACCATCTCTTTTTGAATGGCTCCTTTTGCTGTTAAAAAAAATAAAAATCAAACACTACATTAAAGTGTAAATTTAATGCCTCATTTGCTCAGTCAGTGTGAATAATGATTTTGGTTTGGTGTTAGTGTGAAAAAGGAACAGAAACATTCAAATGGGTGAATAAGAAATTATGTCACAATAACTTGAATGGTGGTGACCGTGCCTTGAATTCTTTGCTGATTGTAGAAACACAGATAGATAAATTTAGAAATGAGGAAATGTCATAATATGCATCTATGTAACTCACCATTGGCCCTGTCTTTTCCATGTACCCCTCTTTGAGGTAGTTTCTTGTAATTGTTGGTATCAGCTGGCAGGCAGAGACACATATAATAATGAAATACTGTTAAAGCTTTAAACAAAAAATGCAAAAAAAAAAAAAAAAAGTTTTTTTGCTTTTATTTCTGCTCAGTAGAGCTCTGATTATTATGAATGAGCAGCTTTTTAATACAACTGAAATTACAATGCAGAAAAAGAGTCCCTAGATATTATTTGCATTCTTCTGAAGACGACGCTTACATCTTCGTCACTTCCAGTTGGATAAGCCGTCTTCAGGTATGCATAGCGACAAGCGCGAATGGCATTGTACCATGTGACTATTTCCTAGAGACAATGAAAAATAAATATTTGAGACATTTCTAAAACTACTATTTGACAGACATCATAAAAAACTTTTTGCCATTTATTCTTTGGATGATCATGCAGTCCCACCTCAGGACTCTCATGATAAACATAGAGGTTCCTGATGTGATCTTCATCTTGAAAGGTGATCTGTAGCCCATGAGGATGACCAATCTTCTGTGGTTGAAATGTGACATTTAAGTCCTTAATGGGGATCACAGCTTTAGGGCCTTTGGACTCCTACATTATAAATATACAAATGTGCAATTCAGATTGAGTTTCAGATAGAAATTCTGCATCAGTGTTTATAATATGAGATAAAGAATAGGTTATTAAACATTAAAGCATGCAAACCTATAGAAGAGCCCCCAAATCCCATTAATGACATCTAAATTAGAAAAGTGTAGGCTCCCAAAGAGATTTAATTTGTTCAAATAAAATCCCTGTCATGTCATGTAGTTCGGCTATGAGAGCTGGTAGAAACTCACATCTTCCTTGTTGTAGTACACCAGGGTAAATTTCCTCTCTGACAGCACGAACTTCCTTTTAAGAAACTGAGTGTTCCCTTTGCCTTTCTTCCACAGCATTCCTTCACAGACACCTGGTAATAATCCAAGAAAAAACAGGTTCAGAGTTTCTAGTCTACTTTATTACAAATATGTTATAAATGTTAAATGTAGCCACTTCCTGTCTCTTGCAGTGTGCAAAGAACCAGTTTTTCTTGAACAGTTCTGCATGTGTATGCGGAATCACTTTTGGGATTTGTTTTGCTTTTTTTAATCTTTTGGCTTTGTTTTATTATTACATGTGAACCATCAGACTTACAAATATTCTTGCAGATGCATGTCAGGAAGCAGTGAAAACATCACCTGTGGTATATGACAGTGGTGGATATTTGGTTTCTCCTGTGAATTCCTTCCGCTCATATTTAGCTCGAATCCACTGCTCCTTCAGGACTCTAAAATTTAAAGAGGCAAATTATTAAGACTATGACTCATTAAACTTGGATCTAGTAGCAGACATTCATACATGTCACTTCTACAGTTTTAGTTGCACTTCTCTTTGTTCTTGCGGTAACGTCAGCCGCTTGTCACTACTCATAAATGCTCTAATAATGTGATTAGAGCAAAATCCTCTTAAGAGCCTTAAATTGCTTTGGAAAAACTTACTTGCAGTCATTATGTTGGGGCCGATAGTAGTACGATGGAACGGCTTTCTCATATACAGCTTGGGCGCTGGCATTGCCAGTGGATTTCATGAACTTTCCATCACACAGAAGGACACAGATTCAAATTAGACAAAACCACTTCAATCTTCCACCTGAAAAAACCCTGTTATGTTATCATAGCAAGCAGTACTGTACCTCCACTTGGTTATCCTCCCAGAAGTCCAACCGTATTGATTTGACCCGACTGGAGAGGCTGCGATGGACCCCAGAACAGTTCAGGCACACAAACACGCCCAGCTTGTAGGATGCCCAGTCTGGATCTGAGCAGTACAGAAGAGGACTCATTCATTGGAATTTTATATACTGGATTAACCGGTTAAGATAAGACAAAACATGAGTTCTTCCTCCACAGCTAATACTGCATAAACAATGGAGGAAAAACTCATGTTTTACTTGTACATTTCCAATTTTTTGATGATTAAAATTAAAAATACTAAATGCAACAGAGGGAAATTGTTGCCTGTGACATTTATGTTATATTTTGCTGTTGTGGCTTGTGATGGAGTTTAACAAACCATTTCCATTGTCATTTTGGGTTAATCTACCAAATATTTTCTTATTGATTAGTTGATTTGACCAAACAAACAAACAAAAGATAAGAACAAAATGTTCTTAAACTATAAAAAAAATTTGTGTTTTTTTCTGTTGATTGACTGACTGATAAGTACTTGCATAGCAACTTGTCAGGTGACTACCCTGAAACAAAAAGTAAACAATTTCCTTCTGAGATATACATTATAAGACGTGGAAAGGAAAGAACAGCAATATTAATGTGCTTTTTGTTAACATAAGTAACGCGATAAGTAGGCTACGCTATCCTGTTTAAGATTACGAGTCAGTCTAATAGTAATAATCCCTTTTCCAATAATTGATAATCTCCATAGTTCTTATTACTAAACAGTATTTAATAAATTTACAAAAAACTTACAAGCTTTACAAAAAAGATGTTCTCATGTAGCTCATTATTACAAAAGAGGAAAACACTAATTAATATTGACATAAACTATTCTCTAATCTAAAGTAGAGAGCTAAGCAGAGATAAAAAAATAATAAATACATAAGATCAGAACCATATAAAACATCATGTGGAACGTCATCGCTCACCAGGCGCGCGGCAGTCAGCGCAGCGGTTGTTGTCGGGCTGCTTCACCAGTTCCAGTAAGATCTTTTTGTTTCGCTCACGGTTTGACATTTTGGTTTAAAGTTTCTTTTCATACGATCTTGAATTCCGTCGTCAAAATAAAGCACAGTAGCTACATAGCTTGTCACGTGGAGAAATGCGGCTAAAAAATGTCAATGTAAAAAAAAAAATGGAACTTGCGACTGTGAAGTTGTGGATGTCTCAACCAGAGCACACGCGCGCTTCCCTTCCTCTCGAGCGCACTTGTTCCAGGAGGTGGTCCGTTTTGTGTTCTTCCGTTTCTTTCCCCACCCACAATCCACCTGTGCACTGCGCGTTTCTGGTTAAAATATTTCCACAATCCACAAAGAATATGCCAGCAGGATTCAATGAATTTTCCTTCATTACGCTTAAATTAGCACAAATCACGACACCACTCAGTTTAGTTGTGTAAGGGCTTTATTCTGTCACAACAAAAACCAACAGTAAAAAAAATCTGTACATATTTAAGACGGAAAAAATTACAAAAAGCAGTGGTAAATGAGACCATCAATGTAGACAGATGGATAAAAACTTTGTCAAAAGCTGCCTACTTTTTATGAACGTTAGGAAACAGGCCTGTAAAGGACCATTTACAGTCCTTACTAATACAGAAACACATTCTATTTTACATGATCATCTTTTACAAATAAGGACTCAGTCTTGTCTGAAATGTAATTTTTACTCATAAAAAAAACACTACTGTACACCCCTCCCCACACACTTCAATTTTACAAATTTCATATAAAGCTCTCAAAGCACCACAAGATGTCATGAGATTGTTTTAAATTTTGCACCCTAAAACATTTTTGTGCTGAGCAAACAATCTCAAGCTGAGGTCAGTCATAAATTCATCTGCACCATAACGGTCAAATACATCCGTTGTTCCTTCTGCAGCCTTGCAGGTATTCATCCAGGCCTGTGTGTGATCATGGACACAGATGTCTGGATTAGGGAAAGTCTTTAGCAAGAAGCTGTAGAGTGCTTTTCTCAAGACCCAAGATGATTGCATTGAGATAGTGCAGAAACCTGGAGAAGGGACATAAAACATTAAAAAAAAAACTTGCATACTGCCATTATTTCTTTATCCAGTCACACTTCTAGCATTTATTTTTAATTGTTCCTTATGTGCTTAAAACCTATACATAACCTTTATTACATCCTGCATACAAATCGTACCAACATCTACTGCTGCTGACAGCAAAAACACCATGAACCCAGCATGCTCACCTTCGTTTAACTTTTCCTTGCTCCTTAAGCTGCTCTGATCTGCAGATAGTCCGCATGACTGGCAAATAGTCCAAAGCAGCTGCTGGTTTATTGCCAAAAGAGCCAAAAACTCCTCTAAACATCAGACTCTCCATCAATTCTCTCCTCCTCTGGATCAACCTATAACATAACAGACATCAGCTTCATTTATTTACGTTACAGTCAAGCAAGTTTACACAAGTCAAAGACTATAAAGACTTACTGTGGGGGACAGGGACCATCCGGAGTGAAGCTGTAACTTTCCCGATGAGCAGCAACTGGAAGGGCGAGTTCAGCAGCCGCCTCTTTCCCCAGCTCCCCCTCTAGTTGTTGGACTTTGTCCCAGGCTTTCGCCACTAAAGCCTGGCACTTGTGGAAGCTCAGGGCCTCCACAGCCGCCTGAACCTCTAAGACACAGCCCTGTGTCGACCTGCTTCCTCCATCAGTCTCCACCCTAGACTCATCTGTCATTCCGTCTTTAATGACTGCGCTGACTGTTGACAGGCTGTGATTGTTTCTACTGAGTGGATGGAAAAGCAGGGACGAATCAATGTAGGACATGTTGTCTAAGAAGTCAGCTAGTGATTCAAGACACTGTGAAACTGGAAAACTTTTTATTCGCTCTTCTGGAGTCAGCAGCTTCCTTCTTAAGTTTTCTGAAACGACATGAGTCTCAACCTTCTCTTCAGCCTGAGGTCTGCTCTGTGGCTTGCAAAGAGATGGAAATCCATCCTCTGAGTCTGACTCAGAGTGAAGTCCATCCTGCTCAGGTAGACAGTGTCGTTTTTTGTACTTCTTCATTCTACTGGATACTTTAACTGGACTTCCACTGTCTGAGCAATCAGCAGACTCTGCAGTGTGCAGTGAGGTGACAGTGGGAGGAAGTGTGTCTGACTGCAGAGGTGTTGATAATGGCTGCTGGTCTTGTGATAAAGAAACACAATGTTCAGGTTTAGAGGTATTTAGCTCTGTGAGAGGTAGAGGTAGAAGGGTCTCCATGTTGGAATAGAGCAGATCAACTCCTCGTTGCCTGCTGTGTGTCAGCAGTTCCCAGCAAACGGTCTCCTCCATCAAACTCTGGCTCTGTTGAAACAACACACCTAGTTACAAAACTTAACTTTACACTCTCTTAACCTAAAGCAACAGCAGCTGCAAGACATGAATGAATCAACATCACAACGAAGACATGTTGGACAGTAAGTTCTCACACAAACATCTTTGTTCATGGACTGTACCTCTTCCTGGACATCGTCCTTGTCTCTGACTCACCTTAGCAACTTTTATTCTAGAAATCTAGATCAACCTACAAAACTCATCAGATAGACCCCATCTGACTGATGAGCGTGGCAATAACTTCTCCCATGTTAAAGTCTAATAATTTACTAGATTTTCTGATACAACTGTCAAAGATGTTTATATCAGAGCCTTGTATGCATTTGTAATCACTGTTCAAAGCTCTCACACATCTCGCCTTTGAAAACAGTGAGACGTGGAAAGTAGGATTTGTACATTACTTTGCAATTTGAACACTGTCAGTGTTTAACCATTCATTACGATGTTTTTAACTTTTTGAGACTAAAAATGGATTGAAAGTCCAGTTATGTTACATAAAGGATGGCGTCCACTCACATGTGTGTTTTTACCTTGAAAAGTTCCCAAATGTCTCTCTCAGGTTCCATGTTCAGCAGGCCCAGCTTGCTCTCAGTGCAGCCTGTGTCACAGGGAGGTAGATCGGACAGCTCAGTCTTAGGCTTGTCAGCCGACTCTTCAGTCTCTGGCTTCGTTTCAGCTTTTAATGCAAATACGGGAGAAAAAAAAACAGAAAATTACTGACCACAGAAACATTTTGTCATATTTCTTTTGTAAAAACAAATCTGAAGTACTGACAAAATTGCAACTAAGTTTCCCTCACCACCATTTTTGCCAGCATGCATCAGCGACTTTGTTGAATATTGTCCTCCGGCGCTGCGAGCCCAGAACTGCAGCTGCAGTAAACTCTGCCTGATGTCGCAGCCATTGAGTCTGAGCAGCGAAGCGACGTCTGATGGGTTTGTCCTCACGTTCTCAGCCAGACACAGCAGCTGCAGGTAGCTGCCCGCATTCAACTGCAGCAGGGAGAGGACGATCAAAATAAAATAATTTATCTTTTGTTAGCTGATCAACCCACATTAAACACCTCGTTCAGGGAAATGATGTGAATCAGATGCAGGAAGTCTCCACTTACAACTGAAGGTGTTTTAAAATGGATTTCATCGAAGCATCCATCGAACATGCTGCTAAAAGCAGGATCTGAAAACATACAAGGTGTGTAAATACAAGACAAGCACACACTCTGAGGCTTTACCTGATAAATATTGGACACACTAACCGCTGGTGGTGAGAATCACTGGCCTCTTTGCAGTGGTCATGAATGTTTTGATGGCTGCTAGAAAACCTGAGTCATCTTCAAAAATGACATCCACTTCTTCAAACAGGATAAGTGATGTGGCCGTCTTCTTGCTCTGCTCTTCAGTGGTCTTCTCAGCTGCCGGTGATTTGGCTGCAGGGTCTTTATTTTTTCTGCCACTCTCATTTGCTTTCACAACTTTTTTGGAAGCAGCTACAAGAGATGAGAAAATACATCAGGCAAATGCACAAAGCACTCATCAAGGAATGTCACAAGGAATGCATCTTTACCAGTTTGTTCATTTTTTTTAGTGTTGGGTGGCTCTTTGTTGGTTGGCTGACCCATTTTAAAGAAGTTAGCCAAAGACATTGGAGCCAGTCCTCCTTTTTTAGCACCTCTTGGTGACTGGGGATGTTTCCTGGGAGATGAAACCACCCTGCGAGGAGAGTTAACCTTTCCTGAGAGATGAAGGATAAAAACGTTCAGTTCAAAGTTGCATGAAGTAATGAGAGCAATCTGGATAAGCTAGTTAAACTCATCCGAAACAAAGTTATCAGCGTTCAGATCTGTGCATACTTGGAGAAGATCCAGGCTTGATGGCGCCAGCACTGCTGCTTGTACCATAGCTGTTGAAGTAGGTGGGTTTGTGGGCATTGACCCCCTGACTATCCACCTGGTGTGACTGAGTAGCTTCCTTCAACTGGGACAGAATAAGACGGCCACTTCGCTGAGAGGAAGCATTCACCTCAAACACCTTTAAAGGAAAATGAGAAAATAAGGACAGTGATGTTATCCATCTAACGTGCATTGCTTTTAAAATCATTCCACTAAAATGATGGATTTGTACCTTGAAGCCCAGCTCCTGGGCACAAGCATACACTGCAGCGGTTTTTCCTACTCCTGTAGGTCCCGTAATAAGCATTGTATTACACAACATGTCCTCTCCATTCTCTTCTCCACAGTCCCAGTCTGAGTCTAGACAGAAGAAACCATCATGTGGTGAAAATAAAAGTGCAACAAGGCAGTAGAGGAAGTAAAGAAAAGAGAAAGAGTCTCACCATTGCTGCCTTCCTCGTGTTTCTTGACCTTCTGATTTGTTCTCTCTTCTCTGTCCGCACGGAGTTTCCATTCCTTCAGCCAACTAGACAACAAAGGAAACATGTGAACCAAAAGTTTTCTAATATTGAGCAATCTTGGTAAGTAATAACGAAGACCGCAGTGCAAATACAGTGGTGAGCTACATATTTCCTCACCTGTGCAGCTTCTTCACTGAGGTAGTGTTGTCTATGATGTCACTAGAGTGCTGGGGCTGATACTTGTCTGTCCACAACACGTCTTCCATCACCACATCTACAGAAAATAAAAGGACACTGAGTTTCTTGGGATAAATTGGGTTTTAGCTTTGCAATATAATTTTAAGTAAATTTGTGGCAGCGCATGTTTGCAAAAATAAATGAAGTTAAAAATATTGCTATTGGAATATTGTACTTCTTTTAAAGGATCAAAGACTATCTGTGTTATTAGGTGATTGTCACCAGTCTGCAAACACACCTTTTTTTATTGCATCCTCGACCATAATCAAGTCATCTATTACAATCACAGCATCATCCTCAGATGTACTGGGAGCAGATGTCAGTGAAGACTTGGTTTTATCCTTCATCCCCTCCTCCTCCTCCTCTAGTCTGGACCTTTGAGCTCGTCGTGTTCGGCCTCCTCTTTTTGGTGCCTTTGGTTCGGCCACAGAGACATTCTCTTCTGAATGTGTAGACCTCTGCTTCTTAGCCACCTTCACCAAATTTCCCCCCTCATCATCCTTCCTCTTCCTCTTTCCTCCAACAGATTCAGCTAGTGATGGGGTGCTGGAGCCATCTTTGGTCGCGGCTACTTGTTCTGGTGAGTAAATATGATTGTACAGGCTCTAAATGTTAGCTGAATAACAGTTTAAACATAAATCTTCATAATTTAATAATAAACAAACACTTTTGAGTGCTAGTACTTGAAAAATTAGGTTAACAGTTCATACTGTAAACCTGATTAATAATCTTTAATAAAATGCAACAGAAAGCTGATGCTTTGTAAACAAATTCATCTAGTTTACTTCAGTGCACTTCTACTGCAGCAGCAACCGTTAGTGAGATGCTGACCTGAAGCTGTGAGCTGCTGCTGATGGTCCGTACGTCTCTTAAGGAGGCGGGAGATGTGCATCTGTGCAGGGAAGTGAGGGTTAGAAGTGCTTAACTCCTCCATCAGAAGCTGACAAACACTTTCAGGAATCTCCGATCTCCAGCCCGACCCCTGAAAAGAAATGTCACTGTAAGTCTTTTCAGTGAATCAAAAAACGGAATAAAAAAAACAAAAACAAAACAAAACACAGCAATTCATGACATTTATTAGCAGGTAAGAGGCAGCTAACAGAGGAACTGCCCCCTGGACATTTTGAGAAAAGCATTAGAAGAAAAACATCAACACACCTTTTCACCAAAGTTCCTACATGCTGGTACAGTCTTCACACAAAGCGAGCCTGTAACATGTGGAAGTGGGTTTAATGTTGGACTCCAAAGCTCTTTCAGATGACTTAATGCTGAAGACTCAGGCCATGGCAGATTCCAAAAAGGGCCATCTGTAAACACACATAAGAAAAACTTTGTCTTAACCCAACAGCCTAACATATACCTTAAACTCCTTCAGTTGTTTACTTAATAATCCTGATTAAATGAAGGGAAACGCGTCTTCTGCTATGAAAGAAGAGCTTACTATTTTGCTGTGTCGTGTGTGTAATTGGCTGGAAGGAGGAACAGGACAACGAGTATGCCTCCTTGGTGGCAGCAGTCTTGGCTATCTGTTTTTTAAAGCATTCGGGTAATCCACTTTTCAGGAACTCTCTGCGTGCCCTGAACTGCTCGTCATCCTGGGAGTTCTCTGAGCCGTCCTGACTGCTGTCATCAAAGATGGAAATCACAGCCGAAACCTTCCGAGCAGACTTCTCTTGGCCCAGTGAGGCCACTTTGGAGCCCATAAAAAAAACAAACAACAACAAAAAAAACATATAGAAATACAGTGTTTATTAGATCGTGCTACTGAAATATGTTAAATTATTTGCAGTAAAATGCTACCTGGATGTGCTTTGGCCTCTTTAGTAGCTGCTGTAGCTTTGCCCAGAACATCATTGAGACTGCGCAAAGGCTTCTGGGTTTTACTCTTTTCTGCTGGAGTCTGAGGGCTGGTGGACAAGTCCTCCACACAGATGACAGAATCCTGACCAAACAAACCAGAATAACCATCACAGTTACGGTCACAAGAAATTAATAACAAGCAGGTGCTTTTGATTATGTGTTTTAATATATATATATATATGTGTGTGTGTGTGTGTGTGTGTAAAGTCAAAGAGCAAAGTTAGTAATGTGCAGCATTTCACAGAAATGAGGAAACAAAGAAAATCTATTTACAGCTGAATAGTGATTAAAAAAAGAACTTAACTTTTTCAAAACCTTAACAAAAACAAAGTAGTTCTGTAGACATGTACTCAACCTTTAAAGTTAAAATCTGAACGTGCTCTCAAATTTATAAAGAAGCATCTGAATATAAATGTAAATGTACACCTACGTAGAGATGAACAATGCAACATTAAACTCAGGGTTCATACTCATTTTCCATTTCATCTTACATTTGTATATTTAAATATTCAGATTAAGTCATCAAGTACAACTATTTGGTTGTTTATCAAATCAATATTAAATCATAGGGTTAATGTGTGTTACATTCTGACAATACATGCAATTATACTGCTAAATAATTGCTAGAAAATTGTTGTTTTGGGTTTTGTAGGTCATGCAAATCAATGCAAAATACTTTTATCAAGGACAAAAAACACTGATAAAACCAACTATCCCTTTTTATATTTTTACTTATCCTTGCTGCTACATTGGTTGATGGTGGAACACTGAGCACTTTTTTGTTTTGTGTTTGTTTTGACTTGATCAACTCGATCAAGTACCTGTCTGTCAGGTTCAACGTGTGCGTGTTTTGTTATGAAATGCCATCATTTCTCCTGCAAAACAAATCTACCCACAGGGATTAATAAAGCCACCTTCTCCGGTTACCTCAGTTGAACATAATTAATATACTATTTTAAACATATTTATATTGTTATTTCATCACATCAAGGTTTGAGAGAACTTTAATTTCAGTTCTCTGTTTGTCCTGTTCATGCTGCAGAATTGACAATAAAGCCAACTTTGACTTATAATGGCTTTTGCTCTCTCATTTGTACTATTATCTTTTATAAATAATAACCAAAATTTAGGAATAAAGATTAAATATTTATCCTGTCATGGTGTTGAGTACATCAAGAAGTGAAATTATCTGTTTAACATAATACTTCTAAAGAAAAAACAACAAAAAAAGTTTAGCTTTCTTAATCAGTGCATGAAGTGAACCAAGTAAACAAGTGTTTTTCCATTTTTGATTTGGAAAATGCAAAAAAAAAAAAAAAAAACATTCAAAACTTTTTTTCCCTCTTTGTTTACTACAAAATATTTTATAATGACTAACAAATTATGCTTCAACGTGTAACGAGCAATTTCTGGATGACTAAATAGTTAAATACTGATTACGACCTTTTCCTTACGCATTCAAACCTCAAATGAAAAGTTCATCTGTGTTGCTGTACCTCATCTTCACAGTAGCTCCTTTTGACGGACGTCTTAGTACGTGAGGAACGCCTTGGCGTGTTCTCCTCCACAGAGGTCTTCTTACTTTGCTGGATAACTTTGGCCTTTTCCACCAGTTTCTTAGCCTGCTTCCTTTTTTCAGACTTACTTGATGTCTAAGTAAAAAAACAAAAGAAGAATTTTGACATATTCCCTGACATTTATCATCCAAACACTGAATGACTACATTAGATTGTTAATTTTTTAAAACCATAATACTTACTTCATTTGTCACAGAAGAGCTTTTGTCATTTCCACCGTCAGTCTTTGATGCGGAAACATTTTTACGAACTCGACTAAATTTAATCCTTGACAAGCAAAAAGAAAAACAAAGAAGAATGTAAATGAAATATTCGGGACAATGCATGCATACACGAGCCATTATTGTGGAGTAGAAACTGAAGGTATTTGTCACCTGATGGGACTTTGTTTGACATCTGGTGAACACACAATCTCTGCAACAAACACTCCATGTTTGGATTTGGGTGTCTTCGGTGCTGATATCTTCAACGGGCTGTCCTGAGGTGAAGCGGCTGTAACGGCAGCATCTGAACCGGTCTGTCTCCTGGTTTTTCTAGCAGGAGTAGTTGGGGTGGGTTGAAGTGCTTGTCTAACCACAGTTTCACGTCTTGACCTCCTCACAGCTGAGGGCGTTGAGGTGGTGGGAGGCTCCTCGCTTTTGTTGTCTACATCGACAACTGCAGTGGAAGTTTCTTCCACAGCAGGTGAGGCCTCAGCCGCCTCTTTTTTGTCTTTAGCTTTGTTTCTTCCTTTGTTTGCAGGTTTCTTTGTGGCTGCTTTGTTTTCCAGACAGACTTCCTTAACAGATGTTGGAGCTGCTGTGTCATTTTCAGCAACTTTGTCTGCAGCATCTAAAATCTTTTCTGCTGCTTGCTTCTGTTTGCTTTGGCTCTTAGCGGGTTTAGTTTTGGACCCATCTAGGCTGGGCTGTTTAAAGGCCGCCATGAACTGTTTCCTTTCTTTTTCACTGCACTTTGGAGTGGATTCGCTCTCAAGCACCACCACCTCGAGATCCTCCTCTTGAAGAACCACGTTGGACTTTCGTTTGACACTTGAAGAAGGAAACTGGTGTCCTGTCTCTGCAGGAGACGAGGCTTTCTCTGCTGGACTACTTGTACTTTTCTTCCGGTTGAAGATTGAAGCGAAATTTCCAACCAGCTTAACTGCTTCATGTTTAGGTGAGACTGCATGAACCTCAGCCTTGATGGTGACAGTTCGGGGGGAGATCTGGACAGATGGCACAAGAGAAACCACATTTTCTCCATCTTTTGGGATGTCCAACTGTCCAGAGTTCACTTTATCTGCTGTGATTTTACTAATATCTTCTTTGCCCTTGTCATCCTTCACGTCCTCTTCGGTCTTAACTTCATTCTGACTACGCAGAAAATCCTCAAAAGAGATTTTGACTGTGCTTTTATTTAACTGAGAGGCTTCATCCAAGCTGTCCTCCTTGGCAGAGCCACACTGTGAACTCTCAGCTTCTTTCTCCTCTGGATGCTTCACCTCCCTTTGCTGCTTCCTCCGATCCTTTCGTGGAGCAGCTTTAACCCGTTTTACTTCACTTTTTGTAGATACAGCTGGGGATAACTCTGTAGTGTTTAATGGTGATTCAGGTTTGACACTGTTCTCACATTTGGAAGAATCTTCTGGAGGTTCATCTCTTTCAGCCTGCTCATCACTGGAAGTCTTTACATCGGTGATTCCGGACGTTTCAGCAGTGACACGATCCTCGGCACTAATCTTTAGCATCAGAGCTTCCGTATCGTTGCCAAGAATCCCACAGCTTCCAACTCCATCTGCTTCAGAGTCTTTGCTTTCACGTGACTCTTCTACAATAAAGCAGCTCAAATTGTCATTGACACTGACAGTTTCAGCTGCCACAAGCTTCCTTGCAGCTTTGCTGGTCTTTCTTCTCCGTTTCTGAGACGGCTGTTTTCCCACCTCTGGGCTGGTGTGTTTTTCAGCAGAGTGAGAGCTCTGACAGTTTTCTTTAGATTGTTCTGGTGAGTTTGTCTTTTCTTTAGAGGATGGAGTCTTCCGGCTAAAGTAGTTCATGATCTTGTTCGAGCGAGGAGGAGAAAAAGGTTTTTCCACAGGTTTTGGCACTGGAGAGAAATAGTTTGGGATTGTCTTGACCACAGGACTGCCACCATCTTTGCGAGACTTTTTGCAAGGCTGTTAAACAAGAGATAAAGTCATTCAAATTAGATAAAGTAGAGGAAGGGATGGGTTGCCTGATAGCAACTATATATAAGGTAACAAATGGGCATACAGTGCTGTGCTAAAGTCTTAAGTCAACCCTGATTTCCTTATAAATTTGCTTCCAAGGAGCAAGACTTTCTTGTATTTGTTCAATGTGGCATTTAGCAACAACTCTCCGGGTTTTCTTAAGGTCTTTTAAAATTGTTCTTAAATACTGGCAGCTTTTTGTTTAACCATTTAACATGGCTATATAAATTATTAAAGGGGCGAGCCATTGTTGAGAAGCAGCATTTAGCTGTTATGCTGCAAACAAATGGAACAAACTGCCAGTGGAGATTAAACTTTCCCCAAATGTAGACATTTTTAAATCCAAGTTAAAAACATTTCTTTTCTCATGCGCCTATGCATGAAATCTGCAGGGTAACGTTTTTAAACTTATCTTGCTTTTAATCATTTTAATGTAATTTATTATTTTATTGTGATTATGTGTTGATGCCTTTTACTATTCTAAATATCTGTAATGTCTTTGTTTTTATGTAAAGCACTTTGAATTGTCCTGTAAATGAAATGTGCTATACAAATAAACTGCCTTGCCTTGTTGTTTCTACAAATAATACATTACAATAGCTAAAATAAAAACCTATTTTAAATAGTGTCTTTAGGCACTTTGCTTTTTGCAGCCAATGTTCAGTTCCACAAAAAAAATCCAGATAACAGTTTGACCAACATGAAGCAGTTCTGTTGCACCAACAAAGTAATTTGTTGATCTACTGTTCAGAAATCAGAAATGGTCTCTGTGGAAAGATGGCTGGAAGAAAGTCACTCTTAAGAAAGGAAAATGGGGAGAAAATACTAACGTATGCCAAGTGTCACAAGAACTGGAGGTCTCATGGAGTGAAATTAATTTCAAATAAATGTCTGTTATTCTTTATAGGACTTCAGTGAATTATTAAATCAATGACATGCTTAAACTACAATAGTGGAATAAAAATCACAAATTGTTATTGTCAATCATTTTTGTTACAAGTAACCATCTACTACAGCACATTGTGTTGCTTTATGTATGAAATGTATTATATACGTTACTCTAACCTTGCTAACATTTTGTAATCATACAAGCCATGATAACTAAAATGTTTGTGCCTGTCCTACTTCTAATCTAACAGCTGTTGATTTTAATTGTCTGCTAAGAATCAGTGTGATAAAATTACCTGAGTGTCAAAGTCCTCAATGACAGAAGCCATAGCCACAACACCAGCCATAATTTGAAGAGATCTGAATAAAAAAAAGTAAATAAATAGTTCACCACAGAGCTGAAAGAGCATTAAATAACTACAAACAACAGACAAGGGTTTAAGTAATTCCAGATAACTATTAATGTAGGCCAGGTATAAGTAATCTATCACATACAATAAGTGTTTTCTCTCCCTCTTATTCACTGGGGGAAAGCAATTGCCAAGTCAAAGTAAATGTTATACCCTATGCAGCATTTACATGTTTATCATCATACAGTAGCAAAGGACAAAAAGGAAAATGTTAGTTGATCTTAATGCTGACATGGCGCCTAGTAACTTCCCCAGTTTTGTGTTCTGACAGGCGCAGAGCAAACGTTAAAGGAAAAACTCACCAACAAGGTTGAATTCGTAACTGACTGCGTCTTCAAGGGATTATTACAGTTTCTTATTAACCTTTAAGCGTGTGAATAAACAGCAGCTGCACAGTTCATTTTCAGAGGCGGACAGCTGTTTGTTTCCAGCCGACATAAGTTTCACAACACAACAAGCTAGCAGACCTCACGAGATGCTAATATCGTAGCAGTTCTGTGGTCCACGGCTCCCAAAAGTGCTCCAGACATTTTTCAAGTCATTCACGGTTGCGTGAAAGAAACGTACACGACATTATACTGATATATTAGGAACTGCACCAATTCCAAATTCTAAATGCATTCTCCTTGACGTACGCTGCCGCTTCAAAAACGCGCCAGACTAGTTCTGAATGAAGAGCGCCAAATTTACCTGACCTTTGACAAGTCAGAATTGTACCAATCACAAGCAAGAAAACGACTCCGTCATGACTTGACGTAGCTTGCCCAAAACAAAGATGGCGTTCAGCGTTGCATTTGATGTGGAGGAAAAATTAACAGCGACATCTACTGGAGGAAATTTAAAACTTGGTGAGACAAAGTGATTTTTGTGATAATAGATTATTTTAGTGGATAAAATTAAAATTCATTATTGATCAGACATAAAAAAAAGAAAAAAAATCAATCACATTTTTCCACAATGATGAATTCTAATGTGTTTAGGCTCCAAACCTAAATCCATATAAGGCTAAAAACCAAGCACATTTTAGTAGTAATTAAATCAATCTGCACTACTACCACCTGGAAGACCTAACAGAGTCCTTAAGAGTAGCAGATTCAGAAAAAGTGTTTACCCAGCAGCAATATGTCAACGCAACTCCCACCCCTAACTCCCAAAAGACTGACTCAGTTATCTTCTTCCTAAATTATTTATTAGTTAAATGAATAAGACGTCATTCAGAAACTGAATTAAGATAGTTTTAAAATGGTTCAACTACAGTACACTGTTGATATTTGACATATTTAACAGTTTTACAATTTTTATTATGTAGCTGTACATTATTGACTATAAAAATAATTATTAGACCATCATCATCATAAATCATTAAGTGTAATATTTAACTGGTAAAAAATTATCTATAACCCTGTTGTTTAGTAAAAAACTATAAATAATGTTTTGCCTTCCATTTTGAAAAGAAAGGTCAGGTATTTTGTTATTGTCTGCCACACCTTTTGGCTAGAAGTCAAAATGAACAAGCCCCACCATAACGTTCACATACTTCGCTTTCATTTTAGAACAAGTTATACGTAGGCTCACACAAACAAGAACATTAGCAGCATTAAGGCAACGCAATGGCCAACATAACAACTGTTTCCAAATCTGGTAAGCAATCTTTTATAAAACTGAAAGTATAGCAACTTGTGTAGAGGCTGTAAACTTGACAAAGGCTGCTCTTCCTGTATTTCTAATGATAGATGCACGCTGACTACTGCAGACAGGCTGTGGTTAAACTAAGAAGCTGATGCAGTTTTTGGGTCATTGCCATAGCTAGCCTCAAAAAAGTTCCAGGTTCTTCTTGTAAACCCCTTCTTGAAGATTTCCGTACTAAAGAGCAACAAGCATATTATGCTAAATTATACACACATTATACACATCTTACTTTAGACCATAGATTGCCCCTTCTGAGTGAACTGAATTAGATGCAACCCTGTAATTAAAGTAACAGGGTTACAAGTAACAGGGTTGAAAATCAATGCTAATGTTAGCTTTTATTCAGGAATATATAATAACTGTGAAAAGTAATGTTACTGTTAACACTGAGGACAGAGTTAGTTATATTAAATAATAAAGAAAATTTTTTTTAAATCAATTTGCATTATTCTTACAGTATGAGTAACAGGGTTGCATTGGTTAGAGTGACACACAGTCAAGGCTGCAATGATTGGGAAAATAGTTTGTCTTGTAGCTTGTGCAAGTTTGTCATTAGGAAGTAAGGACGGGAAAAATTCGGTTTTTGGGGGTGCTTGAGACCTATATAGTAGTTTGAATACTCATTGGGAACATATTTTCCAATAACTATATTTAAATTTTTTCTCAAGACAAGTGTAATTTATACAAGCAGTGCTTGTGCTAGTGTATTGATTACTTGAAATTTTACAGGTGGGACATAAAATGCCCTTCAATTCTGGAATGACCTTTTTATCTCTTGAAGATGTTATAGATCAAGGGCCAGTTTTGTCACATGATCTTTTAAGACACCTCTTTTTTAAAGTACAAGAAATGCATCCTGCCTAATCGGGTCCAAGCCTATGTGGAAAAAGATGGCTGGGCAGGAAGAGAAAAAAAAGTGTATAAAAGAAGCACGCTCCGATGATAGGGGGTTTCTCCTTTTCCATAGCTATACTCCAGAGGGGAATCAGTGAAGGTTAGAATTGTTTTTACTGTTGCTTCATATTTTTAATTAAAGATCTCAGAATTTTCTGAGTAAAAAACAGATTCCATTTTGAAGGTTCCTGAGTCATCCTTTCACATAAGGGTAGTTAAAGGGACTTCGATCATCCTGATACAGGACCAGGTAGGCTACTTCCTCTCTTAGGAGAATTAGATTGCTTTGAGCAGGAGAATAAATACTGTTCAAGCTATATTTACAGTATAAACCTAAAAAGACAGATGGGTTTGCTGTAAAACCTTGAAATTTAGACCTCATTTAGAGGATTTAAAAACAGCTATAATGTTTTTAAGTAAGGGCTCTCCTGGATAAAATAGGGGTTACAGTCAGGTCCCGAAAGTACCCGGCAGTACAACAGAATGTAGAAAAAAATCATGTCACTTGTACAGCATGTAAAGTTTTTAGCTTGAATTTTATGGCGGCAGCTTAATGTGCTGTTGTACTTTAGTATTTATTAGTATAACAATACATAATACACTGACAAGTATATATAATCTTTTCTAATTGGTATAAATAATGTTGTGTGACTGTTATCAGTCATTAACCTGGTCATGCTTTGCCAATATGCAGAACAATCAGTCAGTAGATTTTACATCAACAGTCTGTAAATAAATGATGTTATATCTCTTTTACAGGACAAAGTCATCGTTCTTCAGAGTTGAGGATTGTGTTGATAGGTGGAAGAGAATTAAAAGGAAGTAAAAGTTCAACTGGAAACTTTATACTAGGTCAAAATGTCTTCGACACCAGTAAAAGAACTGCTCAGAGTGTGGTGCAACAGAGGAAGGTGCACGGCAGACAAGTCACCATCGTTGATACTCCAGGATGGTGGTGGATGTACACAAAAGAAAACACCCCCAAACTAGATCAGATAGAAATCCAGAACAGTGTTCATCTGTGTCCTCCAGGACCTCATGCTTTTCTTCTAGTCATTCCTGTTGATACACACTTGCCTCAGATCAGTAAAAAATCACTGAAAGAACACCTGGAACTTTTCAAGACAGATGTGTTTAGTCACACCATAGTACTGCTTTCTTCACTTGCTCCATACAGTGATGAAAATGTGAAGTCCAAAATCAAAAGAAGCCCAACACTTCAGTGGATTCTTCAGCAATGTGGAAACAGAAAACATGTTGTTGATATCAGCAACATGCAGGACGGCGCTCAAGTTCAACAGCTTTTTGAGAAAATCGACTTAATGGTTGCAAACAACGGAGGACGTCACTATAATGCTGAGAGTGTTGATGGAAATGCTCTGAGAGAAGAAATGAAAGTTTTGGCTGAAAGAGCAACAAGAAGGTTTGATGAAGTACAGAAACAAAGAAAGGAACTCAAAAAACTGGTTGAAGGTAAGTCAGATTTATCTGTTATAAAGTAGTGATTGAATGCATTAATTTTAGCTCATATCACTACTTTAAAAAGCTCCAGGCATTTTTGGACTTAAATGAATTTCCAGAAATACAGAGCAAATATAAACAACCAGGTTTTGTGTCTTTAATTTTCAAAAACATTTAAAATTTTATTAAATATAAATTAAATAATCCATCCTGGTTTCTTCTGCAGGTGGCAAAGTCCCACCGCAACATTTAAGACTAGTAATACTTGGTGCACAGTGGGCAGCCAAGAGCTCAGCAGGCAACACTATTCTTGGAAGAGATGCCTTCGATGTTAATGACTGCAACAAAAGAACAATGCATTGTGAAATGAGCCACGGCATGGTTGCAGAGAGGCGACTCACGGTGGTAGATTCTCCTGGATGGTTCTACAATAACACTCTGCAGGACACCAGTCAGATGGATAAACTTGAAATAGAGAATAGCATGTATATGTGCCCTCCAGGACCTCACGCAGTGCTCCTTGTGATCGTCCTGGCAACTGCAATCAATGCATCATACCAGAGAACAGTCCAAGAACACATGAGTCTGTTTACAGATGATATCTGGAAACACACCATTATTCTGTTTACTAGAGGCGACTGGCTGGGAGGGAAGACTGTGGAGGAGCGAATAGAGAGTGAGGAAGGTTTGCAGTGGTTAGTGAACAAGTGTGGGAACAGGTACCACGTCCTGAACAACATGGACCGCAGTGATAGGGGGCAAGTAAAGGAGCTCCTTGAGAAGATTGAAGAGATGTGGGCAGGAAATGAGGCTCCTTATTATGAGGTCGACCCGGACCGTGCAACACAAATCGAGGCTGAAATAGAGACAGGAAAAAAAAAGGCCAAAACGATGAGGAAGATAACCGAACGACAGTCAAGAATACTGACAGAGCTGTTCAATGGTAATCTTAAATTATAACACTTGGTGCCTGATATTTATGCAATATTACCATTTTTATAATTAAAAAATGTTGTTTTTTACAGGAGAGATGCAGCAAATCTCTAACATACGAGTTGTACTTGTTGGCCGGAAAGGGTCAGGGAAGAGTACAGCTGGGAATTTAATTCTCTTCAATGAGATGTTTGATACAGATTATGACACATCTTGGTTGAAGAAGGTAAGTCAGTGTACACCCTGCAGTAAAAAAAATCACACATGGTCCAAGGATGTGTAATTTATGACATGTTGTGTCATGTTTTAGGACCTCCAAGACCAGAATGGAGCTGAAAAAAGTGTGAAATGTCAGGGGAATTTTGATGGAGTGAAGGTCACAGTTGTTGAGACACCAGGATGGTACATAGACACATCAGTACCTGAATGGCTCAGAGCTGAAGTTCTCCGCAGTGTCTCCATGTGTTCTCCAGGGCCTCATGTTTTCCTCTTGGTTGTTCCCATCTTAAAAGCATTTACAGAGAAAGATCACAAAGCACTAGTTGAGCTCTTGATGCCATTCACTGAGAGAGTCTGGAAACACTGCATGGTGCTGTTCACCGGGGGAGAGTGGCTCAATGAAGTCCCCATAGAGGAGCACATCACTAGGGAGGGAAAGACCCTCCAAGAGCTGGTTGAGAAGTGTGGGAACAGATACCATGTTTTCAACCAGAATCATTTTGGTGATCCTGTTCCAGTCAAGGGGCTGTTACAGAAAATCATTGATATGATAACACGAAACAAGGGATGCTTCTCAACTGAAGGGAAACAGAGCACATTTGCAGCATTATTCTGGCAAGCAAAACAACCCATGATGACAGAGGAGGAGTGGAACAGAAGGGAGCAGATGCTAATAGACCGAATGTTGAAAGCCATAGCAAATGAATCACATGTATCATCCGTACCATTTGAGACAATGGCTCACAGCATCGATGACCATTACATTCCAGATAGTAAGTTTGATTGCAATCAAAGAGAATGTGCTAATATTCTCAGTAATAAAGATTTTTTCTAATGCATGACCCTTTCAATTTTCTTTTTCAGTGAGTGGAGATCTCACATCGGAATATGGGAGCATGTCACAGTTTAGGAATAGACGAGCGCATGGCATCGTTGCTGAATGGCTGAGAAAAACAGTAATAAAGTCTCACACCACCTCTGGGATCGGCAGCAGCATTTGTTCCTCGGACACTTATGTGGAACAGTTTGATGAAAGTCTTCAGATCAATGACAATTAAACAACAACCTGTTCTTCTAAAGAAATTAAGAGTCATTCCCAACAACGAGAGTCCTAACGAACCATGCAGACATTATAAGCAGAAACTCTTTAGTAAAAACAGACGTGACACAGAATCAGGATGGAGAGTAAGGCAGCAGACAATTTAACATAAAAAATATTCTGATAAGCGTTCAGACCTAATAATAGTGATATTTCTGATTCATGAGTATTATCTCTGATACTTTAACAAACATGAATACTGGACTGTTTATGTCATATTTAAGTGAAAAGGACTACAGGCGTAAGATCACAGCTGTATATAAAAATGTTAAATAATTGTAATCATGTAAGTGTACAGATTATATTTTTAACTATTTGCTGTTTTATGCATGTATTATAAAAACTGTAGCGTTGAATTACTGAAGCAATATTGATCTATTTGTAATCCAACTAAGCAAACATTTACTGGTTGAAATTTATCATCTACAGGCTTGATGAGCTACCTACAAATATTATGTCATAATATCTAACAATAAAAAAAGTTACCCTTATTACCAATAGTATGTGATAAGCAAACGTTTCTCTGTTGAAGTTTATAATGTACATGTTTGATCAGATAAATATTGTATATTGATGCCTAAATCATGAAAAATATTTTAAAATGTTTTTAGTAGTAGTAGTATCATTATTTTCATATGATTTAAAGAAGCTACATCATTTTTTCTAATGTTTATTGTTTTCTATGATCTCTCTCAAAGAAATCACCTCGTCTTAATCTGCAGAACAGAAAAGTGAAATATTATGATTATGTATTCATTATCATTAGAGTTTGTGTTCCAAAAAATGTAAAAGGATTTAAAAAATATATTTAATTTGTTCAGGGATGTATGAGCTTGTTTGTTTTCTGTCTTTTCTGAAAAATGTATTACATCATGTGTGTCTAAGTAAACAGACACCCTCCAGTCTCGTTCCTTGTGTTCATAAAGAAATCATCAGTACATAAAAATATACTGGTAAGAGTTTAGTAAAGCAGCCATCAAGTTGAAGGTAAATTGAAAGCAGATTTAATGCAAACCAGTAGGGTTAAAATTGTGAAATAAGTGGACAGCAGATTCAATCCCTTTGTTCCTGTTCAGGTTCCTCAAAAGAAATAGCTGGCTCTGAACTTTCACTCTCCCGTTCTGCTTTCCAGGCTACTGGACTTTGTTTACTTTTTTTTATTTTTTAAGATTACGTTGGCACTAGTAGCCTTTATTAAGTAGTAGCTAGACAGGAAAGACAGTAGGAGAGAGGGGGAGTGACATGCAGCGCAGGGCCCCAGGTTGGGATTCAAACCTGGGCCAGCTGTGCTGAGGACCTACAGCCTCGCTACAAGCAGAGGCTGCTCTACAAAGTGAGCTGAACACCTCCCCGAACTGTGTTTACTTTTAACAGCTCAAAGATTGATTGCCTTGCATCAGTTCTGAGTAAAATCCTCGTGACCCCATTCAACCGTCTCCTTCTTTAAAAGTTTATTTGTTAAGAACAAAAGGTCACAAATTCCTCTTTCCACAGGGACACCGACTGTAGATGATCTTGAAAGTTACAGTACATTGCTGATATTTTACTAAATTAAGGATTATAGTTGTAGATTATTGATGATTATTTCTTAAAGCAGTTGATATGAAAATATGTTTAGAAGGTAATAAGGTCTTTGGACACCTGCTTAATAAATAATAAAAAGGTTTGTTACAAAAAATGGCATCCAAAACAGATATGCAGAATCTGTGGGGACTCCTAAGTCAATTTTGGAAAATCCCATAGTTACAAATCACTTTATATAGAGAACTGAAACAAAGAACTCCCTCCACTAATATTTAAATCTAATCATGAGACATACGAGGGATGTATAATGCTCTACATGCACTGTTCATGTGACCTGTAAAGGAAACAGACCGGTACCTCTAAATGTGTTCAGTACACCTAAAATTAATCGGTACATCCAAATTAGCTTATCTGTGTAATGCTAATGATCAGACACTACATTATCAATTATATACATTATGTATATATATATATATATATATATATATATATATATATATATATATTGTTAAATACTGTTAGGTGTAATGTATGTTAAAATATTTTGGAATATTTTAAAAAATAGATGAAAACCTCTCTTGTTGCCATAAAATGTAAATAATGTCTTGATGGCCATTTTGAAAGAAAGCCAAGGTGGTGTGTTAGCCCCACTACAAATATTTCTGAAGTGAAAACTAAAAATCAAAACCTCATTCTTGATGTGCTGACAAAGTTCCCATCCTTGTTTTTACTTTCATATGAGAACTAGTTATGCTGAGGGAAGACAGTCAGTAGCATCAAGTTAAAGCAATGGCTAACACACCTGCTGTTTCCAACTCTGGTAAGAAATATTTTAATAACACTAAAACTATGCAGCAACTTCTGTAACTGCTTAAAATTTGAAAAATATATTTGAAATAGTTATTTCATATTTTTTTAACCTTTTTTTAGTCTACAAGCCAAATATGCCAAATACCAAATAATTTGACTTCAGGCTTTTTGTCTGCATTTGTGTGTCTGAGAAAAACAATCATGTCACTTGAATGTCAAGTTTTCAGCTTGAATTTCCAAGCAGCAGTTTTGCCTGACAAAGACACCTCAGTTTGCATCAATGGGCTGGTGTACTTTAGTATTTATTAGTATAACAATACATAATACACTGACAAGTATATATAATCTTTTCTAATTGGTATAAATAATGTTGTGTGACTGTTATTAGTCATTAACCTGATCATGCTTTGCCAATATGCAGAACAGTCAGTCAGTAGATTTTACATCAACAGTCTGTAAATAAATGATGTTATATCTCTTTTCTAGGACAAAGTCATCGTTCTTCAGAGTTGAGGATTGTGTTGATAGGTGGAAGAGAATTAAAAGGAAGTAAAAGTTCAACTGGAAACTTTATACTAGGTCAAAATGTCTTCGACACCAGTAAAAGAACTGCTCAGAGTGTGGTGCAACAGAGGAAGGTGCTCGGCAGACAAGTCACCATCGTTGATACTCCAGGATGGTGGTGGGGATTTCCACGGGAAAACACCCCCAAACTGGATCAGATAGAAATCCAGAACAGTGTTCATCTGTGTCCTCCAGGGCCTCATGCTTTTCTTCTGGTCATTTCTGTTGATACACACTTGCCTCAGCTCAGTAAAAAATCACTGAAAGAACACCTGAAACTTTTCAAGACAGATGTGTTTAGTCACACCATAGTACTGCTTTCTTCACTTGCTCCATACAGTGATGAAAATGTGAAGTCCAAAATCAAAAGAAACCCAACACTTCAGTGGATTCTTCAGCAATGTGGAAACAGAAAACATGTTGTTGATATCAGCAACATGCAGGACGATGCTCAAGTTCAACAGCTTTTTGAGAAAATCGACTTAATGGTTGCAAACAACGGAGGACGTCACTATAATGCTGAGAGTGTTGATGGAAATGCTCTGAGAGAAGAAATGAAAGTTTTGGCTGAAAGAGCAACAAAAAGGTTTGATGAAGTGCAGAAACAAAGAAAGGAACTCAAAAAACTGATTGAAGGTAAGTCAGATTTATCTGTTACAAGAAATGTGCATCTTCAGGCATTTTTACTCTCTAAAAAAATCTTGCAAAATACAGAGCAAATATAAACAACCAAGTACCTTCACTGTAAAAGAAAAGAATATTAGTAAACTTAAAAAGTAAAGATTTTTTAACTAAACCCATCTAAGAGGTTCTGGTGTTATGTGAACCTAAATAAAGAAGGTAACTCAAAGTATAATGTTAAATTTAACAAAGATAGGATAGCTATTCACATCTACTTATGTCTTTGGGCTAAAATAACTCATGTTGTTAAGCTAAAAATATCTTTTAAAAAGTTGAGGTAACTTATGTTTAGAAGTTACCTCAACTTAATTGCATGAGTAAATCTGAATACTAATATGAGGTGTCAGAGAGACAATCCTTCATGCTTACACGTGCAACGTCCATACTGAGGGTCTGAGGCTTGAAGGAACCAGCTTGGAGCAAAGTAACGCTGCTAACCACAACACCACTGTGCACCCCAGAAGCTGTGTATTAAAGAATTCCCTTAAAAAAACATTTTAATTTCAACATCAACCCTAGCTGTTTTGAATTAACCTTTGGAAAGTTCAAGAATGGAGCATATTTTGTCATGTCAACTTACATCAAGAGTGTAAATCACAATCAAATCACATTACATTGAACAAACATAAGACTACTATTCAAATTTATTCATGCAATTACATTGTTTCAGCACAAAGACAAGAGTAGTCCTGAAAAACTACCCTGTCTTTGTTGAGGTTTATACAACATGGAACCCCCTGAGTTAACTCAAAAAAGAAATAAATTAAAAAATTAAAAAACTTAAAAGCTGATTTCCTTTTTTCAACATTTGGAGCACCTTTTGTAACAGGGTTCGATTTCATTTTCAGTATTATTTGAAATTTATTTAGATGCTGATTAAATAATTGATCATGCTTTTGTTTCCAAGATTCTGAACATATACGTAATAAATACTAAGAATAGGATTTTAAAAACTAAAGTTAAATGGGACATTCAATGACAACCACCATCAATCACCAATCATTTTTACTTTTAACAGCCTTTAGATGATTCATTTTCTGTGTGCTCTGAATAATTTTTGTTTTCTTCTTTTGTTGGTTACAACTTCTGCAGGTGGCAAAGTCCCACCGCAACATTTAAGACTAGTAATACTTGGTGCACAGTGGGCAGCCAAGAGCTCAGCAGGCAACACTATTCTTGGAAGAGATGCCTTCGATGTTAATGACTGCAACAAAAGAACAATGCATTGTGAAATAAGCCACGGCATGGTTGCAGAGAGGCGACTCACGGTGGTAGATTCTCCTGGATGGTTCTACAATAACACTCTGCAGGACACCAGTCAGATGGATAAACTTGAAATAGAGAATAGCATGTATATGTGCCCTCCAGGACCTCACGCAGTGCTCCTTGTGATCGACCTGGCAACAGCAACCAATGCATCATACCAGAGAACAGTCCAGGAACACATGAGTCTGTTTACAGCTGATATCTGGAAACACACCATTATTCTGTTTACTAGAGGCGACTGGCTGGGAGGGAAGACTGTGGAGGAGCGAATAGAGAGTGAGGAAGGTTTGCAGTTGTTAGTGAACAAGTGTGGGAACAGGTACCACGTCCTGAACAACATGGACCGCAGTGATAGGGGGCAAGTAAAGGAGCTCCTTGAGAAGATTGAAGAGATATGGGCAGGAAACGAGGCTCCTTATTATGAGGTCGACCCGGACCGTGCAACACAAATCGAGGCTGAAATAGAGACAGGAAAAAAAAAGGCCAAAACGATGAAGAAGATAACCGAACGACAGTCAAGAATACTGACAGAGCTGTTCAATGGTAATCTTAAATTATAACACTTGGTGCCTGATATTTATGCAATATTACCATTTTTATAATTAAAAAATGTTGTTTTTTACAGGAGAGATGCAGCAAATCTCTAACATACGAGTTGTACTTGTTGGCCAGAAAGGGTCAGGGAAGAGTACAGCTGGGAATTTAATTCTCTTCAATGAGATGTTTGAAACAGATTTTTCGACAGCTTGGTTGAAGAAGGTAAGTCAGTGTACACCCTGCAGTAAAAAAATCACACATGGTCCAAGGATGTGTAATTTATGACATGTTGTGTCATGTTTTAGGACCTCCAAGACCAGAACGGAGCTGAAAAAAGTGTGAAATGTCAGGGGAATTTTGATGGAGTGAAGGTCACAGTCGTTGAGACACCCAGATGGTACATAGACACATCAGTACCTGAATGGCTCAGAGCTGAAGTTCTCCGCAGTGTCTCCATGTGTTCTCCAGGGCCTCATGTTTTCCTCTTGGTTGTTCCCATCTTAAAAGCATTTACAGAGAAAGATCACAAAGCACTAGTTGAGCTCTTGATGCCATTCACTGAGAGAGTCTGGAAACACTGCATGGTGCTGTTCACCTGGGGAGAGTGGCTCAATGACGTCCCCATAGAGGAGCACATCACTAGGGAGGGAAAGACCCTCCAAGAGCTGGTTGAGAAGTGTGGGAACAGATACCATGTTCTCAACCAGAATCACTTTGGTGATCCTGTTCCAGTCAAGGGGCTGTTACAAAAAATCATTGATATGATAACACGAAACAAGGGATGCTTCTCAATTGAAGGGAAGCAGAGGAAATTCTCAGCATTATTCTGGCAAGCAAAACAACCCATACTGACCGAGGAGGAGTGGAACAGAAGGGAGCAGATGCTAATAGACCGAATGTTGAAAGCCATAGCAAATGAGCCAGATGTATCATCCGTACCATCTGAGACGATGGCTCACAGCATCGATGACTATTTCATTCCAGATAGTAAGTTTGATTGTAATCAAAAGTAAAAATGTTCTAAAACTAAACAATTTTCTAATGTATAACATTTTGACTTCTGTTTCAGTGACTGGAGAGCTCACATCAGAATATGGAAGCACATTAGAGTTTAGGAATAGACGAGCGCATGGCATTGTTGCTGAATGGCTGAGAAGAACAGTAAGAAAGTCTCACACCACCTCTGGGATTGGCAGCAGCATTTGTTCCTCAGATTTCTATGTGGAACAGTTTGATGAAAGTCTTCAGATGGATGACAATTAGACAACAAGCTTTTCTTTTAAAGAAATTGATAAAGTTGAAGCATAAAAAACTGTATTAACAAAGTGCAGAAATTACAGTCTTATTAGGCAAAACAGATGTGACACAGAAATAAGGCAGCAGACAATTTAACATAAAAAATATTCTGACAAGAGTTCAGACCTATGAGTATTTCTGATTCATGAGAATTATCTCTGATTTTTTAACAAACATAAATGCTGGACTGTTTATGTCATATTTAAGGGAAAAGGACAACAGGTGTAAGATCACAGCTGTATATAAAAATGTTAAATAATTGTAATCATGTAAGTGTACAGATTATATTTTTAACTGTTTGCTATTTTATGTATGTTTTCTAAAAACTGTAGAGTTGAATTACTGAGGCAATATTGATCTGTCTGTAATCCGCTAAACAAACATTTGTTGGTTGAAATTTTTCTTCTACAGGCTTGATGAGCTACCTACAAATATTGTGTCCTAATTTGTAAGAATATTTTTTTGTGTGTATGTGTGTGTTAACCTTATCACCAGTCTGTGGAAAATAATGATAATAATAATGCCGGGATTGCTATCCCTATGTGGTAATTCTCCAGCTAAAAATAATTCCATCTTTTAATGGAATTGTGTTAATGTGTGTCTCAGTGTTTGTTTTAATTTGGACTTCACTTAGCTGCATATAGCACTATATGAATATATGTAGATAACGTAATTAACTGAAGTACAGATTTTTAGTAGTATGTTTATATTTTAAGTGTTTCAAATTAAATTATGATTAATTATGATTAAAAACCTTTGTTACTTGTTAAACAATGGTATACGTTTTCAATATTAATCTATTTGTAAAACTAGCCAGAAAAAAGATAGATTAATTGATTTTAATTAAACATAAGTATAAAGAACTTTTACAACAAGAAATTAGTAAGTCAAATCATAATAGTAACTCTTAATCTTAGAAATGGGTGAAAAAAATCAAGCTGAAAAACCGAATGACCCTTCTCGGCTGCCGTCATAACTCCGGTTGTATCATCTCTTCTATTTTCTATCTCGCGACTTGCGTACCTCTAAACGCAATTTCTCTGCTTCTTTCCCCGGCCTGTTTCCCGGTTGACATGTCGGAACATAATGCCGGCTCGGCGGCCCCTCCTGGGGGGCAGGCAGCTCTTGGTAATGGGGCAGGCGGCATCAAGAAGGATGCGTTCGCGGACGCGGTGCAGCGGGCCCGGCAGGTGAGCTCTACAAAGATGTGACCAGCAGGTGGAGCATGTTGCGATTGCTAGCTAAGTAGTTAGCATGATGGCTAATATATTGGACTGAGGATTGACAGTTAAATTGTTTTATATTAATTTGTGTTAACTACAGTTATTCAGTGTAGGCATTTATATTATTCTTCAAGTTATAAGTTAACTTTTCTTTTATTTACCGGAGCATTAACACTGTGTTTGACAGCAGGTGAAGTGCAATATAGCACCTGCGTTATTTGGAATCAGAAACATCTCTTCAATATGTCATAACAACAATCCCATTTCGTCAGCGATGTATTCAACCTTTTTAAAATATTGGACCTAAACCCTCAGTGAAATTACAACATTACAAATAACCATATTACAAAAACACAATGTTAAAGGCTACTTTGACACAAAAACAAAAGATAAGTCAAAACAGATTTCAGATAAACGGGAGACGATATACAAAAACTTACTGCATAATCGTTGTAATGTCATATTATACATTTGGTTGTCAAGTAGATATTGATTTACAATGTGCAGTCAGTTATAGATCAGAGTCCACAGAGTCCACTGTGCACATATTCAGTATTTGTGAATACTTTCTAATCAGATTGCAGCTAAGATCGGGGGTGATGCTGGTCCTCCCATTACCAAAAGCTCTGCATCAGATGGCTTTCCCTTCACTGTACAGAAACGACAGCTGGAGGATGCAGGTAACTACACCTCCATTTTGCATCCTTCACTATGACCTCCGATGCGGATGGTATTTTTTTGTCTTCACATACATATTTTGGTTGCAGTAGATAAATCAAATTTTTTCACCTGACAGATGAACCAGAGAGCAAGAAGCTGGCTACACAGACTGACCTGGAATCGGCCAAAGCTTTGTGTGAGTTTAACTATTTTATGTTTTGTTGACGAGTTTCTTTGTGGTATTTATATCTATACACAGTTCACCTGCTCTGTCTGTGTCACAGTGTCCTCTCACAGTCCATTAGTAAACCAAAACTCCCTCTTGTTCTGTTTTCTGTCTCTGCTGCGGTCCCATCTCAGCTATCAGTGCACAGTTAGCTGCTCTTGCACAGCAAAGGTGAGACCTTGACGCTTTGATTTGATTGTGCATTATATCGAAGTTGGTTTATTGCTTGATTTTTCCATTTCTGCTTGATGGTGTCAGACCCATCTCCACGTCAGAGGACTACAGCGTTCCAGACAGTATGGTGGGACTCAGTGAGTGCAGCTTGACTTTGTTTTGAATCACAATACTCCGTCCATCCCACTCATTTTTTGACAGTGCGACCCCCTCTTTTCTCTTCATCAACAGTTATTGGTCGTGGAGGTGAACAGATCAATAAGATTCAGCAGGAGTCAGGTTGCAAGGTTCAGATAGCTCCAGGTACTGTCTGCACTTTGGTTGAGTTAGCCGAAACAGCTATTAATATTTTATTGCGTTGACAGTTCATCTAATGTCATCTGTTTTGCTGCTGTGTGTCCAGACAGCGGAGGCCTTTCAGAGAGGAACGTCTCTCTCACAGGGTCCCTCGAATCCATACAGTAAGTTTTAGACATTACATAAAAAACTTTATGGGTTTCAAGGGAAAGAATCTGAAACCATAAAGTTAGCTCATCCACCAGCTGCACATTTTTTCTCGCAATGTTTAAAGTTGGAGGCTCTGTTTTTGTTATCTATAAAAATCCATTACATAAATATTATGAGGAACATTATTTCCTTAGTCCTCACTGGCATTATCTCAGTTTTTAAGTCCACAGGATGAAATGATTAATATACTGGTCTGCTGTTCCTCATCCAGGAAAGCCAAGGGGCTGCTGGATGATATAGTGTCACGAGGAAGGGGTACACCACCTTCTTCTTATCACGAGTCCACCAACGGGCAAAATGGTACAGTTCATGAGATGATGATCCCAGCAGGCAAGGCTGGTCTTGTCATTGGCAAAGGAGGGGAAACTATCAAGCAACTTCAGGTATCCTGCACAGATTTTTTTCCGTTTTTTTAACCATTTTTTCCACCTGGTATTTCTCTGTAAGCCCTAGAGGAGGTTTATGCATTCAAATGACACACAGTCAATTCTTAGGTTTACATTTTGGTAATTACAGTGACAAAAAATATTCATATGTGGAAAACATTCAGGATATTTGCTTATCTTCCCAGGAGTGCACATCCCAGTAAATTAATCTCAAGACCAAATCGTGTAATTGTTTTGGTTCTTGCTTCTGCAAGAGTATAAACAGTAGAAGTTAGCTCACACAATCCTAGGCTATGCCTGTGTTGCACCACTTGTTTTCTAATAAGGAGCTGTTAATTTTATCTTGTTGTGATCAGTTATTTAAAAAGGAACAAAAGGATTTAATTATCTGGAAATTCACTCCCATATCTGCTTCTTTTGGGACAAGTGCAGCTGGATAGATAAAACATGAGCATAGGGCTTGGTGTCTTTCAGATGCTTGTTAATGAGGTGAGTTAGACTGATGACAGCATCCTCTGCACTCTTGCAGCTGAAGAGGATCAGTAGCCGCAGCAACCTCAGCCAATCATAAGTTTGCTAATCATAAGTTGATAATCTTTAGTTTAAAAAAAAAATCTTAACAAAATGTTGAAGCTATGAGTTTGAATTCATTTTGAGAAGATGGGCAAGGTGTTTTAGGCACAGGGGTGATTATGGACCTTTTTCAGAGAGTGAGTACAGTGCAACAGGGATTTCTGGAAGTTAGACCATGCTACAGAAAAAACCGAGGAACATTTTCTCAAAAGGAAATTGGGTAAATCATCTGGTCCTTTAGTTTTTTTGCTCTACACTTTGTAGATAATATTCTAAACTTGGTATGGTTCAATTTCCAAAAATCTAAATATGGAGAAATCTTGTGTTTCAAACCTGAGAAAAAAGCCATTTAGCTCGTCTGCATGGCTAAGTCACCCACATACAATGTCTGTTTCCTCTGAGTTCATGTTTATGATGCTATTCATGCAATCCCATAACCTTTTATTGTCCCCAGAGCTGAATTCAACCATAAAGTTCTCTCCTGTCAAGTATGAGGCCACCTGAGGTCACCAAGACTTGACTGAAAATGGGTCGAAGTAGCAGGACAATAATGCTGTTCGGCCAAATTTTACAGCAGCAAACCTACAGGCTGAAAAGGAAAGAATTGAGTTATTGCGAAAACAGTCAAAGTTCAGACCTCAGCCTGATTAAAATTCTGTGGTAGGGCATAAAGAAAGTTGTGTTTAAAGGAATACCTGAAAAACCTCAAGAAAATGAAGCAATATTGTTAAGAAGGGTGAGCTAAAGTTCACCTACAACAATATGAAAGACTGATAACATCATACAGAAAATTATTCATCAAAGTCAGTGCAGTTATAAACTAATCTAAAAGCTAGTGAGTCATAACGTATTTTGTGGCTTATTTTTTGCTAAATGAAAAAAAAAAGCACATTTTAGATACGTGTGGTTTATCTGAGATTATCTTTATGTAATTTAAAGGTCTGGTAAGGACCTAATTATTTGTGTGTATTCACTATGTAAAACCATATAATTAAAAAATGTCTTACTCTAACTGTGATCGTGCCGGTTTTCCAGGAGCGCGCTGGAGTGAAAATGATCCTGGTCCAGGATGCTTCTCAGGGACCGAATGTCGACAAGCCTCTCCGCATTATCGGCGATCCATACAAAGTTCAGGTACAGCTGTAAAATCACCACACTGAGGGAAAAATAAACGTGCTAACTTTTCCTAATGCTGTAATCAACATGCACGCCTTCTTTTCAGCAAGCTCAGGAAATGGTGCAGGAGATTCTGCGGGACAGAGATCAGGGTGGCTTTAATGAAAGACCTGAATTCAGCTCCCGAATGGGAGGAGGCATGGATGTAAGTTTCTGTGTAGGAGCAAGATTAGGAGCATGACCAGCATCTTTCAGACAAATGCAAGTAAATAAACTATACACTGATGTGTTTTTCCACTCAGATCCCAGTTCCACGACCCTCAGTCGGAGTAGTCATTGGGCGCAACGGAGAGATGATCAAGAAAATTCAGAATGATGCTGGTGTTAGGATACAGTTCAAACAAGGCAGGTTTTATTTGATTTCCCAAGCGACTTTTTCACATGATAAATCTGAGTCAATATTAAAAAAATTAACTTTCTAAAACCTTCTTGCAGATGATGGGACTGGCCCAGATAAGATTGCTCACATCAGTGGTCCACCGGACCGCTGCGAACATGCTGCCCAGATCATCAATGACCTGCTGCAGAGCATCAGGGTCAGGGAGGAGGGACAAGGGGTACAGATTCCTTTCTTACACACTGATACATGGACTACCTCACTTTAAAACATACTTTACTCGCTGGTAAACTATAGATATAGAGCCTACAATGTAGTACAAAATCTTCTTTAAGCTTAGTTTAATTTTTGTAATGTTTTCTTGAGTGGATCAAAACTTCAAAACAAATCCAAAGTTTAACCGTTAATAGGAACTTGTCTTCTTCCATCCAAAGGGTCTCTCAGGTCCTCCAGGTATGCCTCCTGGGAACAGGGGTCGAGGTGGAGGCCAGGACAGTTGGGGTCCTCCTGGAGGTGAAATGACATTCTCTATTCCTGCCCACAAGTGTGGGCTTGTGATTGGCCGGGGAGGAGAGAACGTCAAGGCCATCAACCAGCAGACGGGAGCCTTTGTCGAAATCTCACGACAGCTTCCCCCTGATGGAGACCCTAACTTCAAACTGTTTATTATCAGGGGGTCACCGCAGCAGATCGACCATGCCAGGCAGCTCATTGAAGAAAAGATTGAGGTATTAACTTTTCTTTTAGCTGAACATGTAAGAAAACAAATTTAAAGAGCTTGAGTGTTCACCTTCCTAACTTCATTTGATGTTTTATTCTTTGGCTAGTTTGGTTATGTTATGTGATATCTTATTGTGTATTACAGGGTCCTTTGTGTCCTGTGGGTCCAGGACCAGGTGGACCAGGTCCTGCTGGTCCAATGGGTCCCTACAATCCCAACCCATACAACCCCGGTCCTCCTGGACCCCCTCAGTGAGTAGCTGCATCTGATGCACACCCATCTGTGAAGTTTTCTTTTAGCTGTAAGACAATAATCATCAATTTTTTTTTTAATAATGGACCACTTCTCTTGCTAGTGGTGCTCCTCCAGGCCCACATCAGTACGCCCCTCCAAGCTGGAGCAACACCTACCAGCAGTGGCAGCCACAGCATCCCCAAGACCCCAGTGAGTCACACTTCACTGCCATATCTTCATCGTTCACCCCTCATTATCATGAATGCAATTATTCTTTTATTTTGTCTCTATTTTCTTTTTTTTTTTTTTACATGGAAAGGTAATCAGGAGGACTGATGGAAATGTTGTGATGAGATGCAGCATCTTTATCTTCAGCAGATCCAGCTAACCCTATCTCTGTTTCCCCCCTGGTCTCCAAGCCCGGTCTCCAGGCCAGTAGCAGGAGCTCACCCTCACCCTATGAGGACCTCACCCCCTCCACCCTGCATCTTTTCTAGGCAAGGCAGCAGCCAATGACCCCAACGCGGCCTGGGCGGCCTACTATGCTCAGTACTACCAGCAACCATCAGGCGCTGTGCCAGCACAATACCCTGCAAACCCAGCTGGAGGTGCCCAGACGTCAGGCGATCAGGGCCAGCCTGCACAGACACCAGGAGGCCAGCCGGACTACACTAAGGCCTGGGAGGAGTACTACAAGAAGATGGGTGACTGCACTCTTTATACTAACTGCAATATTGTAGCAGTTAGTATAAAAAAACAGCTTTCTTGTCTATTTTATACAAACAGAAATTCTGTGTGATTTTAGTATTATTTGTAACACTGAATCAAACCTGCTAATAAATTGTATGTAGTATGGATTTAACTAAATGTTTTATTTGGTCAGTTTCCCAGTAAACATGAACTTTACAGTACACATTTTCTCCAGCCCAGACAGGTGGCTCAACACCTGGAACGGCAGCTCCAGCTGCAGCAGGGGGTGCAGCATCTACAGCAGGAGGTCAGCCGGACTACAGCGCAGCCTGGGCAGAGTACTACAGGCAGCAGGCTGCTTATTATGGCCAGACAGGGCAGGCCCCCAGCCAGTCAGGCACTCCTCAGCCAGGACAGGTTGGTACTCAGGCTACACTGAAGTTTTCATCATGTGTGAATGGTATTTTTCTGCCTGAAACATCTCTGATAGGTTCACATCTTACATCTGTATGGGAGTAAACACTTTGTATTTTTTTATTTGTTTTATTATCTCAAGATGACTTCCTATTTCCTATTTCTATTAATCATTTTGTAGACACAGTGAAAGTTAATGGAAGGAGGTCTCTGATGATGGAGAGGATCAAGAAGAAAGGTTTAAGAAGAGGACCCTGAACTTAAGGCCAGGATCTAGCCATTTAAGTTAAATATGATTTTAATTAATAGACTGACCATCGCTGGAATACTTTTTAATAGAAATGTGAACTGAACAAACCTGCAGGGGTTTTGCTGCAGACTTGGTCATGTCGAATATAAACCCTTTGCAAAGCTTCTCAACACTTCTGCAGACATTTTAAGATACACTAAAGGCTTGAAACACAATACGTTGATCTGCTGTTTCTGTTAACTGTGCAAGTCTCATTTTATAGCACTCTCTTTCATATCCTAATACTATACATTACACAGAGCTCTTAGACCTGTAACCTTATTGTCTATCTGGCCCAGATGATGCTTTAGATAATTGCACATAATTCACGAAGTATACATTTTTTATATCAAATTGTCATATTTCTTTCTTCAAAGGCTTGTATGAAGTCTTGACTTTTGAAATCTGGGTCTTTCTTTTCTTTTATTTATAATTAAACTGTTCTACAGTGTTTAATTTTTGCATGTGGTATAACAAGATGAAAGCTGCTAGAAGTGAAGAGAAAAAACTAACAAAGAGCAGGGATATGCTCCACTTGTGGAATCGCTATAGTCATATCATGAACTGTGTGGAGCAGAATCCTCGAAGATGCAGAAACATGACTGAGGAATGAGTGTCTTTGTACACAAAAGGAAAATATAGTATGAGTGTAAAGCCTGCAGAAAATTTACTTTACATGATTGTTTAATCTAAATGCAGTTACATCTCTTTTGCCTCTTGAAATGTGCTATCTGGAAAGTGTTTTCACCCATAGCCTGCATTGTCTTACAGTGGACAGAAGGGCAAAAAAGAAAGATAAATATTTGGCCAGTTTAGTGTGAATAACAGTTATTTTTACAGTTTGGAAAAGCAATTGTCTGGGCAATGCTTGCTAGCAGTCACCCCAATAAGACAGTAACATATTTTTGTAGTCTTTTTCATGTGGAGGTTTTGCCAGCCTCTATAATGTACATGGCAGAGCTCTGCACTGATGACATGTTGTATAATTAAAGCCAAGCCATGTGGTTTTGTTGCATTTTGAAGTGCCATGTAATTCTCTGGTACTTTTTAACACCCTTTTCCTTTTTAACAGTCTTTTTATTTGCAACATAATAAACTTTAGTCTTCCAATTTGTCCTACGTTATCAAATATTGTATATAGATATATAGTAAGCAACATGAGGCTGATGGTTTTCATTTACGGGATGTTTTTGGTCTGATTCTGTATTCTGAATGGCAGCTATGAGTCTTGCCTTTGGTTGAACTGTTGATACTGTTAATGGATTATCGCCAAGAGAAATATCTGGAATAAAAAAGGCAATTATTTTGAATTGTTCATTTACTCTTTTTCCCCAATACAAGCACATAGCACAGCTGAGCTATTACACCACTAGATGTCATTGTTTGTCAGATTAATTGGCAGCAAAAATATGAAAGATGTGATGAGTAAAAATATCTTAAGGGATTTTGTCTTTTGAATTAAATTATTCTCCAACTACTCATGGTGGTCATATACTTGCATCCTGCATCCTTTACATGTAAGAAAAAATTATATTTATGTGCTACTATTTGGTGGACAGTCAAGGTGACGTAAAAGTTTCATAAGACAGAATGAATGATCTTAGTTCCTGTTGCAATGCCTTCTTTGCTTCTCTGCGGCTGAAGTGGTAACAGTGTGCATGTATGATTCAGGAAGTCACACGCCATTGCTGAACAGTCTTTTTTATTAGAAATGTTTCCAAATGAATGCAATAACCACCTGATGTTTCATTGGTAGCAACTATAAGATCCTTTTTTCTTACTTTTGTAACTTTACTATGCACTGAATTATTCTTTATAAATCAATAAATAAATGGCATAAATAAACAAATGTATGCCATTTCACAATTCCCACTAACTATAACAGTTGTAGCTTTAAACTCACATCCCTGCTGAGCATAAATATGACCCAGTTAGTTGTCCACAGATTTAGGAATTTAAATATTTGATTGTGTTAATCTGTACTGTAGCTGTAGTTCATTATAACCCAGCCAGTTTTGGGAAATTGCCACAAAGATGATAAACACTGATTTGTACTTTAAAAAAAGTGAACTTTTTCTGAACTTCCAGGAAAATAAATGAGACACAATAATGCAATTTTAAAAATTTCTTTAATTTATATCTTTAAAATTAAAAACATCTGAATTGCATTCTACCACCTCCAAAGGCACAGTCATACTTATAGCAGACCAAATTCATAAAACACTGCCACTGAACAACTTTTTTTTTCTCAATTTGTTTTTTACATAAGAAACAATGAACTATAAAAATGACTAAACATTTTTTTACTGGTCAAACCATTCTGTATGCTGTAAATCAATTTAAAACTGGAGTGATATGTACTCAGCCATGGTAGCATTAAACTCCATATAAAGGATGATGTGCTGGTTTGAAGCTGGCAATGCTTGTTGAAAACATAAGCACTGCAGCCACTGAATGATAAAACGTGGAAAAAAGAAAAAGATTACACCAACCAATCTTGACAAACAGTGTTTAAGAAAATGGATGTTTAAAGCAAAACAAAGCCATTGGCAGGAAAGGCGGAAACGCAGTGAGATGAGTGGTGGTGGAGGATTTTTCAGAAAAAGCCATTACATTTCTCACCTCATACAGATTTCTCTGCATTGCGCTGAGTGGTATGAAATACTTGCATGCAATCTGAAACCTCCATCTCACCACTGAAAAGACGCCTTAGACTTCAAAGAAAATGTTGAAACATTTCAGATAACTCTGAAGTTTAAAGATAATAGTCAGTATGTGCAAAGAGGCAGAGCCTAAGCCTGTTTGTGGTAAAAGTAATCCAATATGATTTAGGATTGATAACAGAACATATAATTAAAAATCAATAATGCACACAAAGGTTGCTTACAATGTGTGACAACACAGCACCATACACTGCACAAGAGGTTCACTTAGTGACAACAGAATTCAAAATAGTGGATAAATATACAGTAGAATATATCACCGTTCTTGCTGAGGCACATTCCTCCTTAAAACCTAGAAAGATCATTAAAAAAACATAAAAACACAGGATCTAGGATCAAAGAAAACCGGTTTGGCACACACATGGAAAAATATATTGAAATAAGGCAAGAAAATAATGTCTCAAAGGAAAATTAGGCCACAGAGGAACTTATTAGGACAGGATTGAAGCACTTTGAACATAAAATATGACACATACAGTACCTCTCTTGTAAAACCACATGTTCAAGATAAGTGAGGATCTTTTTTTTGCAGCAACTAATGGGAGTCCCTATTTCAAAGCTGTAGCGTTATCTTTACAAGTGTGTGTAGCAGCTGCGACAGGCACTCCAAGAACACAAGAAGTTTTTCTTTACAGGCTAATAAAATCAAAGAGGGAATCTAAGCACAACTCCCAAATCCCAAAAAATTTTAAATGCATAAGAAAATATCTACAGAAACACTTTGCATGACTCACAATCCCATTAACAAATGCACACAACCATGGAAAAGCATGTTTAGTCAACTTCCAGAAATAACAGCATAGCGGTGTGACCACAGTGCTCATACAAGCAGACAGAAAACACACAAACACTCACACACTAGACAAACCCACCCCCAAAAAATCCCCAACCATCTGCTGTCTTACAAACCTCTCTCCCCTTCTGGATGACAGTTTCATGTAGCGCTTGATAGAGTAGTAACAACTAGTCTGAACAACCACTGTTTAAGGTCCACTTTGCACCCTTCTCTTACACAAGTTACCTTCACACACACACATCACAGTATTTTAAAGACCACTTTGATACGGCAGTGACGACTTCAGGAGGGTTTTCTCAGCGAGGCTGTAGGTTGCGATGCAATGACAAAGAAAACATGCCTGGCTTTAGTTCATTTTTACAGATTCATACAACTGAGGGTTAAAATGCTGTTTTTCTTTGCAGTAAGTGACTGGTTTCTGAAGCCACATCCTACTGCAACTCCAGTGACTGGAATTCATCAGTGGTGTCAACAGGTGGGCATGCCATCCAGGCAGCAGCAAATGACCGAGTGTTGTTTAAATTTTGTATGCCTAAACAACATACACAAATCAAAACTGAATGCAGCGAGTGTTCAGCACATCGACAAGATCTGTACACATATATCAAATGTATAAATTAGTGTTCTATGTACAGCTCTGTGTGTGAAGGGGTATGTGCGTATAATCAATGTGATCAGTACACATCTGTCAGTGGTTAGTTGTCAGCTGACCCACTGGTGAAGAGGACTCGCTGATCAGTTCTGGCTAGCTTGGCGGGCGGCTCCAGAGACTCTTCTCCTATCACGGCTGCATCAGAAGGTAGAGACAGCTCCTGGCTTTCTTCATCGCTTTCCTCCTCTTCTTCCTCTTCCTCTTCTGTGGTTGACAGTTGTATTAAAGATGGTTAGAAACTATTTATAAAACACGACAGTTGTTGTTAGTGATGAAGCAGAAGCAGTCCTAACCTTTATCAGGGTCCAGCTGGTTCAGCCCCCGGCCTAAACTGGCAAACTACAGGCAAGAAGGGAATGAGTGAATAAATATGACTTCTATTATTGTGTTTATTTCTAGTTTTGTGTTTTTTGTTTTTTTTTTTAAATCGCATACCTCTCCCATAACAGCGATGGGGGTCTCTCCTTTAGCCTGGGCCACTCTGTGCTCTATAAGGTAGTACATGTACTCATCGTACAGCAGACGGATCAAGTGAAAGGACCCAAAACTGGCTGCACTCCTCAGGGTCAGGTCTCTGATTACCATGGAACTGGAGAGCACAGACGGTGAGATGAGCCACTGTTACACAGATTCTCACTTCTCTAACAAACAGGAAGTACTATGTCTTAAGTAAGTACACCCTTGACTCTTCTCCTTTTACTCCCTCCTACCACAGATGCAAGCAAAGGTGACAGAAATTTAACAAAAATGAGACACCTTTTCAACAGAGCATCTCAGTGTTAGTGACAGTAAGAGGAAGGAATTATTGTTAACCTGGGCTTTTAAAGACGCAATACGTAAAGCTCCGACCTTAAAACTCTGCCTTCCGAACTTGTTTGATGGAACAGTGACATCTGTTATGTGCATTTCTTGAGGCGTCGCTGCCTAGCAGCATCATGAGACTGAGAAACTGTACTATACAACTTTTTCATCTGGGACGCTACATGACGTAGCTGAGTTTCGCTTTACACACCGCGTTGCACACTAGCAAATGGGTTTCAACGCGCACCACGGCTGGTTCGGCAAAGATAGGGAAAAAGACTTTATGGGAGAAATTGAGGAAAAGAAAGAGAGGGATAGAAAAAGAGATAAGAGTCAAGATAAGACTGACTTTTACAGGCTGGGGAGAGCTCACAGTACTGGTAGGATGCAAGATGCATGCAGAATAAGCTGAGAAAATTGCAGTATTGCGTCTTTAAAGCTCTTACTTTAAACTTTGAATCCCAAATCATTCTCACTTGTTCTCATCATGTGACTGCTGTGCAATCATACCTGTAAAAGGACCACTTGAGTAGGAAGAGCTTGGCAGCCTTTGGAAAAGCGGGGCTGTGCTGGTAAGGCTTTAGGACCTGGGAGACCACACCATCAAGCCACACGGCCCATTGCTCCAAGGAGTTCTGCTGCTGCAGGGTCAACTTGAAGTCCTGCTCCAGTCGTTGGACAACGCGGTCTTCACAACGGCAAACCCATGAAGCCTGCTCCTGTAGAGGGTAGGCAAGATGAGACAATGGTGTTAGTATCAGGCAGTTACAACTAGCATTAGTTTTAGCAGTAGAGAGCAGAGCCCTCAGGTTATGTTCACATGAAGAGATTTTTGTTTTTTTAATAGAGGTTCATGTCTATGCCCTGAAGGAAGTATAAAGAGTTTCTGAGAAAAAAGAACAGGCTTCCTGTGTGAAAGGGCTACAAACACAGCAATGATTGAGACTGACTGAAGAACGAACTTTTGAAACCTCAGAAAAACCACAAGATGCAGCAGAAATTATGCATGTGCACAAAACTAATACCAAAACAAGACTCAACCACTGACACTGACATTCATCTGAGATCACATGAATGTCCCAAAGCACAACAGTCCCAGATCTAACCAACCTGGACGTTAGCAAAGTCGACGCGGTTAAGGTCAGACAGCATCTGGTTGATCTGAGCCGTGTTCTGGAGGACAGCGCGGGCTGCCTGGGCGAGGTGGTTGAGACTAGTGTAACGACGCAGTGTCTGGGCAAATGCATTAGCTGACGTTACCTGAAAACGGACAAAAAAAGAGAATTATGGGTCACGCATCAAAACTATTAATGAGATTAGCTAAATGATAAATTCTATTAAAAGTAGCTCTTTTTGGTATTTGCAAAAAGACAAAGCTGTCTAATACTAAATTTTCAGAAAAAAAAAGTCTGTGTGACTTATTTTGTTGATGCATCTAGTCTGATCATCGAGTAAGTTCTGAGCTTTCAATCATATTGAGTAAAAGTATTACTTTTATTAAGTCTGATCTGTGTATTAAAAAAACGTGTTTTTTCTGTTTCTTACAGTAGCTGTGAGTTATGAGAAGACTGTACCTTGATGCGGACCATTTCCTCGGGGATGTTCATCATGGCATTAGTCAGCCAGCTTTCCAGGCTCTTGGCAAAGTTACGGATGGCTTGAGTTAAGGCACCTGTGGGCAGCAAGAGGGTTATATTTAAAACGTTGCCTTTCTGGGCAATCCCTGTTAGTTTAGCTAAGCTTCTGCAGGAGAAATAGATTTTTTTGGGGACTGTGTAAATAAATAATGAGATATCAAGCATGTTTCAATTATGTGGATGGGGAAAATACTGGATGAGCACCATGGTGAAATGAAGATAAAGAGTAGTACAAAGAACACTATTCAACATCTGACTAAACTGCAACGGAAACAGTATGTGTGTTCCTGCAGCCCAGCAGAGGGTACCCACTACAGAAATCTGTTCATCTAAAATGCCAGGATGATGTTCACTTTCTTAATACCTTCAATCTGTATCAATCTAACTTGTTCCTGAGGGTACTGAAAGAAACAAAGCATACAGCAGGAGTGTTCTAATTTTCTTTAAAGGCAGTTGTAATAACTTCTGTCAGGAAATGATGATGGTTTATTACATAGTAATACTTCTTACTGGGGATGGGTCTGAGGACATCAGGGATGAGGATCTCCACCAGGCTCTGGTACAAGCTGTTGTCACAGTCGCGGCTCCAGCGCAGCACTGGCTCATACTTGCACAGCAATACTAGACAGGACTTTGGGAGACGCTTCTCTGACTCATCATGACTGCCAAGACACAATTTGAATGGTAAATAGTACTTCTTCTGCAACAGAACAATTCAGTTTTTATTTTGATATAAAAATCTGATTGCTGAATGAAATTTTTGCCAAGAGGAATTAAATCCTTACACCGCCAATGCAGCATCTCCAGCCTGACTCTGGCTGAACCTCCAGAAGGTTTTCCAGAGAGTCTCCACCAGCGTAAACTGCAGGTTGACCATCACATCCAGTATGGCCTGAGAGAACACAGAGAAAACACATCTACGTAAGATGCAGGATAAACAAATTATCAGGGGAACAACTGAACAGACAAAAAAAAAAGGGAAATCAAAGATATTTGGTTCGGATAAGATGATTCTTCCTTTACCGTAAACTTTTGAGTGCTATAGAGAATCTGCACCATCATTATCAACACAGAATTATGGGAGTAATTTGCCATTTTGGGAGTACCCATGGTCTGTTTACATCGGTTCAGCAGTGGCTCTCGTCTTTTTAATCTCTGTTATATTCAGAATTTCTAACAAATATTTCATCTTATAATTTTTTCCCTGAGTTTTGTACTCAGCTGCAGCAGCAGCTTCGTGATCAGCGTGCAAAAAGGAAATTAACTAGCATCATCCTCAGTTTCCATCTCGGTGCTAAGCAGTGAATACATTGGATAAACACATCACAGTGGACAGTAGACTTAGATGACTGCATCTACAACATGTCGGCTAGATGAACTGACTGATGAGAGAACAGGTGAGGTGATACACCTCCATCACCATCACCACCAACACCACCATCTGTGTAGAAAGGGTTAGTGGCTACAGACTCAATAAGTATGCAGCAGTACTGATCTGGATGACATTCCCGTGTGAGGATGAGAGCATCACTTTCCTCCACCAGGTTGTGATTGTTTGTTCTTTGATTAAAAATCTAGCTGGTGGGTTTTAACTGCAGCAAAGAAAATGAGTGTTGGAAACCTCCTCACAATATCTCAGAGACCCACTGGCTTCGAAGATTCTTAGACGTTGCTTAACTGGAACTGTCAACAGCAAGAATGAACAATGCTCAACCAGACACATTTGCAATATGAATCTAATATCTGACCTAACAAAGCTTTTGTTGACATTGGAATAATATACTGCTGCTGCTGGTGGTGGGTAGGGGAGGGAGTGGAGTGGAGGACGTTTTGGGGTTAAAGGATTTAATACATAAAACCAAAGGCGGCTGGAAAGCTTAGTTGGCAGGGCATCTGTCGCCCATGTGGGAGATCCAAGTTTGAATCTCCCAGGGGGTGAATATTAACACCTTCCATGATTGTAGAATAAAGCTTTAATTGTATTATTAATGCATCTGAAGTTGAAATAAAACGGAAACGAAAATAAATTGTTTATCGTGAGAAACCTGAAAGTGTCGATGGAAACAGAAGTCAGGTTCCCCCAAAATGGTGGAGAAAGCTGTGGTGACGTCATATGCACATTCTCTGTTTGCATATATTGATATTGCACTTCAAGGCATGACCACATCTGACAGCAGATGACTGCATCAAATTTTTTAATGCACACTATCGGTTCAAGTTGGTAGAAATGGGTACTGAAACTGTCAAATCCATAGACAAGTCATCATAAATCCTTATCACCGGGTGGACAGCAGGTTACCTCACAGTGTTCTCTGTACAGCAGCTGAAAGCTCTTTATATGCTCAAGTTCAATGCCCTCTGGCAGGGATTTCCCCTGGAGGTCGATGTCAGGGAACTCTGGGAGTGCTCTGGATGCATCTGGACACAGGCCACAGAATACAGGATACTCAGAGACTGAGAAATCTGGTTATGCGTGTTTGTTCACATGCAGAATACAAGTGTTCTCTCTACTGATGACAGCAATCTTTACTGGTACGTGATGTTTATACACGGATGAGAAATGTTTAAATGAACTGCTGAATGTACAACAAAGATTTGGACAAACTGACTGAAGGGGTATGAGGTGTCCAGACTTGACTAGCACCGCATGTATCCTTATAAGAACAACATACTATGAGATGCATAACTTTGGTGTTCTTTCATTTAATAAAATTCTATAATAATTGTGTTTTACTAATGTCCAAACTCACCTAAGAACTGTTGGTACTGTTGAACCTGGGTGCTGATATCCACATGCCCTGAACCCTGCTGCTGTTGCTGCTGCTGGCCTGCTCCTGCTGCTGTGCCATTGGTCATTCCTTCAACTTTATGAACAGGCTTCAGCCTGATAGAATCAAGGGGAAAAGTGCACTAAACATTCAGAGCCATAAGAAGATGATAAATAATGAAGTGAAAAAAGGCAAAGCAGTCTGATCATAAGACTAGCAGATGCTTCAAGCCATAGGAGGATTGAAATGCAGTGTAAGAGAAAAAAAAAACAAGAGTCAGTGACATAACTGTAAGAAGGTCACAGATTCTGGTAGGAGAATGGAAAACAGAAAAAATTATTGCAGTTTAATGACTGACAGGATGGGCTTTAGTCTTTGTTGTGTATATACCTCTGTTTCTGTGAGAACGGCTGCTGCCTCATGGCCAGATGTTGTTGGTCTTCCATGAGACGGAGAAGAGAAGAGCCTGCCTTGATTCTCAGCCCATAATAGTGGTATTTAGAATTTCCCCTAGCAGGAGCAGATGAAATGCATTTTTACATAAAACTGGTAAAGAGGCGAGATTTTAAGCTAACCCCGCCCACATGCATAGTCTTAATATGCGTTGACATACAACATATTACACCCAAATTTTCTTCAGAGGTGCCTAAATTAAAGCATATTTTCAAAAGTAATTTTTTTCTGCTTATTCTCCCTTTCTTGTGTTAAACTCACTCACCCACACACAGGCTGTCTGTCTCCATCTCTACCCACATTTCTTTCTACCCTAGGCACATGTTTTGCAATACCCCAGAGAGCTTTATAAAGGTTTTGGGAGAATATCCTACATTCTCCTCGTCGGCTGGGGTGTCTGCTCATTTAGATCTACATGCATATAGATTACAAGGTATAGAAAGAGTGTCTGTTGATGTGTTGAAGTCATTTAATATTTTAACATAAAAAGCATATAAAAAAAGGAAGACAGAAAAATTCATTTTAAAATCAGCACTTGAATTGGTGTACGATAGGTGCCCCTTGTATGTAGGTTCCACAAGAGCCTCAACCTGAGAATAGGTGATTGGTGGTCTTACCGGGTGCCCAGTCGTCGTGTACGTAGCCCCATAAACACGGATCTTATAAGTTTCCCAAAAGAAGCAGCATTAACAGGCTCCAGTTTCTGCTCCTGGCAGTGCAACAAGTAGTGGCAGTAAAGGGTGGAACGTGGCAGACTTACTCCCTCAGCTGTCTCATAGTTGTCCAGCAACCACTGTACCTGACACACAGGCAATGAAGAAAGAAAATAGCTGGTGCGATTAGAAAAGTCTGTAGATGCGAGCAAGAAAATACACCCAAACATATACACAAAAGCAAATATTCCACTACTTATCAGCAAACATATTACACATATTATCAACATTAATTTATAGTACATGCACAGGCATTTTCCTTATAATTAGGTCATACAAAGAGAAAACCTTTCAGGTTTACAGTTTGGCCAACCATTCAGGAATGATCACACACATACATCTGTTTGCGTGCCGTGGCAAACAACTTTGGTATGCAATGGATCAATGACTGACTACAGATGGGATGTCTGCCAAACACTTTGGGTATCATTATCTTATGAGATTCAATATGATGAATTTGGGATGAGCAGTATAGTGCTAATTATAAATGCCCTTCATCACATGCACTGCAATGATATGGAGATGATGAGGCCATGGTTTTGTTTTCTTTGAGGAGGAAATCACAGTTAAAGAAAAGAAAAAAAAACACTTCATCCTTTTAGCCTTATTGTGATCAGGACTAAAGGTGTAAGCATTCTTGATCAACATTTTTTGGTCCATACTTTTAATTGTGCTTTCCACTTTTCAGAAAACTCCACTATGACATCATCAGTGCACGGCATCCAAGGGGTTGGGTGAATGAGAAGAAAACGAGAAAAAATTCCTGCGCTTGGCGCCTCTGCATACCTTCTTGTCTGCCGACGGCACGCTACTCTCCTCGCCCTCTGTAATACTCACAGTGGCTGGGGAGGCGCGGGCGGTGTGTGAGTAGTTCTGGCTGTTGCCGGCTGTCCCTCCACTGCTGCTGCCCAGCATGTAACCCCCCTGGATCACATAGCTGGCTGCTGCACTACCATTGGTGCCTGCCCCATCCTCTGCCCCGTTGGTGGTCCCCCCTGTGGTCACTACAGTTGCCCCTCCCCCTGTTGCACTAGTGGGCTGGGCCACAAACATAGACACACCCCCTGCGGTGCCAGCAGTCACAGAGACGGTCAAAGATGCGCCAGGGGTGGAGGCCTGGGTGGCTGAAGTTGGCTGACTTTCATAATACTGAGCAGCCGTAGTCTGGGTGTACAGAGTTGTTTCAGTGTAGGGGAAGGTGCTGGAACGACTGGATGAGAGACGTGTAAAGACCCATGAGAAAGCACAAAAAAAACAAACTATTTGGATATATGTTAGGAAATTATTGGACACAGTAATATTCTAACATGGTGCTGGTGGCGTAGTTGCTGTCTCCTCCTTCAACATACTGCACTTGATTGGCGTACACATGTTGCACTGGCACTGGTGTGAGCTGCTGCTGGACCTAAGGAGAGAGCATGCATGCACACACACAAATATCAAATAAATCTGTTCCATCCCCAGTAAGTTTAGTCTATCCTGTCAGGTGTCCTTGTGCAATAAAAATTAGATATCGTTCTTAGCTACAGACGCATTTAATGAACCCTCAGCTCTCCCTTGTGTCCCTAACCTACTTGGTTAGGTGATTGGGGCCTGAACAATTTGGAATTAATTCTGTCTTCTGATGTCCAGATCAGACATTCAGGCTGTTGTATCTCATGATGATCATGATGAAGCTGCAGTCCTTCTAAATTCTCATCCCTGACTAACATGACGAACTCGTAGCAAGGGGGAAGCTGAAAAGTTGCACATTTCGAACATAAACATGATGAGCTGACTGACATTGAGTCAAAATGAGAAGAAGCTGTTAAGTTTTCAAAGTGTTACACATTTCAGATGCAAATTTTGCTTGTATTTTATACATTCATGACAGCCGTGGTGCTATGTGTGTGTGACTTACCTCCTGGGTGATATGAACAGGCTGTAGACTGGTAACACTGAGCTGCGTGCCTGGCTCAGTTTTGGCTATCTGGGAGGTGGCCTGCACCACAGATCTCTGTTGAGATGAAGATGCTCTCAATACAGAGAAGTTTTAAGACTAAAGAGGAAAAAATAATTCAATGTTATATACATATGTTTGTGTGCATATGTTACCTGCTGGGCTGTCTGTACCTGCTGAACAACTTGTGTGGGGACTCCTGTCTGCACTACAGCTGGAGGGGGACTGGAGTCTGACACACTGTCACTTGAGTGAAGGGAACCCTCTAAAAGACAGAGGGGAAATCACTTTTCTTTACACCAGAAACTGCATATTTATACAGGTTTTTCAAATGCAGCTGCATCCAAAACAAACCAATTAGATAATTCCCCATGGTCAGGAATACTGTTTATGTCCCTCTGAGGACTACAGTGTCTTCAGTACTGCAATAAAAACTTACACCTTGGGGACAAGCCTTTAACTGCAGTCTAAAGGGATGGCATTACATTGTATTCTACAGGTTATATTGAAGAACAGTTCTCTGATAGTCATGTTTTTATTTGAGATAAACACTCTAATTTGTTAATTTAACAGGGACCATGGATGTCACTGCCATACAGGGATACTTAGAGTAAGCTGTCAGGTTAAAACGAAATGGGTGAAAAAAAAGCTAATCAATTATATTCATTTTCATCAGCAAGTTACGTCAATGTCAGAGCCTTAATTCCAGATGTAATAGTGAGTAATCAATGCCAGCCGGAGCTGAAGCTGATAAAATCCTGCGACAACTGCAGAGTCATCTGACTTGAGACTGGATGCAGATAAAACATTTTCCCATTGCTCTTAAAGAATGATAGTAGTTGTTTATATAGTTTATATATATATATATATATATATATATATATATATATATACTGTAGTGTATATACATATGTACACAAGTGTGAATAACGCTTTATTGATATTATTTTACTTGTATATCTCTGATGAGGTGCACCCATTATGACATCTATTTAACCTTTCCAACATTTTGGGTTATGAGAGTAAGTTCACATTCAATTGGATTAGAGCAAGCATATAAAAAATGACCTAATTCTGCACAGTTAAAATTTTTAAAATAATTTTATAACTGTGAATTTTTTTCAGATATTTCTAGGTTAAATATGCAAATAAAAAATAAAATATTTATATTTTTTACATTCAAGTTATATACATTAAACTTGTTTTTAGTCCCCAGTTACCAGTCTTAGGCAAGTGTAAAGTAATAAAACACAATTATATTTACACAATTTATAATATAATGTTGCATAACAGCAGAATTTGTTTTGAAATACTAAAAGTCAATAATATAACAAGTCACATATCTCCAGTTTCATTAAAATCATCATGTGAGAACCTACTTTTGTGCAGAAAATAGTAACAGATAAAGTAATCCTGTTTAGGAATTTGCAATTACATGCAGCCTGTGTGTAAAAAAGGATAGTATGACACATCAAGCTCAGCCTTTACCTGTGACTGTAACAACAATGTACTGAGGAGTGCTTTGAGTGTTTCCAGGCTGAGTGGGGGAGCCCTGGATCTCTGCAGTAACATACTGAGGCTGAGCTGGCTGGGCAGGTGCTGTGGACTGTGATTGACTCCCAGATGCAGATTTCTGAGTAGTGACAGAGGGAGGTTGTTCAGTCGGGGTAGTCTGGCCTGTTGGAGTGACAACAGTGGGAGTAGCCACAGGAGTCTGAATCTCTGCCAGAAACTGAGAGGCAGGTGAAGGGGTGGAGGCGGTGTCAGGTTGACCTGGTGTGACCGTAATAGCAGCCCCCTGGGTTTGGGCTGCTGGTTGGATCTCGCCTACATAGCCTGAGGTGGCCATTACAAGAAATGGGAAATCACCCTAGAGATAAAAAACAAACAAAAAAATCCCTAAATGTCAAGTTTAACATTCTGTTAAATAGTAGGGAAGCTGTGCCTTTAATTAACCACAACATGATGGATTCATGAACCAGTCTACAACAAATCAACAGTGGACCTAATTTTTGGTAAATTTTTCAGATCAGGGATGTGAGAAATAGTTAATCATGGTCATTTGTTGCAAAAATGCTAATTAATTAGTGAAAACACTGTCTGAAAGTACTGCTGTGGTTGACCTGTTGGTGATGCAGCTAATGAGGAAATGTGGGGGAGGAGTGCAGACAGAAAATGAGTTTTTTGGTGTCTCATTACCTGTAATTTGATCACACTGCTTATTTTCTTTCATGTACACAGTTACGCCTGCAGCACAAGTTGGGAAAATCTATTACCACACTATTTGAAACTTAATGTTGCAATGCACCAGTGTGCCTTGTTAAATATAGTACATGAAATGCATGTACTCTTCAGTGTATTTCTAATATGCTGGATATTAACTTATAAAGCTGGTACTTAAAAATGATCCATCACTTCAAAACTGATGGGTGAAAGGACAAAAATGGTGCCATCAAATAAGCAAAAAGTTTCTACAATCTTGTGAATAGGGTAATAACAGATGTATGTAATTAGGATGATCTAATTAGATAATAAAAAAAAGAAACTACATCAGCAAATACAAAAAAAAAACCAAACCAAAACAAACAAACAAAAAAAAAAAAAAACACACACACACTGATTACATCTTTGAAATATGACGATATAAGTAAGAAGATAAAACCACAGACATTTAGGCAAAATGTTTTGTTATGCTCAACATTTCCTGTTGCATTTTACACTGGACTGTTAGATCTTCATTTGTCTACCATGTGGCTTTGAATTTAAAAACAAGAGAGAAGCAACAAAAACCTATACAAAAGAAAAGGCGTTTAGTAATACGCATACAATTAATATCATCCGGTGTGCAAAGCAATATAAATAAAGATGGAAGGGGAAATAAAAAATATGTACGAATGTATTTATTTTGCGTTTACAATGTGACGTTTTATTTGGTGATAATCCAAAATGATTCAGGTGAGATTAAATTTGTTGGTATATTATCTAATGGAATGTGTTATCAGTGGCCAAAATGACCATGCCATTCGTGTCCATTGTCAACAGTAATTTAACTGCTGTTACTGAGAGTGTGGACCTTATTCCATCCAAATGAAGGTATTTCATCTTCATGTTAACGGTCAGCTAACGAGAGGAAACATTGTTACACATGCGATAAGTTATTAATTTCGCAAAACAACGAACAAAGAGGTTAAACTGGACTCAGAACTGCAAAGCACCTGCAGAACGCCCTCCTTCACCACGCCCCTTACACGTTAAATGTCCGCCACCTGCCACAGCTGTCTCAACTTTCAGTCATTATCTCAACCCTTCCCCTACCTCAACAATAACCCATAATGTGCGAGTCATTACACTGTACTTGATAGTTTATATTTAGTCTCTCATATGGGTAATTAATGTTATATACTGTCTGTGTTAAGACGGCTAAAGGCAAAAACATAATGTGTTACAACAACATAGACGGCACGTGATACAGCGAAAACAATACAAATGTCCAATTTTAGGAAATCGACGTGTTAGTTGCATGTGCTGACGAACACAAGCTTGTCGTGACAGAAGTGATGCTAGCTATTTAGCGATGTAACTTGTGCAGCAGGCTAGCTGGTCTCTACAACAACCGCCATTTTGTACCTTTTGCATTTGACATCGCCATAACAACGGCCTGTTTGACCATGCATCTGTGGCTGCGTCGTCATGGCAGACAAGAGTCAGTGCTTCTCGAATGAGCAGCAAACGCTAACGCGTTCAAAAAACGAATTCAACTCGTTATCTGGAGGAAGGTTAGCTTGGAGGCTAACCTTCCTGGGAGGTAGTTCCCTGTTATGGCTACTGGAAAAAGGGGGAAAGCAATAGCACAATTCAGTGGAAGCATTAGAGAACAAAAAAAATGTCTCTATTAATCAAGAGCTTCACCTCTGATTCCACGTGTGTATTTCCCAGTGGTAAAATATCTTCGTTAATTTTATGGCGGATTCAGTTGTTGTTGTTGATTCTCGTTGCTGGGTTCTTGTCGCCAGGGCTACCGTGGCTATGGCGCTTCGTCCTCACCAGGGCAACTGTTGCTACCCACCCGCTCCCCTTCCCTCCCCCCTCTTTACTCTGATTGGCTGAGGGCTGCCAAATTGTCTTAAAGTCACAGCAACAGTTACATTTTACTACAAAGCCTTCCACGCCCGTTTGTGGAAAACCCCTGTCTATCATAGATATTACATTATTACACCATATGCGGATGCTATGCTAGTAATTATAGCAGGTTATATCGTACCTATAAGTATTCTACTGGTAATCATTTGTTAATGTTTTACTAATTGTATAAACTTGTGAACAGTAACTAAAGCCATTTCACACAATGTGTTAACTACTTTTCTTTGTTGATATATTTGTCTGCCCTATCAAGATATACTGAAACTATGCCCACTTAGGGTATATAAACTATACTCATAGTGAACAGCAATTAGGTATAGTTTATTCAACTTCCCACATATAACATGAACTGAATATATCATGGATGCACTTTTACTTTATCTTATAAATATATAAACCACCTATTAGTTAGATAAAAAGGTAAATCAACAACTAGGCATAATAATACAGAAAACCTAGGCTATAAAAGTAGTCATGCAAGTCAAGTCAGTAATTTAAGTACAATAAATAGCATTTTAATAATCTTCCCGTGACCTCCGCATGTCATGTTAATGAGTGTCAAGGTGGACACCTTCCCAAAATGCCATTTTGTTTGCTTCTTTTTATCATCACATTAATTACAGATTCATAAACTCCATTGTAAATTGCTAAATGAGTGACCTTTGACTATGTGGATACACAGATGAAAAGATGTTTTATATTTGCCTGACTCATAATAAGACTTCTATGTTATCTGTTTTTGAAAATGTCACTGGTCTTGTCTTAGTTGTTCCTGGTCACCTTTTGGTAGAGAGCTAGCAGAATTGGAAAATTTTCAAGCAAAAAAAAAGAAAAAAAAGAAAAAAAAGGAAATTATACATACTGAAGTTGTACAGGGTCATATGTGGATTAAAAATGAGTTAAAGTTAATGTGGCGCTAAATATGATCAGGGTCAGTATTATCAACATGTGTAATAAGGTCTGAAAATTTTGTTAATGCAATGCCAACATGTTTGCATATTTTTATTTCTAAGATAAATTACAGTGCAGTTTACCTCCTCTCCTTAAAACCAGTGTGTTTCCCACTTTGTGGAGTGAGCTGTTCATTTGTTTCTGTTACCAGTTTTTATATTAACTACATGTATGATATATCTCAAGTTTATTTTTCTAGTTATTTGAACCAGATACCATGCTAGTGATATAGAATCACTAGTAAATTACAACAAAACAAAATTTATTCTTAGAGTATTATTTTAAAATTATATGGTAGCTAAATTCTATTTTCTTTTACACACAATTCATGTCATTTCCTCTTTTTTGCCATGTGTACAATTACTTCATTCACTGCGATTATGGAATATTAAATGCAGCCAAAAGGAATGTGTTGAAAAAATTACACTGAGGGACACTAAAGGTGACTAATGTACGTCACTAACTGAAATGCAATTAAATCACAGAGGCCTCAAACACATTTGTTGATTATGTCACCTTTGGTCTGCCTTTTGTTTCCATAAAGGTCTTTCACTTTATCTCTTTTTCAAATCTGTTACTCTGTAGAAGGCCTGCACACACAGTGTGTCCGCGCATGTGTGTGTCCCTTGCATGTCTCCAAACCCCTTTATAAACCACGCCTGGGTCACCTGCAAACTCACGCATACAAAGAGACTGAAAGGACAGAGCGGGCCAAAGCAAAAAAAATAAATTAAAAAAAAAAAGGAAATCTTTTCCAATTTCAAGCATTATTTTCTTGCTTAATTTGTTTAGGGTACCATGTGGAAAGCTCTGATACTGGCTGTGTTTCTGATTGTGGCTGGAGCTCAGCCCATGGAGGACCCAACATATGGGGTAAAGCTCTGTGGCCGCGAATTCATCCGGGCAGTCATCTTCACTTGTGGAGGGTCACGATGGAGACGGTCAGTCAGGAGTACAAGTAAGACTGAAAGTGCTACATCTTCACCTTTTTCTATTCTCATGTCTCCTACCTAAAATCCCTTTAAATTGTGACTGTATGTGATTTAATCTAGTGGCTCAAAAATCTGGGTTAGTTACATAGTGCAGCATGTGCTGCTCATTTGCAATTGTGGGCAAATCTGCAGAACAGGAAATGCTCTTGGCAGAAAAATTAAATGTAATTTTGACTGCAATGGGGATGATGCCACAGGCTACATTTTAATTGAATGTTCATATCGTTTAGTGAAACTGGCTCAAGCAGTGTATAAAATGAACTACCTTGGACACAGATGGCTAAAACTCTTATCTACAGCTGTCAAATGTAATGTGTTGAACTAAATAATAATTAAACCAGTTACTAAAAGTTTATTTAAACTACTGTATTTGAGCAACCGGCAGATTTATCAGCCATCCAGGGAGTCCTGACATTTATTGTCTCAATCATGTAACCATCAGCAACTTTAATAACAATGCTTATAAAAACAAACAATATCTTACCTATAAGGAAAAAGTCTTAAGGATTTTCTAATGCCCTATTTGCTCATTTTACCCAGATGATGACCTATTCAGCTCCCATCAGGAGGAGTCTTCAGAAGGTTTAAATCATGGCTTTGTGGTGGATAGCCTACTCCAAAGAAACAATGATCTCAGCTTTGCATCCAGAGATGACCAAGAGCGAGTGTTCAGTAGACCTTCCCGTTCTTTCATCACCGACGAGATCCTGGAGGCTCTGCGCAAAGCTGACCGTAAAGGCCGGGATGTGGTGGTGGGTTTGTCCAACGCCTGCTGCAAGTGGGGCTGCAGCAAGAGCGAGATCAGCTCCCTTTGCTGAGAGCTGATGGCTGCAACTGGAGTGTATACACTGGCAGATATTTTTTACACAAATACACTATTATGTTTATTTCTATTTCCCATGAAACCTTGTAGTTTTACATCCTGTGTGTTGAATGTAAAGAATGCAGAATCAGTTTAAAGTATTTTCTTTTTAATAAGTGATTTGTTTTTGCTAACTAAATGTACTCTATGCTGACAGAAAAATAAGTGATGAGTGTCGTCTTTTCATTACCAGATGAATTATCGTTGCTGCAACTTATGAGAACTCAAGGAAATAAATGTTTTGTTAAAAATAATTTGAGAGCAACTTGTTAAAAATAACTAGTGTTTGGAAAGGTCTCTTCTTATTTCTAACATTGTATGGACTTCTGTTTTTTTATTTTGCTTTAATTTTGTGTACAAGAGAATGCTCAATGTGTATAAAGTTTAGACTCACAAAAACACTGTCATTAAAACCATTAACTGCCTTCCTAATAAAAACGTTTACATGTCTTCTTTCCTTGCTTGCCAAGCTTAGAAAATAGTCTGAAATATGCTGCATTTCACACATAAATGTTTTGGTTTGGTGGTGGATTTTTTACTTAACGTGTGGCAATGTGTGGTTTAGGATGTGGTTAGGTGATTTGAAACCATTACCATAGTTGCTGCAACACCACCCAGGGAATTTCATGGAAGGAGTATTAATTAGATATTACTTTACTACTCAAGAAACGCACACGGGCTTATTGTCCTATACAAATTCATCACAGTGACAGGAACCAACCTCTATGTATGCTATCCGCTATTAAAAAGGAAAATGAAGGAAATTAATAAGAAAAATAAACAATCACCCTAGAGCTGTTCACCAATAATTAAAAAAACAATGGAGATCAATAGCTACAACACAGGGCCTCTTTCAGGTGTGCAACAAAACACAATAAGCACAACATTCAGCAGTTTAACATGATCCAGCAGATAAATAAATTACAAAACAAAGCAACTGGCTGGTATACATGACTTTGACAAATAGGGAAAAAAATATGAACTTACCAGCTTCTAAAATAAATCAAATCAATTCTTTCTCATCACACATTCATATGACCAGTTCACACAAAACTGTCCACCACCTGCAACAGAAAGGAGCTTTTCTTTATTATGATTATTTCATTTGGTTGCAGTACTTTAGTCAAGTAAAGGATTTAGGATTTCTTGGAGACTTACTACAAATAAGTAACTATTTGGCAGAAGTGGAAACAACCCAGTGTGACTCTTTTGAGCTCTGTATTTTGTGTGGAAACCCAAGCCAGAAATTCTGATAAATGTAGAAATTTTACTTCTTAGATTAAAGATTTAGCTGTTTTCTTTTTTTGTGGAAAATTTAAATACCTACAGAAAACAGACATATTGCAAAAATGTATGAGTATATGTGTGTGTGTATATGATTAAATAACTTTAATAGCCATGGTCAGAGTTTGCTTCTCCTTCATCTTATTCTTCTAATAGTTATTATTATTGACCATATGCTCAAACATAATAACCTATAGTTGCATGACATATTTATTATTAATCCATTTGTATACACTGCTTAGTCCAATCCAGATTCGTGAGAATGCTGGAGCCTATCCCAGCCTTTTATTAGACAAGAGGCAGAGTACAACCTGGACAAGCCGCTAGTCCATTGCAGGGCCAACACAGAGAGAAAAACACACTCACTCTAAGGGGAATTTAGAGTGACCTTTTAACCTAACATGCATATCTTTCGACAGTGGGAGGACAACAGAGTACCCGAAGAGAACCCATGCTTACATGGGGAGAACATGCAGACTCCACAAAGAAAGGCCACTGTTCGAACCTCCCCCAAGCCGAACCAGCGACCTTCTTGCTGTGAGGCTGCAGTATTAACCACATCACCACCATGTTGCCCTAGTTGCATGATATAACAGGTGACAGGTGACATAAAATGAAAGCAAAAGTAAGCCAACCTGAGATTGCTCTTTATATGTTTTCTTATTAACCCAGTGGTATTACAACACTGTGTAGTTTGTGACACCCCTTCTTTTATTTTTTTTCTTGAAATTAATTAATGACAAAATAGACAGGAATAAATATGTAACAAAAATAAGTTAAGATAGCCCTTTATTTGTTCCACAATAGGAAAATTCCAATTATTTAAACAACAATTGAAAGGTAAACGTTTAAAATTTGACAATAGTGTAAATGAGGTTAAAAAAAGAATAAAAAACTAATAGCTGTCCCAGTGTGTAAGCCCTACAGTTAATAACTTTAGTGCACGAGAGAACAGTAATGTTATGTTACAGTACTTATATAGTGTTGTGTAGCAACTTGTTACATTACTATTAACCGTAATTAAAAAAACACTGAACTTCTACTGCAGTTCCTCTCCTTCAGACACCGGGATGGAACAGTCTGTTGCTAAAGGAGCTGTTCAGGAATGTCACCGTATCATTCAGGTGGAGAGCATTGTCCATCAGAGATGACACCTTGATCATTATTCTCCTCTCACTCACTACCTCCACTGCATCTAAGGAGCAGCCTGGCACAAAGCTGGTTTTCCTCACAAGTTTGTTCAGTCTTCTGTCTACAGTTGCTGCACCAGCAGGCCACTCCATAGAAAATAACTGTTACTGTTAGACATAACATCAAAATTGAGGTGGAGGCACACAAGTCAAAACCAGGCTCTATTCCAAGATGGTTAAATTGAGCCGTGCTCCTCACATTGAACGATGGCGTCTTTGTAATCATGTGCAAGAATGTGAATACGTCAATGGCAATTCCAGAAATAGGCGGAGCCAGTGGGTGGAGCTACCTGGTAAACACACGAGACACTCGGAACTAACTTTTTTTTTTTTTTTTGCAGCCAGAGGATGCGTGGCAGGCATCTCAATGTGTCTCTGAATAAGGTAACACATTTATAATTACTATAAATTAATATATATGTAATGTCCCCATGGGTGACATATTACATAAATACCGGCTACTTTCTTACTTCTTATTTATTTGGACCGTTATCGGAGTGCTTTGATATTCGAAAGCGCTGCATTACAGTTTTATTGATTTTTTATTTTATTTTTATTATTATTATTTATTTATTTTGACGTTTGAGTGCTTTTACCAGGGATGTGTGTTATTCGCGGTCGGCATGTTAGATGATTAAGGCAAACTTTAGCTTCCTGTGTGTGGATGAAACTACGGGTTCATTACATTTAGCTACAGTTCACACTGTATCTTAATTTAGTTGTAGCAAGTGACTACATTAATTTAGTTATTTATTGTATGTTTTAGTATATATTTGTGTTTTTCATCCACTAGAGTCCTGGTTCCAAATGTAATGGACACACTTAAAACGAGGTGCCTTCTGCTCGCCTTGCTGGCTATCTTGTCAGCTTGCGTTGCTGCAGGTGGGTTCATTAAAATGATGCACACTTTACTAAAGCTGTGTATTTTATTGCTTATTCACTTTAATTATTTGTTTGTTTATTCCATTATATCAGTAGGAAGTGGTACATTTAAAGCCACTTTCAGCTGCTTATTTTGTTTGGCAACATATTCTTATGCAACCATCCTGTAGGAAATGTATGTAGGAGCAGATCAGTTATGGTAAAGACACTTTGTCATTTTTTCTGTCCAATATTTCGACTGTCTGCAGGCACATGTTTTAAAAATTGAAGATCATGGCAATTTTATTCAAGGATCATATTTTTTTTTCTGTAGAGAAAGTACTTAATGTGCATCCTATGTTTAGCTTATACTACAAACATAAGCTCTAGCTAATTTGATTAAGGTTTAATCAATGGTCATTAAAACTGGCAGTGAAAGAGCCAGTGATATAAAATTAAAACAAAAGCAGGCCCAACTGAGACTGTACTTTGTTTTTGTTCTTATTCACTCATTAATATCACACTGCTACTTGCATCTTGTGTTTTACTTATGCTGAAAACGTCCTAGCTCACCCTAATTTGATAATGGTTCTACAAGATGACTTTATGCTAAACTATAAAGTAATTTTCAAAGATGTTCTTACTTTCAGATGTGCTGTTTATGTCATTGTCTATATTTTTGGGGAAGTAGTCTCAAAGGAAGAGTACAGTCATTCAGAACTAAACTTTACATTTCCTGTTATTGCCTCGGCCTTTCTGCTTTCTATCGTGTGCAGGTTTTAAACTCATGACTGTTGAAAGTGTGTAGGCCTATGAGAAACAGGTAAAGGTGGCAGGTTTGTGATGAACATAAAAAAGCAACCACATGTTCTTACCAAATCTTATTTTCTTTCATCTTTCTCTTAGGAATCATCTATATTTTTTTAGTCTTTTTGATTTTAACTAATCCATCTTAACTAAAGAAAAATTGCAATGAAAATGGTAAATTGTTTTAATAGATTATATTCAAAGTTAGATCTTTGAAACATTTACCTGACCAAAAAGAGGAAAAAAGTCTGAGTAATATTCTGCTGCAATACCTTTAGCTTTAATTACAACTCACATTCACGGTGGCACGGTCGTTTTTTTTTTAAATAATGCATTGTCACAACATTTATTACTAGTGAGGGCTCTTGTGTTGATGACAGGAAAGTTGAATCACTTAGTAAAAGTTTACTCATGGAAATCCCAAGATTCCCAGATGATTAAAAGCTGGACTCTGTGGTGGAAAATCCATGTGTAAAAAGTGGAACTCATGCCTCCTGGAAGGGTTTGTCATCATTTGAGACAGATTCATCCTGCCATTGCCATTTTGGAACCAGAAGAAGAAAAAAATAATCTACTGGTGGAAAAACTTGGCATATTCTGGTAGTCAGCTGACCTAATTTTTTTTGGGCACATAATGTTGTTGAACATAAACCTGACCAACTAGCTGCCTCACTTATTGTGGCTCAAAGTGATAGCATTGTGAGTTAGACCTTTAGTCACCGGTCAAGGCTTAGATAGTGGTGATCCAGTTTTCTTCTCCTTTCTCCTTTTGAAGTAGTGTGAAAGTCAATGACTCCAAGTTGTGAATTGAGTTTCCAATATTTATAAAACGCTTCAGGGTAGGAGCATTTGGCAATTGCTTTTTTTTTTTTTTTTTAAGTATGCGTCTCTCTGACTGACGTCTTCAGGAAGATTTCCAAGATTTAAGTGAATAAAAATAAAAGGTTTCATAGATCAAGACAAGACCAAAAATCATGGAAATAATCTACAAACGCTAGCCTCCAGCAAGAGAACTGTGAACCACTTAAAATCTCACCATAACATAGAATATGTAATAGAAGATTTATTTTGCCAAAATTGTAGCCATACTTATTCTAAAAGGATCATTTTACCTTCTTTTTCCTCAAAGTTGTCTCTCATAGTTTGTTAATTTTTTTTGTCCATAAATGTAAAATGTTTGATAAATTTGCCAATGATGCCTTTTAGAGTCAAACATGTTTATAAATATGTTGTCTCTGGGTCTACATCTGGGTCAGGAGTCTTTGTGTCCTGCATAGAAAACCTTCAAACCTATAAATAATAGTAAAAATCTTATTTGTTTATCTCATTAAGCTGAAAACCAATCATCAAAACCTAATTAATCCCCAATTTTTTTTATTCTCTTATGGAAATATGTGATTCTTCTCTTGGCCCATTGTCTGACCTTTCAATACTGGGGCTATGAATCCCCATAAATCATATCAGAATTGACAAGTAATATTCTAAGAGGCAAAGCAGAGTCATACCTCCCCCCTCAGGCAGTTTCAGGGGTAAATATCTTACTCTTTCATTAATCCAGATCAACCTTGAAAAATGTTTATACCACTCCCTGAATTGTTTTGCTGACACTTTACTTGAAGTGCTATAAATAAGTACAGGAATCTTGGGAGGACATTCATTGTTACTGCCTGAATTGTACTGCCAAGTTTTAAGGAAGCAAGCCCCCACCTCATCAAATCATGTGCCTTGTCAGCATCAACAAAGAAATCTTGAAACTAAATGTGTATTTTGTGGATTCACAAGTTTTGTAACTGAAGTTAGTGACAAAAATGTTATCAAAGTTTTGGCAAATCTGGCAAAACAGACATGGTTTCTTTTTTTTAATTACAAGTGCAAATGCCATATTCATAGTAAAGCATTGTAGTTTTGAACTCAATAATTAAAAAAAAATCTTGTGCATGTGTTGTAGGAAAAACAGACTGTTCATAGGAGCGAGTCCCACCTCGGTGAATGCAATGGATTGCTGTGAAAAAATGTGAAAGTGTGCCTCGTGAGATTTGAAGCACTATGATCCCTTTTGTTGTTCATGTTTTACCTCTTCAGGTCCCCCTGCTCCCCCTTCTCCTCCCGAGTGCTTTAGAGAATGTGATGAGACAGAATGTTCAGGTGAAATAAAATGCATTTGGGACCCAATACCAGACTCAAAGATCCCCACTAACTACCGCCTGCACTGGGAGACAGCGAATAGCGAGTAAACACACCTCACATATCTCTTGTCTTAGTCATCTGACAGCTTTAATTTGTTTGACTTCTCTCATTCTGTCTTGCCCCTTCATGTCTTTTCTTGCTCTCATCTCCAGGGATGAATACTGGACTGGGAACAGTTCAGATGGGGTAATCCATCGTCACAACATTCCCAGCCACATAGAACTTTGTGTTTGGGTCCAAGCTTGGAACCAGCACGGTTCTGTCAACTCTCAAGAGGTTTTCTTCAACACAGAAGATATCAGTGAGTCAGCCTTTTTTTCATAAATGTAGACACTTGAAACCCAAACAAACAGTTGTAATAGGAGTCTCTGATGCCATCTGAACAATCAGTATTTTACTGTTTTGTTAAAGAAAATATTGCTTTTGACTTGTACCTCCAATAATCTGGAGGATTAATTTTATCTCTGTAAAATTTCTAATCAAAGTTATTGAGTATCTGTTGGATCTCTTTCCCTCCTCCTCTTTAGTAAAGCCACCCCCTCCTACAATCTTATCAAGCTGTCAGGATCCATTAGAAATTAACTGGAGCACCAAATGTGACCATCTCGGGCTGAGTCTTGAAACTTGTGACGTCCGATATCGAACCGAGGAACACCGAGACTGGCTTGAGGTCTTGGTTTCATTTTTTACTTCTGTGTAGCTCTCATTTCTTGCTCTCATTATCAGGACATTTTAACAGATCACATTAACTCTTCATTAAGGAGAAAGTGTTGGATTAATCAATGAGTGAATGAATATTCTAGAAAATATTTAAGCACAAGAAGCTGAATTCTGTTGTTTGACTTTAAATTTGCTGCTTTTTATTTATTTCTCCACAGTACGACGATGGATTATTTGCCACCTATGGAGTCAGCAACCCCCAGCCTGCCACAGTCTATCAGTTTCAAGTTCGCTGTGCCTGCCACATAAGCCTGAAGAGTGACTGGAGTGAAATCTATGGAATAAAAAGTGCAGAGTCAGGTAAGTGTTCATTTTTTGGTACTAGAGAATATATTTGGAACACACTGGGAGATGATTATATTGGGCCGGATTCACTAAAGGTTTGCGTGTGTAAAATATGCGCAAAATATGATAGCACACACAAAAACATTGCAGTTGATTTATTAACCGGGCGAACTTAATAACATCTGTAGAATGGGCACCATTTAGAGCGTTTGCCCTTGAAGTATGTACTATATGCCAGAAAGCGAAAAGTATTGGGAGGAGTAGATACAAACAGATCAACATAGCACTTGCAGTTTGATTTACCAAACATTAAAAGTGATTTCACTGGCTGTTTTTGCATCTGTATTTAGCAGTTATTGTTGCAAGGAGAAGGCTAGACATCTCGCGACGGAAAGACCACATCTTTTCGGATATTTTTGGAATGCCAGAGGCAAAGATTGCTAAAACATTTCACTGTGTCGTTGTGTTTAGAACAGAATAGAATAGAATAGAATATAAATACTTTATTAATCCCTTCAGAGAGCCCTCAGGGAAATTTAGGTACCAGTAGCAATACAACACCAACAGTAAAGCAGGACAAGCACAAGACACAATATATACAGGTACAAAGCAAAATAGAGGCAAATAGAATGCAATAAATATAACAATAATAACAATAAGATAAGTTAATAAAACAATATAAACAACCATTGCACACAGTAGAGGTGGAACAGATTCCCAGTTCACTATTGCACGTACAAGTTATTGCAACTGTTTGTATGGGTTATTGTGCATGTGTTGTATCAGGCGGACTGCACACCTCCCTCTCCCCCCTCCTTCTCCCCCTCCTTTCTAATGCAGAGTTGTACAGTTTGATGGCTCGGGGGACAAAGGAGTCTCTGAGCCGGTTGGTCCTACTCTTGGGGAGGAGCAGCCTGTTACTGGTCAGGCTTCTCTGTGCACTGATGACAGTGTGCGGAGGGTGACTGGCATCATTCACAATAGCCAGTAGTTTTTTTAGTGTTCCCCTCTCTGCCACTGTCACCAGGGAGTCCAGCTTCATGCCAACCACAGAGCCCGCCCGCTTGATGAGTTTTTCCAGCCTGTTAGCACACCTGTTTGTCATGTTACCCCCCCAGCAGACAACAGCATAAAAAAGCGTACTAGCTACCACAGACTGATAGAACATCCACAGGAGTTTCCTGCAGATGTTAAAAGATCTCAGTCTTTGCAGGAAGTACAGAGAGCTTTGGCCCTTCTTGTACAGGTGATCTGTACAGCATGTCCAGTCCAGCTTGTTATCCAGCCACAACCCGAGGTACCTGTAGTTGTCTACAATCTCTACCTTATCGTCCCTGATGGTCACTGGACGTGGTTGTGGGCTGGACTTCCTGAAGTCAATAACCAGCTCCTTAGTCTTTGAGGTGTTAAGCTGGAGATGGTTCATTTGACTCCAGGTGACAAAGTCACTGACCAGATTCCTGTACTCATCCTCTCCATCATCCCTGATACACCCCACGATGGCTGTGTCATCTGCAAACTTCTGGATGTGACACAGCTCTGAGTTGTAACAGAAGTCTGAGGTGTAGAGTGTGAAGAGGAGGGGGGCCAGCACCATCCCCTGGGGTGCTCCTGTGCTGCTAATAACAGTGTCAGATGTGATATCCTTTAGCCTGACGTACTGCGGTCTCTCTGTGAGGTAGTTACCAATCCAGGACACCAAGCAGGGGTCCACCTGCATCTCCCTCAGTTTGTTCAGAAGCATCAGGGGCTGGATTGTGTTGAAGGCACTTGAAAAATCCAAGAAGAGGATCCTCACTGTGCCCCTCCCCTTATCCAGATGAACTTGGACACGGTGTAGGAGGTAGAGAATAGCATCCTCCACACCCACACCTGCGCGATAGGCAAACTATAGGGGGTCCTGGGCCTGTTGCACTTGGGGCTTGAGGAGATTGAGGATGAGCCGCTCCATCGTCTTCATCAGCTGGGATGTAAGTGCCACTGGTCTGTAATCGTTCAGCTCACCAGGGCGGTTTTTCTTTGGAACCGGAATAATACAGGGTGTTTTCCACAGGGTAGGCACTTTTCCCAGCTGTAGACTGTGGTTGAAGACATGCTGGAGTGGTTTAATGCTATGTTATGCAGGATGGGTTGCTGCGCTCTGGGTCTGCTGGCATTGGGAACCTCACCACCACCTGTTCCCCATATTTAATCCCTCTCTTAAGGACATTTATGACCATCGTCAGCCCAGATACAGCACTGACCAGCTGCCGATTTGGCTCTGTAATGCACGCCTATTAGCGCACAAAGTGTGCAGTGCATGCGTAATAAAAGGTGCCAGAGGAGGCACGTTTATGTGATCAGTATGTCTGAAAAGTTTTACTTCATCAGTAAAAACTATTGTGTTGTCACATACCTTGCTCTGCAATCAGCTCTAGAGCCTCTTACCTGGTATTCCAGTCATCTGCTCCTCACAGTAAGTGAACTGGGATCTTAGTAAATCAGGGTCAAAGTCTGCTGTTTGTTGTGAGCTGTGTTAACCATTGAGCTGCAGTAGATCCGATGAAGCTGGAGTCAGCATTTGGTTAGCGTGTCTTAAAATAATTTTTATACTGTAGAGTTATGACAGGAATGAGTATTTGCATAATGTTACAGTTCACAAAATATGTAACTTTGAGCTCTTATATTTCCTCTTTTGTTCTCTCTCATTCTTCTGTTGTACAGCTCCAATTGGAGAGGTGGATGTATGGAGGGACTGCAGTGTGTCCCCCTCAAGCATTGACTGTTTTCTGACCTGGAAGGTAGGTTGGAAAATGAATGCAATGAGCCTCTCTCACTGAAAGCAGATTTATTCCTCACTACCCTGTCCTTCTCTTTTTCCTGTACAGGATCTTTCCATTTCTCAGGCGCGAGGACTTATTCTTGGACATGAAGTGAAAATTTCTTACAATAACAGCTCTGTGACTTTGGTGAATGAGTCAGTAGACGAAACAAGCAGCCTCTTGGTGCATGATGGCTTGATATGGCGGCTCACCACCTCTCTGAAGGATGTGTCTTCAGTCAGTGTGTTAGCCTACAATGCTCTTGGAGCCACCAGTGCTTCTTATCTAGTTGTGCCAGCACCAGGTATCAGTTGCCCAAATTGAAATTGAAAGCTTATTGTCAGAAGCCTCATTTACAAAACATCCTCATGCAACAAAGGTAGCTCCTAACAGGCTCAATTAGAGGACTTTCTACCTTTTTAACCTTTCATATATCAGTTGTAATTAAAGATATTTTGGTTTAAGATTATTTTTCCTTTAGAAATGTAAGCGGTTTCCTAGAAGAGCTGCAGCGAATCCAGAAGATATCTGAGTCACAAAGACTCGAATTATATTTTAATGGCTGTCAGCAGAGATCAAATCTGTTCAGTAAAACATAAAGAACACATCTCATATGACAGCTTGAACTGGAAATGGTAGTGTGCTGCAACCAGAAAATGTCATTTGGCCTTAGACTTTGCACTATGGTGTTGTTCATTTCATGCACACTGAAGCTGAACTGAGTTAACAATTAAAGTTAGAGTTGCTGTTTCAAAATGACTGTTCTCTCAGATGTGCAGCATGTTCATGTGATCTCTTCCCCATTCATGTGGACTGACAAAGCATTTTGTCTCTTGCCAAGGTAAAGAAGCACATGATCAAATAATTCACCTCGAAATGAACGAAGAAAACCTCACGGTATCCTGGGATCCAGCCACACAGTTCTCTGACGACCTGAAACAATACGTGGTGCAATACAAAGCGTGTCCACCTGGCCAAGGATTTGATTGGATCAAAGTGGACAAAAGCCAAACAACGGCTTTTTTTAAAGGTCAGTTTGGTTTAGAAGCATAATTACTAATACACTGATGAGCTATAAGATTTACCACCTTTCTACTAGTGAACTAATTTGCCATCAAAACAGCTGTGACTGATGGTGTTTACCAGGGCGTACCAGGAGGGGTGGGGTTCTGGGGGAATGGATGTGATTCCTACAGGTGCCACTGGATCTAATCAGTGACATTTGAGATATTTTGGAAACCAGTCAAACCTCAGAGTTTTTGTTGTGTGTGTTGAGCCCTTCTTGAGCTGTTCTCCACTAAAGTCCTGCTGGAGAGACTGATACAACAGGGGTTGGTCTGTAAATGTTATGTAGATGGAAAGTGCCAACCCATAGTAGAGTGTTGTTGCACTGGTTTAATGTTATGACTGATCAATGTTTAAACCATTTCTTGATAATGTTGAATTTATGAGAATATATTTTAGGCTTTTGTTGGTTACTTCCAGAGCAGTTATATTATCCTGTTGTGTGTCTCCTCCTGCAGGTCCATTTAAAAAGCACACACAATACCGTGTGTCATTGTTTGCAGTGTTGAGCACCGATAAAGTCCATCAGCTGTCAACGGCTATCGGATACTCTGTTCAAGGAGGTCAGTGTTATTCATGCTCCATCTTCTCAATAGATCTTTTTTTAAAGCTGATTTAGTTCATTTTGACATATTTTCTCTTTCTCTGAGCAGAAGATAAACTCATAATCACCATGTCTTGTTCCCCCTTAGTTCCTTCAAGAGTGTTGTCATTTAAGGTGCTTTCTTATGGTGCTACTGATGCGACTCTGTTTTGGGAGCCTGTTCCTTGCTCACAGCAGAATGGAACTATCTTGTACTACCAAATAGGAGAAGGCATGCAAAAAGGTACAAAACAACAATACCTGGTACAGTATATAAGTACTGATATAAGTATCAGTCAAAAATTGGGACCATCAGTTCTGAAAAAATAGGGGTGTGTTATGTAGAAAAAAGAAAAAAAACAATCAAACTGACAATAGAACAGTAAAACCTCTCCTAACTCAGAGTATGGCTGATTAGAAGTTATACTCATGTCATGTGTTTTTGTTGTTTAAATTGCAGAGAATAGCATATCTCTGCATGCATGCTAAATATGAAGGGTTTTATGTGTATGTATAGATCATATAGGTATCATAGCAAGATAACTTATCAAAATTATATATGAGAAAAGTTGTATGCAGTTTTATGACTGGCCAAAAGATTCTCCATTGCAGTAAGCACTGCTGAAGCTGGGACAAGTAAACCATTCATTATTTTTACATTCAGCAAGATTATAATAGTTGAGAAATAAATATTTTTATCGTTTAAAAATGAGATAATTTCATGATTTTGGATTTTGTAATCCCAAAAACATATTTGAAACGAATAAATAAATACTGCTTATGTGCTACATGTTAGCCTGGGAAGCTTGATCAATTTAAGATTTGTTTTTTAAACTCAAATGTAGATTTGGATTGTATTATCTAACCCCATACATATTGTCTGCCCTAGTTTACAATGTCAGTGTAACCCCACAACATGAAAACAACACTTTCAAGCTATCGGAACTTAATCCAGGCCAGGACTATGAGGTGTGGATCAGAGCTGTGACTGCTGTGGGACCTGGTGCAAAGGTCACCATGAGATTCAAAACAGTGCAACATAAACGCTTTGGTATGACATATACAAATATAAACTTAATGTTGTTTTTGTTGCTGAGTTTTACAAAATTATGGTTGAATTTTGATTATAATAAGACTTTTGTTAATTGATGGTTTATGCCAAACATTTGTTTTTCTCAGAAAACATAGTTCCAGTCCTGATAGTAATTCCCTTCCTGGTTTTCATATGCCTTTTACTTGTTTTGTTCAGGTAACTTCAACTTCAACTTTTCTTTGATATATTTTTAATTTTGCATTGATGAATTCTTTGCTTGGATGCATTAGTAATGAACTTTTAATTAACCTGGAATTGTCTAATGGATCTTTTGCCATTACGTGTCTGTCAAGAGTTTGTCAGGGAGAAAAAGCAAGTCCATTTGTGCCTCAGTGTCTTTATGGCAAAGTACCAGATCCCAGCAACAGCCGCATCTTCAAACAAATGAAGCACCAGGTGAGACCGACTGACACGATAGGACACGTCTGTCTTCTGTAAACCATCCTCCATTAGAATGATTGTTGATCCTGAGTGATGCACTTTATTTCCACTGGTTTATTCTGCTCACAAATACACAGTTTGTTATTCTGTATGAGCAATATGGACAAATAAAAGCCAGTTCTGTGTTTGATCTCTCTGTAGATTAATGAACCCTTGGCTTGGATCTGCATTCCTCTCGCTGAGCCTTTCCCCAAGATCTCTCTGTTGGAATTTGTGGAGACAAATTCCACGACTTTTTACCCTGACGGGTTAACCAGGCTAGTGACAGAAGATGGGTTTTCAGAGGACCATCAAAATGATCAAGGGGAGGATGTTGTCACAGACGAGTGTGACAGGACAGATCACAGATATCAAAGAGAGGAGTACAGCAAGATGGTTGATTCCGATGAGGAGAGAGATGATTGTTGCAGCTCATCAGAGGAAGAGCAGCTCACATCAGGCTATGAAAAGCACTTTATGCCCACTGCCTTTGAAATACTGGAAGATTCTTGACACAAGCAGGGTCATGGACAATCATTTTAACTGTACATATGTTTTTATTTGTTGAAAGACTTCACTGTGTAAATGCAGTATTTTATGTAATTCTGGTTTCTGAAGCTCCTCTATGTAATGACTGAATAAATTAATGATTTATTTTGGTTACAATCTGCATAGCAAAACTTGAATTATGTACAATCAGCTGACTAAAGAATTCTATACATGCTTGCACTAAACAAATTAAGCTCTGTAACTGAAAAAGGAATATGCTGTAGCAAGACAGACTCTGAAACCAGAAAGATTAATCTGCTCAATCCTGCCTCTCCTTCTGATTATGGCCTCAAATCTTTGCAGTTGTTTCATTTGATATATGTTGTCAATATGTTTGAGTTTGTCTCACTGTATTTGTCCTCTTTGTGCTTTTGTTACTTATCCAGTTTCTTATTTCATGTGCCATATGATGAGCCTGATTGTGAGGTTGTAAACCATGAGCTATACTTTAAAAAAAATCAATTATGGGGAAATTTGTCTTTTTTTTGTAATACACATATTTGTAATCCTATGAGGTTTGCAGAGTAACATGATATCAGAATGATCTGCTCAAATATATGATAATGTTCATAGAGCATCTCAGGAAACAAACCTTTTGTTTTGTGTAATATAGTCAAACTGAAAATTAATTTCTAATCCAGGTGCATATGAATTTTCAAGGGTCACAAATTGCTTAATTTAATAAAGGTGCCATCTGAATCCTTGGAACTTAATTCCATATTTGTATCAGTGTTTTTTAAGATTAGATCTTTTATTATTATGAAGCCACTATCGATTGATGTGATATAAGGTACTTTTTTAAGTGATCCACGTCAACACTTTTTGCTTACTTAAATTTTTATATTATACTTAGATTTTATATTTTGACAAACAACATTTAATTAGAAATACATACTGCTGTCATGATTAAATAAACTATTATTAATAATATCACAAAAAGGAAGGAAATGTATGTTTGGTCAAATATTTCTTGTAACAGCACTACTAGACAATCAGTCTTACTCCATCAGAAATCCTGTTCATTTCCCTTTCGATTGTTGCCACATTTATAATAAAAATGAATTTTCACAATCTCCAGTCAACAAATTATGTCTGATTCTGATTTGTGGGATGAGCAGCAGAGCTGAGCATGTGGGTTTTGCCCATGACTAACTTCTCTGCCAATGCCAAACAGCTTATTCTGATATTGACTCTTGTTGGGTGTTGTTTATTGGATTGGATGATGGAAGTGTGAAGATTTAACAATTTCTTCATTTAACAAAGCATGTAGAAGAACCTTTACACAGGTGCAACAGTCTGCAGTCTCCTCCTCGCACTGGTCACCAGCATGGTCAACTGCTGTGGGATGGCTGGGATCAGTCTTCATCCAACTTTGTTGCAAGTCAGCGAGTCACTCTGACACGAACAACACACCTAAGTGTTCAGTGGAGTTGAGGTCAAGACTGCAGGCAGGTCGTTCCATTCTCTCCATTCAAAACTGGAGGTACTCTCTAATAACCCCCCACTCTGTGGGAGCAAAAGTTGCCATCTTGGAAGACAGAGTTTGGTCCCAGACTGTGGAGAAATGGGATTGTCACTGGTTGTAGAATCTCAACTTGATATCTCTCACCATTAAGACTATCTAATAATGGCAAACCTTGTTTTACTGGTGAGTGAGATGCTGCTCCACATCATCTCATTGCTGCCACCAAACGTTGTTATATACTGTTAACCTAATGGTGGTACTAGAAGTTTAAAATAAGTCAATAACAGAATACACTATTTGGCACTGACAGAGATGATTTGGCAAATTTTCATGGGCACAGCTCACATACTCATTTCTGCTGCTCATCCCACATATACAATCTCCTTAAATAAACCGTTCTAAAAGCAAGATTTATTCCACACTTTCTTTCTTTCTTTCTTTCTTTCTTTCTTTCTTTCTTTCTTTCTTTCTTTCTTTCTTTCTTTCTTTGCCAAGTTTATAATTAAATGACAGCACTACTCTGCTGAAAGAGAATGGTGTTCTGTGTACCTTGCAGATAAAATACAACCATGTTACACATGCAAGTCAACTCTCAAGTATTTGAGAGCAAAATCACTTATTTAATTTTTACTTTTAAAGTTATTATTGAAACCATTTGTAAATGTGTACATCCTGCAAAAATATTTTTAAAAAGATAGGATAGGTTTATTGCCCTCTAAACCACGTCTACGAAGCAATTCGTGAGTGCAACAAAATCTTAATCATTTGAGAATTAATTTTCATTAAGATTTTAATTAATTTCCAGTGAGAATATGAACGTAAATATATAATTAGTTCTATGTGGTTCTCTCAGTTTTCTTAAAATGTTTGTATTACTTTGTTGATTCTGTAATTACTTTCTTTTTGTATTTTGTTAATTTTATCACTTTTTTTCAATTGATTAATCTAAACGATTCGGTCAAAAAAAAAAAAAAAAAAAAAAAAAAATCAAGAAACTTATTAGTGGGTCTGCACCATTTATGACCCGGGTGACAGAGTGGCTAGTCAGATGGGCGGAATTTTCATTCACTCCATTTTAAACGGGCGATCAGTTGGGGTATCAGCTGGATACTCAGACCCGATCCGACGGCTTCTTCGGTGAGAACGCCTCCTTTTAAACACATATGTTTAATCAGAGTGGGTTTGCAGATAAACTTAGAAAAAGTTCCAAGTTCATAGATTGTATCGACCCTGATTGATGCATGACCTTTCTTTAAGTTAATAAAACAATTGCTCACTTTTTATTATTTTTATTACCAACTTCGCTGGAAAAAGTTCCAATTCTCGTTTGTTTTGGTAAACCCTCTTCCACTGGCAAAAGCTTTTTCTTCTCCATTCAAGTGGCAAATTTATCTTCCCCCGCTTTGTCACTACCTCCCCCGGGGTCATCACCCGCTTGACGGAAAAGGAGCAGACCCACTTGTAAAATCTTTAATAATCTCGCGCGGTTACCTAAACGTCTGATCGACGGAAGCCGCTTAGGTCAATTTCTGTCGGCGTGCTCATTTGAACAAGAAGAACCGCTACGAAGAAGAGCGGCCCTGTACTGATTGTCTAACTTTCAAATCAATATTGTACGTATAGTTGCTTAGCATACTTCTTTTACTAAATGTTTATTTACTTTTGTAATACTTTGTCAACGGTTAAGGTGTCGATATAGGAAATTTAAAACCAATAATCGATTAAATAGCGTTAGCCCGGTTAGTAGCTTTAGCATTAGCTTTGTTAGTGGACCTCTATGCGTAGTCAGCTTAGCGGCTAACTCCAGTCTGGAAAACGTGTTCAGCAAGTTAGTAAGCTTTATTGGCTCATACCAAATGCACTAATGCGGTTTTTAACAAGACCACTCGGACGTTAGCCCTATTTGAAAGCGTGATCTGGTGTAAGATTCTTCATGACAGCAACAGGCGGTATTTGGTTATTTTCATGTTGGGCACATTGTGACCACCCAGCCGGGAACTGCCCTGTCGACAAGGCCTAAGCAAGAAGGGCAACTTTGGTAGCATCGAGTCAGCTGTGTAGCTGCCTAACCAATAAATTAGCTGGTTATAATAATTGTAATTGAAAAAAACCCTAATATGTTAAAATAATTTTAATGTAAACCACGCGATTACTAGGTTGAGCCTAGTCACGACCGTCCTGTTGTGTCATTTCCTGATAACTTTTCACGCTATGACCAACACATTCGCATGCGACCCCCTCGGGTTACTCGCGCGTCTCTGGCCTACGCACTGATTATTAGAGTGTTAAGATTTAAGCGTAAAATATTGAGACATAAAAGCTTTTCCGTAACGCAGACCGGGTGGCGTGGGGGTGGGGTGGGATTAACTTGAGGCGGTTAAGCCGGGTCACAGAGATTTTAGCTGGTCGCGTTGTCTAATGTCCGTGTTTTTGTGCCGCATGCAGATTTCCACTAATAGTTGCAGATGTTTGCATTTTTGAGAGTCCCTTCTCTGAAAACACAGAGTTTTGATTGTAATTGACTCGTTACTCTGCACCCGACTTCCCTCGTGGGCTCGTATCCGCCGTGGACCGTAAACGCATGCAGCTGTTTCTTCCTGCTTCCACCTTTTGGCCTGCTGGCTCTTTTACTTGTTTTACAGGGTTTGATGAAGTGAAAAATACAGCAAAACATGTTTACATATTATTATAACATATTTATATTATTATAACTAATTATTATTAGTTTACACTGGTCCAGTTGCATACATTTTAGTATTTTTATAGAACTGTAATGGTTAAGTTTAATATTTAAAGCTGGCATAAACGTAGCTTGTATGGAGTTTCTCTTGCATGATGAATCATTTAACAGACCTTTAAATTGTACATAAATCTTTTAGATAATACATGTGGGCTGAAGATGATGCATTAAAACCAACTGACTGTCAGTGATGGTTTTGTATTCATACTGTCTGATTCAGAGATCACATGTGTTCATACTTATCTTTTTTCCTCTTTTTAATTCTGAAAGTCATCACAAGTTAATGAAAACTTTGAATAGGACTGAGTATTGTTTTGTCTATTTTTTTTTTAGGATGGAGTGGCAGCCAGATGAGCAGGGACTTCAGCAGGTCCTCCAGCTGCTCAAAGACTCACAGTCGCCCAACACTGTCACACAGAGAGCTGTCCAACAAGTATCCTGCTGCAGTCTAATCTGAGGTTCTGCTGTGTTTAGTAGCATTAAACAAAAGTTTAATCTGTAACATGTATTGATTTTAATTGGTTAGATGGTTTTCCATGTGCTGAAGATTTTACTGGTTTTACTGGAGCTGAAGAGGTGAGAAGTTACTTAAGGAAGATGGAAAAAAAAAAACTTTGGGCATGTATATGTATAATAATGTTAATTTTGAATGAACATGCTTCCAAATGTCTTTCTCTTCCTGTGAATCAAAGATTTAATTTATTTGGGAAATGTAATGCTCCTTAACTGCTGTGCTAGAAACTTGAACAACTCAACCAGTTCCCAGACTTCAACAACTATTTGATCTTTGTCCTCACACGACTTAAAACTGAAGGTGAGTCGGAGCCTCTCGTCTGGCCTCTCTTAAATACCCAAGTGATGGTAGTTTTGGTTCTGTAGGTGTAATTAAAAAATGAATGTCCTGTATGTCTCATTTTGACTGTTAGTTTATCTGAAATGTTGCCCGCTTTTATTTCACCTCAGCTAATCTATAAATTTGAGAGTTAAAAAAAAAAATCAACAAAAGTCAGTGTTTACCACAACATAGTACGAAGTGGGTTATATGGTTAAATTTTAAGCTTTGACGTTATTAATATTGCCTTAGGTGCTGGAGAAATGTTTTTCCCTAATTATTGGTGATTTTAAGGTATCAGTGGGCACATTTACATTAGTTTTAATTCCCTTTTAATTTAGAATAAAAATGAAATCCCCTTTAAAATGACCTTCTAAACATGTAATTCCGAATGAAAATGGACATTTCGAATTGCTCGTTTCTTGTCCTGTCGCGATGTTACGGTGCTCTGTCTCCCTTCTTATACTCAACTGACCAAAGCAAAGTAGTATGCTACTGTCGAGTTGCTGCTTCAAAATTAGAATCAAAATCAAAGCAGAAATGTTTTTTTTATTATTTGGTCTTTCATTTTGTAGACGAAAAAAGAAGCAGGATCTGGAGTTTGTTTTCTTCCGGTAGACGTAAATGCGTCATGTCCGCCCCCTGTCCAGCAGGACTCTTCCCACCCCCCAGATCTAAAGCAGAATTAAATAAGTGTTTTCTATGTAAACCTCATTTCTGAATTGCTATTTTCATGTAAATACGAAGGAGAATACTTTCATTCTGACTGGTTTAATTCTGAATAATTCAGAGTAAAAAAAAAAATAAAACACCATATAACATTGGACAGTATGTTGTAGCTGTTAAGTGTTTCAAGGGAAATGCCAGTCAGCACTTATCTATAGCACTAGATGGTGTATAATCTCAATGGTACCATCCCCAGCACTCACTCTTGCAGTAAAACGTGTGTTTAATGACAGATAAAATGCACATTAGACAACTAAGTGCAGCTGCAAAGTGTTGGTACTGTCCTCTTATGACTGTGGTGCCATCTTCCATTCCTTGTCCCAGATATCAAACGCTGGTATTACTCTGACCCCCTAAAGAGCCCATTAACACATCAGACCATATCTATGTATCACAGGAAGCAAAAGTTTTACAGTAAGCTTAACAGTTTCAGGCTTTACAGTTAAAATGTTTTTCAAGAGCCCTTTTTCACAAATCAGTTCCTGTTTTTTTTTTTTTTGTACCTGTTGCTTTACATGTTTATTAAAATACAACCATTGATATGATTAGATCTGCTAATGACTCTTAACATCAGCTGACTTAATATGTTCAAAAGCGACTTTACAGAGTGATCCCACTTTGTGAGGAATATAATTAGCAAGTAGCAAAGCAGGAGGAGCAGTGGAAGGTGTTATCTCACTTCTACACTGTATTTAGATAGTGCTGAGTTATACAGGCCACATTAGAATAAATTGGCTTATAACTTTTATCCTGTATCACATTCATATTACTCATGTACGCTGTTGACTGGCGATATTAGAATTCTTATTCCTTTCCAAGTGATTGGACTTCCTTTTCTTCTCATCCTCTCAGATGAGCCAACTCGGTCTTTGAGTGGTCTGATACTGAAGAACAATGTTAAAGCCCACTACCAGAACTTCCCCCAAGCCGTGGCTGATTTTATTAAACAGGAATGCCTCAACAACATCGGTGACCCCTCGCCGCTCATTCGTGCCACCATTGGTAAGTTTCCAGTGGTTTTTGGGGGCTGACTTTCATCCTGCTCCCACCCCTTCATTTGCCACTTTTTTGGAAATGATGCATTACCACATCTGATTCTCCATGATGGTGTTTGTATTCATACTGTCTGATCCAGAGCTGCTACACAGGAAACATGTTAGTTATAAATCTGATCTGAAGGCTGTTTTCATCTCTGCTTCTCGTTCTCCTCCAGGCATCCTCATCACTACTATTGCCTCCAAAGGGGAATTGCAAACATGGCCTGAACTGCTGCCCCAGCTCTGCAACTTGCTCAACTCGGAAGACTATAACACCTGTGAGGTCAGCACCCATGTGTTTGTGGATTTATTTATTTAATGGCACAAGGGGCGAAATGGCTGCTTTCACCTCTTTTTAAGTGTAAAACTTGTTAAATGAGATCCTGAAACTTTAATCTAAAAGAAAATTATGGATGTTTAATTTTTCTGCTCTGACTGGCACCAGCAGGTGGAAAAGTGAAATGTAATGTTAATTAATGTCCTAGGGTAAAAACTCAAGACATGCCAAGTGTCTTTAGTTTGAAGTTTATTTAGCAGCATGTATAATTTGTTATACAAACATGTTGTCAATAACAGGAAATATTGCTCTGTCCCAGTTTAATGCCCCCATTAGGGTTCTAAAAGTGGAGCAGCTCAGTGTATCATAGGCATGATTAGTTTTATTGACGTCTCTGTTGGAGCCAGTGAAATACTGTTATTGTTCAGGCTAATGAGGCTTAACTTTATTATTTACACATATCCTTGTTGTACACTAATGTCTCTAAAGAGAGGTGTCGGCTGTGTTGGCAGGGAAAACGTGTGCGCTCTGTTTTCTTTGCAAATTGATTTAAAAGGCAAAGTCTGTGCAGTCGTTGCTTTGACTCCAGTTTTATCCTCTGATGCAGTCTCATTCTCTCCTCTGTCCGTGTATGTTTGCGTTTGATTTGACAGCCTTTCTATGTATGTCCGTGTCTCAGGGCTCATTTGGCGCACTGCAGAAGATCTGCGAGGACTCGTCGGAGCTGCTGGACAGCGACGCTCTGAATAGACCCCTCAACATTATGATTCCTAAATTTCTGCAGTTTTTCAAGCACTGCAGCCCCAAGATTAGGTACAGGAGAGCAGATTGTCGCAAGCATCTGGGTGTGACGCATACTAACATTTGACTCGGCGAAGCTACCTCATTCTGATTTGGTTCCCGTCACCCTAAACCTTTTACTGAGATATATCTTGATTGAAAAAAAAAACTTCCTTTTGCATTGGGGTTTTTTGTCCTCCCTACTGTTGATTTTATCTATTAGTTCACACTGCAAGTAGATTTAAAGGGCCTTGGTGTCGACATTCTCATTTGTACTGTGGCCAAAAGACTAAAATTATGCACAGATTAAATGAGGAAACTGGCTTTTTAACATATTCAAGCCTCCTCTGTCCTTGTGTGCAGGTGCTCATGCTTATTAATTCTTATGGGGTGAAAAAAAACAGGGCCAGCAGTGATGCATCTGTCACTGATTTGCCTGAGGATCTCCTGAAAGCCAATTATTATGTTTTAATTTGTTCTTTTGTCTGAGGTTTTGTTATTTTTATCAGTTAGAAATGAGTCAGCCCTCTTTGCATGTATGTGTTTCAGGCGAATTGAATAGTATTTCTTTTTTAGTACAGCTTGCTGCTTTGGTGATGTTAAACTTTCTATTGACCGTCCTAAAAAAGCCTCCTGTTGCTCCTGCAGGTCTCATGCAATAGCATGTGTGAACCAGTTCATCATTAGCAGAGCCCAGGCCCTAATGGACAACATTGACACCTTCATAGAGGTGTGTTGAGACTGATTGTTGCTGTTCATCAAAGTTTGTAATTCTTAAGCTCTTTTTTTTTTTCCAATTTTAATTTTTCTTCTTTCCGACAGAGTCTGTTTGCGCTGGCAGCAGATGAGGACTCTGAGGTGCGAAAGAATGTGTGCCGAGCTCTGGTCATGTTGCTGGAAGTCCGCATTGACCGTCTCATCCCCCACATGCACAGCATCATCCAGGTAAATGTTGGAAAACAGTAAGATGTATTCTCCATTTGGGCTGAATTTGTTTTTAACTCAGGTTTAAGTTGAGTTACGTTTGATTCTGGACGTGATGAGAAACCCAGCTCATTGATGTACAATGATACCTAAAGTTCCTATTGTTTCTGATCCAGACTTTTTAATCCCTCTGTGCCATGATGTTGCACGGTGTTGATTTCTTCTGTTATGTCTGATCATGCATACCATTATCATGTGTTTGTCATCTTCTGCAGTACATGCTGCAGCGAACTCAGGACCCTGATGAGAATGTGGCTCTGGAGGCCTGCGAGTTTTGGCTGACTTTAGCAGAACAACCCATCTGTAAAGAGATGCTGTCTGGACATCTGGTGCAGTGAGTTGCTCATCAATTATTAATGTTTGTCTACAGTCAGCCAATCTATTAGGTTGGTTGTAACACTAGAAAAAGACAGGCTTTAAGAACTTGTACGAAACTATTTTTTTGTTCCGTTTAATGAAATCTTTTTCTTTCCGTTTTTACAGACTGATCCCCATCTTAGTAAATGGGATGAAATATTCAGAGATCGACATTATACTACTGAAGGTGAGCATTGGTTTTCTTTTTACTGCAATCTAGATGTAAAAATATCCTTTACACAGAGGTTGGAGGTCTGTTTTGTAGGAAATAAGCTTTAGAGAAAGAAGGTGACAATGTTTGAACCAGCACTGCTGCTGATGATACAGCTGACTGAATTTATTTCTCCAGGGAGACGTGGAGGAGGATGAGGCAGTACCTGATAGCGAGCAGGACATCAAGCCCCGTTTCCACAAGTCTCGCACTGTCACCTTGCAGCACGATGGAGGGGAGGGAGAGGAGGGTGAGGACATTGAAGAAGATGACGACGATGATGATGACACGCTGTCTGACTGGAATCTGCGTGAGTGATTTGAGCTGCTCTACATGTTTGTCCGGCTTTAAAGCGGAGCTTCTTTTCTGTGCTCCTCTCTGCAGCTCTTAGCAAATGTAGCATGTTTTATAAATGTCTTCATGGGGATAATTGCTAAAACATCTATTAGCTCGCCTTTTAAAGAGCAGAATGAATGATTGTAGCTGATCTTTTCTTGCTGATGTAGGAAAGTGTTCAGCTGCAGCTTTGGACGTGTTGGCCAATGTGTTCCGCGATGACTTGCTCCCCCATCTCCTGCCACTCCTGAAAGGGCTGCTCTTCCACCCAGACTGGGTCATCAAGGAGTCTGGCATCCTGGTATTGGGGGCCATAGCTGAAGGTAAGATTTAGAATAAAATTGTTATAAGCTACATCTCCATTTCAGAAACCTTACCAAGGGAGTGGGAACATTTTGGGGGTATTTGTTTCTGAAACAGGATGCAGGGGTTAAATTGGATTTATGGGCAAATTATTATAGTTTTGGTTTACTTGTAAGTTTAATTTTCTGGAACATTGGGAGTGAGGCTTGCAATATTTAACATATCTGATTGAGCTCTTAGGGTAGCTAAAATTAAATACCCCATCTACTGGTTAGTGTCTGTAACATACTCTCTTTTTCAAAGTCTAGAAAATCTCTAATTTCGTGCTACTTTATTTTATTAGCATCTCTGTACTGGAAGGCAGAATCTGAATGTGATACATGGTCTGATATAGGCTGATCAAGCAAAATTTTTTATTATAAATCATTTATTGCAAAAGATTTATAAAATAAAAATGTACTTTGGTAAATTTTTTACTCTTTGCATTTGTCATCATACTTCAGGCTGCATGCAGGGCATGGTGCCCTACCTGCCGGAGCTGATCCCACACCTCATTCAGTGTCTGTGTGACAAGAAGGCCCTGGTTCGCTCCATTGCCTGCTGGACCTTGAGTCGCTATGCACACTGGGTGGTCTCCCAGCCCCCTGACTCCTACCTCAAACCCCTTATGACAGAGCTCTTAAAACGTATCCTAGATAGTAACAAGAGGGTGCAGGAGGCAGCCTGCAGGTAAGCAGCTTCATTCCCCATCCCCACCCCCCTCTTATGTGGATATGATGAAAATCCCAGCTCATTGATGAACAATGATACACTTTGTTCCCATAAGTTTGTCTGACCCACATCCTACATGTATTCTTTATTATATGAATGACATTGATTAAATATTAATGATCTGATTTTGTCTTTTTTTTCCAGTGCATTTGCAACCTTGGAGGAGGAGGCGTGCACAGAGCTGGTGCCCTACCTGAGCTTTATCCTGGACACACTGGTCTTTGCCTTTGGGAAATACCAGCACAAGAATCTCCTCATCCTTTACGATGCGATTGGAACTCTAGCAGATTCAGTGGGTCACCACCTCAATCAGCCGGTAAGTCTGAAATTATCACTGCATGCAGGTGCATATTTTGTAAGACACCCCCTTATTGTTTTGGGTTAAGTTTGTGTAAATGAGAAGGTATGGTTGGTTAAGCAGGCACTTGTGGTGTTATTACTAAATAATAGAGTATGTCTTGTCGACATGTTTAAAGAGTAGAATAAATCTTGAGTTTTAACATTTTGCATTTCCTTCTAGGAGTACATTCAGAAGTTGATGCCCCCCCTAATTGCCAAGTGGAATGAGCTAAAGGATGAAGACAAGGATCTTTTCCCACTACTAGAGGTGAGTATTTTTAGGGAATTCTTGCATTTTATCAGAAAAATCTTAAACATTTAAGACCCAGCATGTTTTTAAATAGGCTTTTTGTATCGATACTCCGTGAACATTTCCTCTCTATGAATTTCTTTCAGTGTCTGTCATCGGTAGCCACAGCCCTGCAGAGTGGATTTCTACCTTACTGTGAGCCTGTTTATCAGCGCTGTGTCACGCTAGTCCAGAAGACCCTAGCTCAGGCCATGGTGAGAACACAAACATGCAAACCAGATCAATGTTGAGTTGGTGCGGAGATCTTTACACAGCTGGCAAAGAAGAAACTGTGGAACTTATCGTGTCTCCTCTGTACAGATGTACAACCAGCATCCAGATCAGTATGAAGCTCCCGACAAGGACTTCATGATTGTAGCCCTGGACCTGCTGAGCGGACTAGCCGAGGGTCTTGGTGGCCATGTGGAGCAACTAGTGGCTCGTTCGAATATCATGACCCTGCTTTTCCAGTGCATGCAGGTGTGATTTTTTTTTTTTTTTTTCAGTTTATATATTTTCATCGATGTAAAAACTGCAATCAGATATTCATCACTTCCATTTCTCCTTGTTGGAAATTTAATTCTGTCTGCTTCTGTTGCAGGACACAATGCCTGAGGTGAGGCAAAGCTCCTTTGCCCTGCTGGGGGATCTAACCAAGGCGTGCTTCCCCCATGTGAAGCCATGCATTGGTGAGTGACATCAGCTGCTTTCTATCTGCATTGATTTAGCCACATAGTTTGATGTCGTTAACAAGTTGTTATAACACATATTAAGATGTCGAGAAATTGCATTTATGTTTGCATGTAACTCTTGGGTTTTTTTTTTCCCCCCTCCTCTCCAGCTGAGTTCATGCCCATCCTGGGGCTCAACCTGAACTCAGAGTTTATCTCTGTGTGTAACAACGCAACCTGGGCCATTGGAGAGATCTCAATGCAAATGGGTGAGAATGAGAATGCAAGCCCTTGGTTATGTTTTCCTTTTTCTTCTTACAAATGGTTTACAATAAAATTAAAAAAACAAACAAAAAAAAAAGATTTCCAGTATCTGGGCATGATGAAACACCCAGCTCATTGACACAAAATGATACATTTTGTTCCTTAATGTTTTCTGATCCAGATATTGCTTACATCATGTTCTTGGTGGTGCAGTTGAGTGTGTTGAGGTTTACAGGTGTGCCGGCTTGTGTGATGCAGACAGATCAGCAGGTGTGTGCAAACACAGCGGACTTTGTCCTGGACGTTAACTGTGTTTCTTGGCTTTTGGCAGAGCTTGTGCTGCGGTCCCCCTCACAGACAGGCTTTTTGTGTAGATTTTAAACATGTGCAACCCTCTGATAAACTTTGCCTGATCGTGAAAGTTGGGTTTCCAGTGTGCCGTTTCTCTTAAAAGTTCATGTCCTGAAAATGCCACAGCAAAAAAACAAACAAACAAAAAAAAACCTTTTGTGAGCATGTCTGTGGGTGTGTGCATGTCTAACAAGACATTAGGTTTGGCTCAGTCAGCCTGGTAAACATGTGTGTGATATCCTTACAGGGACAGTTGCCAAGCAGCATACAGGGAATTGTCCAGGTGAGCGTTGAAACACAGCAAAGTATTCGTCAGACTACTGTGCATAAATCAATAGAATATATATATATATATATATATATATATATATATATATATATATATATATATATATATACACACATATACACACTTTATTCATTCAAGTGAATAACACAAAAAACATTTTGTGTTGAGTAAAACAGAGTCTTGATTGAAAGAAACGATGGCATGTCCAAATGGGAGTGCTTACCTAGACATGCACCATTGTGCCTAATCCAAACAAAGGAAAAACAAGCTATACAAAGCAGCCAACATTCATAATAAATCCCATCAAAAACTCCAAGTTTTAGTTGTGCTTATGTTGCCGTCAATATGAAAATCAAGCTAACGTGTCCCGGGAATTGGCATTAGAAAAGTAGCTCAAAGGATTCTCATCATTTCTAAAAATAATTGTCCACTGGCATTTTTGAAGAACCTGGGTTATCATAAAATGGTTATTCTAGTAGATCTTTATTTACACGTTCTCAGGTGTTTCTTTATTGCACTATCCCTGAAACTTGAACAGCAATGTTGGCAAGGTTGCACATCTAAACCTACAATTACGTTAAATTCACGAAGGTGCTTTGGTTTCTGGTGTTTTGGTTAGGAAAAATCAGAGTGGAGGCAGATGGACTGTAGCTGAAAATGGGTTTACAAGATGACGATGTCATAACCTCCTGTTGGAGTGATTCATGCTTCAAAGCCCTCGCATAAAAACCTATGAGGACATTTCCAGTTTTTTACAGAACTCATGACTAGTTTTTATTATGCTCCAAAGCTATCAAGTGTTATTATGGTGTCCATGGTCTTGAAAGTGTTAAGATCAAATGATAAATATCACAATTTTATAATATGGCAAATTACCTTTAGAAATGTAGGGAACACCTTCACTGTTGCAGCTGCCAAGAAACAAAGTAAACTAAAACTGCAAAGCACTGCAAACAATCTGCTTCTGTCTGAAGCTTTAGTTTGCTGGCATTTGATGATTTGTCTTAAACTGTGATGAAAGCAGCAGTGATTGACTGATAATAAGAATGATGGCTAGGATCTTCTGAACACAAGATGATTTGCAGAAGCTTAAATATCCTTTGACTCTGTTTCCCTTTTTGTCTTCTGCCCTGTCATTACTTTGCAGAGGTTTGAGTTCTGTTTCTGAACTCTGGTTTACTTCAGAGTCCCGACTGTAACCTTCATGTGCCCCATCTTTAAGTGTTTGGTAGTGTGTTAATTCTCTGCTGTGTATGTGTGTTTCTAGGCGCAGAGATGCAGCCTTACGTGGGCATGGTGCTGCCACACCTGGTGGAGATTATCAATAGACCCAACACACCAAAGACTCTGCTGGAAAACACAGGTCATTTTAGAAGCACACACACATCCATATGAGCTGCCTAAGTGATGGTCACACAGGAGAATTAAACGGATTATTTTCTTGTGTTGCAGCCATTACTATTGGCAGACTGGGTTACGTCTGTCCTCAGGAAGTGGCACCACAGCTGCAGCATTTCATTAGACCATGGTGAGCTGAAGTGTGAATGCTTTTATGGAGATAGTTGAGCTGAAGAGTAGTCAAATTGTTTCTAGTAGTGATTGCTGAGTTTAGTTAAATGTCCGAAGTCTATAACTGTGGCCTCATGTATAAAAACAGGAAATTCTTCATCACTACTGTGTTAGTGTAGAGTCTGCAAATGTCTGTTGAGAATTATGTGAGTAATTTAATCTCTTCTCAGGTGTTCGTCATTGAGGAACATCAGAGATAATGAGGAAAAGGACTCGGCCTTCCGAGGAATCTGTGTGATGATCGGCGTCAATCCAGCAGGAGTGGTTCAGGTGAGGTTATTATGCTTTAGAGCTGCTGGGGATGCGGTGGTTATCTTTCTTTCCATGTAAAAGAATTACAACAGACAATCCATTTCCAGGATTTCATTTTCTTCTGTGATGCTGTGGCGTCGTGGGTCAACCCAAAGGATGATTTGAGAGACATGTTTTATAAGGTGAGCACCACATCCATGTGTCTTCCTTTTTTGGCGCGGCCTCACCACGCTCTGTGATGATCACTCATCAGACATTCGAAATCTGATCACATGGTGCGGATGATTGTAGAGTCTGAGAAGTGTGGTAAAGCTTGCATTGAATATTCATTTCTTTTCCTGTTTTAGACTTTTTTTTTAAGTGAAAAGATGAAGTTTGATGTTGAAGATGTTTCCAACTGTAATGATGTAAAAACTGATGCTGGTTTTAGTGTTTAGATTTGGCTTACTCTTGGAGTACAGCCAGCCTTACCTGAGATGGTAATCTTCCCTTCATGTCATCTTTAGGCCTTTTAATTTACTGTGACAACTTAATAAAAGTTAACTCGGTTCTGTTTTTTTTTTTTCAAGATCCTGCATGGCTTCAAGGACCAGGTTGGAGAAGAGAACTGGCAGCAGTTTTCTGAGCAGTTTCCTCCTCTGTTGAAGGAGCGCCTGTCAGCCTGCTATGGCGTCTAACCCAACTCCTCCCTTGGTCCACTGACCTGTTAGGTAAGTATACATCACAAGCGTGCAGCTATCCTCTTAAACCTCCCTCTGGATGTGATGAAAATCCCAGCTCATTGATAAGCAATGATACACTTTGTTCCCAAAAAAACTTTTCTGATCCAGAATGAGTTTTTCTCCTACACAGCTACATCTTCTCACACCTCAGTCAGTTTTACTGCCATGTGAAGTGACTTTTCTTTGTTTGCTTGTTTCTTTTTTTTCTAGGTTCATGAAGGGGAGGGTAACAGGGGAACTCATTGCACTGCCCAGATCGTGGGGAGAAACTAGAGCTGGAGGGGTGTGTCTGGCCTTGACCCTCCACTCTGCAGATGGCCTCCTTTTCCCCCCATGCCCCGTTTGTCTCTGTGAGGGAGGGAGGGTGGGAGGAGGGGTGGTGGGTGTGGGAGGGTAGACTGGGGATATACACATACCTCTCAGATTAAACGCCTCACTTAAATCCAACACACTCAAAAGTGACTTTGGCCAATGACACTGCAGGGATTCTAGGTAGGTAGGTGAGGGCAAAATAGGGGCAGCGTTTGACCTCCCCCTCCGCCACTGAATTATTCTTATGGGATAGATGACTGCTGGGAGGGGAGGGGGGTTGCAGATAGGTACAAAAAGGAATTATCTGAACCAGCATAGGGTGCCACAATCCCAAAATACTACCATGCACGTAGAATGATTCACATGTAGATGTGTTTAAACCGGCTTGTGCCAGAGGCCAAACAGCAAGCAGATGCTTTTCCTAAATAAGGAAGTGCACAAAACCTTTTGCACCTTTTACTGCAAAACTGCATAAACTTTTTGAAGTGCATAAACATGGGTCTTTCTTCATATGTAGCTGTATTTAATTTCCTTCCTTCCCATGGTTGCTAAATTTCTCAAACTTCAGGATTTCATTTCTCTCCCCTCATCGGAGGCAATAAAGATGCAGTACATCTGTCTAAGGTTTATACCACCGCAGTATCAAATTATTGCATGGCATACGATCACCCCTCAAGTCGCATGTTTGAGTGAATGTCCATCTTCTTGATTTACACATTAGTCATCAGTACGGGGAAACTGCCATGGTTTGAGGCTGTCAGGGGCTTGTTTTCTTTGTCTTACATACTGTATGTCCCTATAGTTTAAAGAAGGCAGTGTTGAGACCACGTATAGGTAGATTAATTCAGGAATTCGGCACGTTTGATGGATGTTAATGCAACAAGAGTTTAATTACTGTAGGCAGATCAAGAATCCTATTTGCTGCTGTAGCTTTGTTTTTAGAATATTTACATAATGGACTTAATGAAAGCGATAAGACATCACCAAGAATGATTTGGTTCTTACTGGTATAAATGCACTTTTTCTGTTGTAATAAATTTAGAATTTCTAATGTAAGGCGTACAGTAATAATATACTGAACTTGAGATAGGTGATTTTGTTTTTGATAAGTGATTTTAGGACTTTTGTAAGCATGATTAATGTTAAGCATTGGTAAAATGACTTGGTAAGACTTCAGGCCTCTTAACATAGTTTTTATAATGCAGCTCCTTAAATGGACTGAATAGGATTTAAGAAGGAGGTGTATTTAAGGTAACTTGGATCCATGTTCCACTGCACCTGTCAATCCACACCTGGGTTTGAGGCTGTTTCCCACCTTATCATAGCTACTTTTGTTAAAAATGGCTACATTTGAGCCATCCTTGTCATGATCATCTCATGCATTTTGTCAAGACCCCCTCCACAGTTCTTCTCTAACCGTCCCTTTGCAGGGATCTACCTTATAAGAGTTTAGTCTCTGGCAATGTAAGTTGTTGCTAGACTAATAAGGTACTTCTCCAGCCTCTAATCAAACTAGTGATTGTTATTGCCATATATTTACCCGTTGATACTGTGTAGGGTATGACTGGGATACAGAGTCCTATTCATCCTCCTCTGACACTGGTTATCTTATGAATGGAGATGGTGATCTTCAGTTTTATCTTGATATTTTCCTGAGCAGACTGTTGCAATGGAAGTATGGATGGTTTTTCGCAGTGTTTACATAAGTAGACAGAATTTTGCACCAGTCCCACTTTAAAGTTATGTTTGAAGGACAAACTGGGAGGACACTTTGAGTCTTGCCTGCTTTGATGTAGCCCCCAGGTGTAAGAGCATTTACCTGCCAGTTTGCAATCTGATTGCTGGGTTGCTCAAAAGCTCCTAAAATGAGCATTATAAGGAAAGAAAAACCTAAATCTGTTCCTCGTTGAAGAAGCATACACACAAGCTTCTATCCATGGATTAAACATTTCTAGAATAAGCATCAGCATGATTTTTCTCAACAAATGTGACTTTTTTTCTTTTTCTTTTTTTTGGCTGCTGACTATTTCAATAAGTTTTCTTTTTTCTTTCTTAGATATGTGTTACCAATGTTATAAGCTGTGACTCTTCCACAAAGAATGCTGATGTTTTCTGTGGGTCAAGTAGTAGCATTGAAATGTGATCACGGGCTGGACAAGAGCCTGTGAGCGGCAAGGTTAAACGTTCAGTAGTAGGATATTTAACAAGATTGTGGCTCTTGTGCTACAAGAATTGATATAAAAAGGAAAACCAAAATTAGGCTGTACCATGCCTCATGTCATACACAGGAAGTACACAAAATTCAGTTTAATTCTAATTGTCCACAAGTTCTATATTTTGTTTACTTTTATTTTATTGCAACATGTTTTGTTTTTATTTATTTTTTATATTTTTTATATTTTATTTCTTTGTGCTTTAGTGCACAAATTTTTTTTGGACTTTAAAAGTTTTTTTTTTTCCTTTTTATTCTTTTTATTTAAAGAGAGGTTTGTTTTCGTTGTTTTACAGCGTACCATCTGATTATATCAAAATTGACAAGAATGGATTGCAGGTGAGCAAGCTGGGGCGCACACCTCAGGGCAACAAATTCACAACTCCTTTTCAATCTGATCAAGGCTGGCAGTTGAATTTAATGTATCTTTCTTTTGCTGAACTGTGGTGCAGGTGGGATGTAATCTGATGTATCCCTTTTTATTTAATTTTTGTGGATAGGGGAAAATAAAAGTTTTTTTTCTATCAAGCTTTGTTGTCTGGCTAAAAATTTGTGTATGTTAAATACGTTGAAACAGTCTGCCTAGAGACGGACACCTACATCATGCTGGAAGCCTGTGGTACAAGGCTTCATGGAGAGCTATAAAACATGTTACTGTTCTGATTTAGCTAAGTAGAAAATATCTTAGATGTTGGAGTGAAACTTGGAGCTCCTGAAATTGGCTAATAAACTTTGAATGAAACCCTCTATATGTATACAAGTGCGAAGTAATTGTCTTTGTTAAAACATGTAGAGTATTTGACTTCAAAAAATTATTCCAGACGATTTAATGATAATACAAGACATCAAATAATTAAGAAGTTCGTTTTTTTTTGTAATGAACACAAATGAGAATTTGGATTATTTGGCAATATGCTGAGATTGAAGCTTTAGGCTTTTTAACTGCATGGTAAGAGAACTGCATCTGAATACATAACATACTTGTCAGTCTAAAATAGGTTTAAAATGAGATGTGAGGTAAGATGGAGACTAAAGTGCATTCTTTAGTGCATTACAACAGCGTGGCTCTGTTGATAAAGAGCTTGCCTGACCTGGCTACTGTCATAACAGTTTTCTGAAGGCATTTTTTTCTAATTTCAGCGAGGTAACGTACAACGAAACTGGTATCAGATAAATATGGCTTCTCTAGTTTTGCCAGCCTACATTCAGTTGGTGCATTTATATCTCCAGCATTGGGCGGTTGAAGAAGAAGAAAAAACCAAAACAAAACACATTTTAGGCGCCAGTTGATGACGACATGTTTGTTGGCCGGAAGTTATGCGTTGAATGACGACTGTCGGCAGTCGGTTTGTTTTTAAAAATAGTTTTGCAAAATTCTGGTGACAAATATTTTGGGCAGGGACACAGTTTGACGTAGACAGCAGAAGCAGTAGAACTCGACGCTAACCCACTGTCTTTACAGTTTTATTTGCGTTAGTTACTTATTTTGTTTCAGCTGGTTTTCTAAATGGACAAATCCAGTAAAGCTAAATTTAAAATATAAAGAAATATATTCATGAGGACTAGCTACAATTTTATTTTCAAACTGTCTCTGCAGATTAATATTTAGTTTATATAGTTGTCGCTAAATTAAATGCCATATAGCTGATATTTGTCGAGTTTTATCGTCAGATTTGGCTTCTGTAGGAATTGTGTAAAACGACCAGATATTAGTGTTGTTAACACACATCACAGTAGAGTGGTAGTTGTAAGTAATGGTATTTTCCCGCTCGTGAGTTAGTGGTCTTGTTGGGAGAGAAGAAAGGTAATGTCTGAGGTTAGAGTTAACCTGCATGAAGCGGATGCAGAGACAAACGAAGACCAGGGACCATGCCCTGATCCTGTTATTCCTACTGCTGATGCTTCCACACCGGACCTGCAGGGGTAAAGTTTTCTTGCAATTCTATCTCTTTATGTTACTCCCCATTATTACATACAACGCCAGCCACTTTTTCTTTTCTGTTCCTTTCAGTCTGTTATCTGCTGTCAACTCAACCTCAACTGATTTTAGCCTCTCACCTTCTGAACCAAGTGGTTTATTGTCATTACCATGGGAGATCTTAACCTATATTGCCTCACACCTTCCTGCTCAATGTGTCATCAATGTGCTGCCAAAGGTAAGTTTTTAAAAATGATCTGACATTTCAGCTATATCCGATCATTAATATAGTGTCATCTCTTGAAAAAGTAAATTTATTGTGAGTTTTACAAGTAAGCAGTTATCCCATTGCTTGCCTTGGCTGGAACATTTCAGCCTTGCAGATGTAGAGAAGATTCCTGAGTCACTTATTCTTGTTTCAGGTCTGCCATGCACTGGGAACTGTAGGTAAGGACAGCACTGCTTGGCAGCTACGAGCACAGAGGCTGATCGGATCAAGGGGGAGCTTTCCAGTTGGGCCGAGGGAGGACTTTGACTGGCCTACTGCTTGCCTAGAGATGGAGCAGCTAATAACCTGCTGGAGAGGGAAAATGCAACATGTAGCCAGACAGACCCAAGAGGATGAGGTGGAAAGGGATCAAGTGAGGCCACAGGAGGGAGAAGTGGTTGCGGAAAGACAGGAAAATGGAGGGGATGAGGTAGAAGGGGTGGGAGTGGCAGCGCAGGAAGTTGCTTATGGTGCTGATGAGGGGATGGAGGTAGCAGTGGAAGGTGAGGATGGTGAAATGCAACCTGTCTTAGATGGAGACCAAATAGGAAGACTTAGAGAGGAATTGGAGGATAGATTGGAAGATGGTGCAGCAGCACTAATAGAAGATGGAGGGGTGGCATTTCAAGCTGAAGTGGGGCAAAATGCAGTTATACATCACCCAGAGGACTTGGCAGACCCCAGGAATCGGGGAAGACAGGTAGAGATGATGCAACCTCAGTCCACCAGAAGTCCCAGCCCACACCCAGCACTGGAACACATTACTCTTCCTTCAGGACACATTGCCCAGGTCAACTCAGTCCTCCTACTTGGGGGAGAAGGAGCAGTTTGTGCCACAGGTTCCAGAGACTGGAATGTAAAACTCTGGGATCTTCAGGCAGGCTCCAGTGGAGCACTACTATACACACTGAGTAAACAGGGTGACTTTAGCACCCATCGGGGTTGGGTGTGGTGCCTTGCATCTGAGGGTCCTCTGTTGGCCTCAGGGGGCTTTGATAGCACAGTGAGGCTGTGGGACCTACATGCAGGTGGTGCAGAGAGAGGCCTGATCAGGACTGGGGCTGCTGTCCTTTGCATGTCCTGTCAGACCGATGTACTGCTGACTGGCACATTTGACAAGAGGGTCAGCATGTACGACACTAGAGGTGAGGGTTTTGACTCATAGCTTCTATTTATTAAGTATGAATGAAAACTTTCATTTAATACAAACTGTGCAATGTCATATTAGATCTTTATTGACATTATGCAAGCATAACGAAATTTTGAGGAGTTTCTCAGTTTAAATAAAAATAAATAAAAAATAAATATATAAAAGATATAAGAACAATTATACCTGCTCTTATATCTCTGGGATGGCAGTGACCCAGATGGTAGAGCGGGTCATTCAATGATAGGAAGGTTTAATAGCGCTATGAATATTAGTTAATTCACACAGACATATAATCTGCTAATTTTATCTTTTTTTCTTTACAGCTTCTAAACAACTGATTAAAAGCCTCCGTCTCCATAGTAATGCCGTAATGTGCCTTGCTGCTGACGACAAATACATTGTCTCTGGGAGTAAAGACTGCACTGTGGCTGTCTATGACCGCAGGGCAGGCAAATGCTTGAAGAAACTCAGGGTAGCTGAAAAAGCAGACACACACAGCATTGCTTAAAAAGTTTGCATACATGTCTATATATCATCCCATCCAGTACTGATTGACCTACTTCTTTATTTGTAGCTGAGCTCTTATCTGCTGTCCATGAGCCACAGTGGTTATGAAATCTGGGCAGGAGACAACAGAGGCATGCTCCACTCCTTTTCCATGCAGGCAGGGTCTTTAAAGCTTTTGTCCCAGTTTGATGTGGGACACACAGCTCTGGTCACTGGCATCCACAGGTCCTTAGGAAGCCTTTACACCTGCTCGTCAGATTGCACTGTCAAGGTAGGTTCAGATTCGTAGTTATTTTTTCCGTTAAGCTAATTTTATTAAACAGTCTTCCTTCATGATTCTTGTCTTTGTTACAGATGCATATCCCTTGTGCACCTCCGAGGACTTTATATAGTCTGCATTATCAGTCTGGAGTCCACGGGGTCAGTGCTTTGTACTAAATCTGTAGCTGATATCAAAGTGTTTACCATCTTAGTTTAACTTCAATGATCAAAAGATCTGGTTTGTATAGAGGAGTAGAACGTTAGTTTGACTGTTGTGTCTTGTTTGGCTTTTCTGACTGTGTAGCCTGTCAAGGTGTTCAACAATGTTTTTCTTTAATTTCTGCTCACATACATCTTCTACCATTTCTTCAACTCCCAGCTGAGCGTGGAGGCTGGAGTCCTCGCTGTGGCCTCTGGCGATGGTAGTGTGGACATCTGGAGGCCCAGAAAATGAAACTACAAGATCTGCAGTCTTTATCAGGAAGACTTGAGGTGGAGACAAGATCTGAAGCATGACAGCACTTACTGCCCAGTAGTGATGTGCAGATTGATGCTGAAATATTAATGCCTCTGATACCAGTTATTTATGTTCTGAATGAGGTTTTCATCTTATAATATCAATATTTTAGTAATTTGAGGTAAATCTGTAGTTTATCATGAACAAGAACACAGTGGAAAGTAACTGTACTACCAGTTGGTAGGAACTACTTCTTCTTCTGTCTGCCATAGTCATATATGTGAAACATGGCACAGCTTAGTGTTGTAGCACTAATGATCCGAAGTGCATCATTAGCCCACCTCTGTAACCACTAGGCTACCACTCCCCTATTTTATTTTATTTATTTATTTTACTATAATTTATTTTGAATAGTACAAACATTGTAGGCTCAACAAAATAGAAATACGACTGAGAAATATTTAATAGACAAGTTAGATAAAATCAGCCAGCCTATTTTGTTTGACTGATTGTTAACTGAATATTATAAAATCTTAGTATTGATAAACTTCTTTAATTATTGTGGCATTTTTTTATTTCTGTATTTTACTGGCTATAGAAACAGCATTCTATACAAAACAGTGGGAGCATGTGAACTATAAATATCTTTTCCCTTCGTTTTAAAGGGATTTTCCAAACATATTACGTTTATGTACAAAGTACAGATATCAGATCGGTATCATCAGTACCCGCCTGAATTTTACTTGGTATCGGAGCATAAAGGAAATCGGTAATATCGCACATCACTACTTCCCGTCCTGCATTGTGATATTTGTGAATAGATTGCTTAATAGGGAGAATATTTAGAAAGAAAAAATAAAGTCCTTGTTTAATGGGCTGATTTCATATAAAGAGATATACAGTCAGAGATGATTTAACATGAATCCATATTGAAAGCTGGACCTCCTGACATACAGTTCATATGGCCAAACTAACGTCAGTGAAAATGACATTTTTGAAAGCCTGTTAATTGATAAAAATGTTGTACCATTTTTAATTAAACTTTCTTTTTACATTGACATTTTTATATGGCAGATATAATTTGGGAAATTTCTGGAGTGTTATTGTAGCTAAGTTTATTTATTCCTGATGTTTATTCTGTATTCCTGTACTCATTGTTTTCAATGACATTGTGCTTAAACAGTTGTCACTTTTTTAAATAAATTTTTGTGTGTTCATATAGTATGGAAATCACAGACATATAACCATTTATTATTTATCATTACAGTGACTGATGAGGGAAAAAAATCATTAGCTACAGGTTACATACAGTGAAATGTTTATTTCAGTTCCTCTGTGATACGCTGATTGTGCCATTAAATATCCTGAAACTGGTCTTATTTTTGGCTGGATTTACAGATGAAGTATAATGTTTCAATATCTCAGTGATGGCAGGGTAAATCATTTTAAGATGAAAGATAAAGGTTTTCATGCTAATCTTGTGCACATTTGACAGGAACCAGTCCTCCATGGTGGCTTCAAACAGAAGGATTCTGTGCCTAACTTTGGTCTGCATCTTCTCACGTCACTGTCAAAGCAGCACACAGGTCTTCTTGTCTTTGAAAGGATTGGACGAGGCAGCTATGCCGGTGAGCAGAGGGTCGCTGCGTCTGTGCTCCTGACAGTAATGGACCAAGTCTGCGGCTGTCAGTGAGATCTGCTCGGACCAAGGACATTTCACAGGATTTCAAATGGTGTCAGAAATGTAAATAAGTAAAGCTTGAATTTAAACCCATGTAAGAAAAAAGAAAACATATTGGTAGTTGAAATACTCTTTACTTAAAATAAAACTGTTCTTCAGTTTAATCTTTAATGATATTCGGCTGTTTAAGGATTTTGATTGTTCACATACCTTGAATCTCTCCATGCTTGCCTCCATTCGAAGTTGGTCCACCAATTTTTGAGCCTGAACAACACTGTTGCTGCTGCACATCTTTCCTGACATCCCCTTTAGTGTGTAAACACGGGAATTGGACTGTTTGATTCAAATGGTTAGCTCAGCCTGAGCAGGGAAGTCTGTTCAGAGAGGCTCCTGACTTCGTATTTTGACCTGTACCCCCTTTTATTCACTGTCGGTGGGCAGTTCAAAGGGTTTGTGATGGAAAATGTCATGCAACACAGTGGTGGAAATGTCACAAACATCACACATTACTTTATAGTCACTGTTTATGAAAAGGCATTATGCTGGATGTTCTGCTTTAGATATGCTATCTGTTGTTTTTGGCAGAAGAAAGTTTTTATGCACATCAAAGAGCTCTATTGAACAAGCACTATGACAATGAACTGAAAATGAGTATTGGATACTTTGTTGTGTAGAAATGATAGGGTGGTGCCAAAGAAAACAAAAAAATGCGCTTTAAATCAAGACAAGGAAGGCAGTTGTAATCATATTTCCTTCAGTAAAAACACTACTAATACGTATTCCTGGTGCCTAAGTATAATATGTTGTAATTGGTAGTTATAAATAAAGCTGTCTGTTGTCAGAGTGAGATTTTACTTGCAAAATCCACACATTGAACTTATGTCATTCACAGCTGCTTGTGTGATTATCTAAACCACATTTGACCAGCTCACATTGTGCATACAAGATGCCACTAACATTAATTTACATTAAACCATTTTCTTTAAATCAGAGAGGATGCATACATTGCCGAATGAGCTCTAAATTATCATTTAATTTAGGAAAACGCTATTTAAAGGCGCTATTAACATTCATAAACAGCTTTTACAGTATAACACAAAACCCTATAAGTGTTGATTACAAAATAGAAGTTAGCCATATTTGTCCCTTCGCAGTTTCCGTAGACAAAACTTCAGTTAGCTCGCAGCTTGCCGTAGTTTGTTGGTAAAGGAGACCTATACCATGTTTTCAACAACACAGATATTTTTTATCTGTGACATTGTGTTGTAACAAACCTTTATTATTTTACAGCTTTTAATACATAACATCTGCGCAGGAATAGGTAGGTTTTTCATAGTTATTTTTAAATCTTCCTTCGCAGTTTAAACCACAAGCAGTTACCGATTGCTAGCCACTGTTCGCTAACGTCAACCCACATGTATTCTGTCAGCGATTTACCTTTAATTAATGCAAGAACTATACACATGGCTCTGGATTTTGAAAAACAAAATAATTCCAGCTATATTTTCTTCCAAAAACGAGAGGAACTTTCATTGAGACAACATTGTTTTTATGCTTGTGCAAATTTATAGTTGATTTGGGAAAACAGTCGGTTTTTAAACGGGATCAGAGCTTTTTCTTTGTCCTAAAGGTTTTGGTAAAGTGACAGCCTCACATTTAGAACAGTAGTAAATAAGTAAATGAAGTGATGTGACTAAAATGGGCATAAGGTGGTAAAGGTATTTAAGAAAAATTTCGTTTGTAACTGATTTAATGTATTTTGTCATTGGTTTATTACACATCCATTAATGTGTAAAGCATTTTTTCCCTTTTTTTTCTTAATGCAGTTTTAAAAAGTTGATCTGAAATTTGAAGAAAAAAAACTAATGTCTTCATGTTTAATTGCAGATTTGATTACTTGCTTGATTTGTATAAATTCTGCTTATTTTCAAAATGATAATTGTAGAAAAAAGGTAATAAATATTTTATTTTTATGAATTCACTGATCAACATATTTTTAGTTTAATACACAGCAAAGCATCAAATGAGTTCTTTACGTGTTTTGTTTACAAACCTGATACATGTCTGACTTGTAGAGTAATTTATAACTGCCAGATAAATGGAGCAAGTACAGTGATGCCCTCAGAGATGTAATGGAGTAGAAGCAGAAGCAGTAGCATTCAACAAATCTAAGACATTTCCACACATCTGGTGATTAAAGTAGCTAAATAATATTTTCCACGTTAATTTTATTTGTAAATAATTATTTTTAATCTGATTTGACATCTGCTGGTGCATTGGAAGAGCACATTATCAAACAGTTGAAGTCTTAGCGGCATCAACTGATTAGTCTGCTAGTTCATAATTCTTCTGTAAACCATCAATTATTATTATTATTTTTATTTCCAGCAGGTTTATCTTTGTTGGCATTCTCCAGTTGTTTTGAAGAAAAGATGGCAGACCACGCCCCTTCTCTTGCCCTGGAGGCTGTCCTGAAGCCTAGCTGCAACCTCTCTGAGGATTTGCCAAAAATCAGAGGCTACGACTTCAACCAGGGGGTTGATCTAAAGGCATTGCTGAAGTCCTACCTCACCACAGGTTTCCAGGCCAGCAGCTTGAGCTTGGCCATCCAGGAGATAAACAACATGGTGAGAGGGAGCAACTGTTAGACATGAATATTTTTACTACACCAACAACTGATGGCAAAGTAACAATAATGAATCAAAACAGTGAGCATAGAACTTGAGTATGTAGGTAAATTAATGGCATGGTGTGGCTCATCCCAAAGGTTTCTTAGTTACTTCCACAAGCTATGTGTTCCTGTTTAGATTCAACTTACATGTGAGTCACTGGAAAGCAACATTTTAGATATTTTAGGTTCTAACCACTCATATTTTTTGGTTACAAACATAAATTAATGTTTTTTGAATGGTAGTATTATAGCAATAACAAAGCAACTTTCTGGTGTTTTTCAGTCTTTTGCTGTCTTGGCCAGGGGTCCCTTGAAAAAGAGATTTTGTAATCTCAATGGGACTTTCCTAGTAAAATAAAGGTTAAATAAAAAAAAGATATTTCTGCATTGGCTTTAAACCGATTGCTGCTTAGTATATTATTTGCTTGTTTTGTGTGTGCATGTTATATATGAATTTTGGTTAACCATCAACTTGACTCCTGCAGATAGAGAAGCGTCTTGAGTCTGTGGATGCAGGTGAAGGAAATGACTCAGAAGGGTCTGGTGAATCCCCTCAAGCCTCAGGCTGCACAATCTTCCTGGGATACACATCCAACCTTATCAGCTCTGGAGTCAGAGAGAGTATTCGCTACCTGGCAGAGCATAAAATGGTACACAATTATTCACTTGTGTTGGTTGCCTAAATAATTACTACAGCATTAAACTGCTTTTAGTGAACCGCCGTAGTTTATCAGAACCTGCTGTTTTGTGTTAGGTGGATGTGATTGTGACCACAGCTGGCGGCATTGAGGAGGATTTGATCAAGTGTTTGGCTCACACCTACTTGGGAGACTTTAGTCTGCCTGGAAAGGAGCTCCGCCAGAAGGGCATCAACAGGTCGGTGACAGCTGGTACAGATCAGCTCAACATTCGTTTACAGTGGTGTCATTTTATTGGCTTTTGATCCAAACTTTTCCTCTGTAATTCTAACACCTGATGTTACCTTTTTGTTGGGTTTAGTGGTTTTGCGTATGTAATTTTAGCATTTCATAAGCCTAACTGAGTGGCTGTGCCTTGACTGGCACAAACATGCAAACACAAACCTACAGCAGGAAAAGAGGCTAATGAGGTGATAATACAGTAGTTTCAGGGTGAGGTTTTTCTGCATTGAATGGGTTGATTGCTTGTGGCCTATCATCAGGCTTATCAGCTGTCACTCACTATTAACATCACAATTTACCCCTTTGTGTGGACTTGATAAGGGAATGTCCACAGGTAATCACATGCTCTAGATCATCACACTTAGACTCTTCACCTTGTAGCCCAAACAAAGTTTTTAATTTGTTCTTTGTTTTTTTTATGTTTTTCTTATCATTAAAACCACAACACACTGAAAGAAAAAAGTCCTCTTTGCATCAGCTTATAAATATATATTCAGATTAGGTTGTTGTGTTTAGTAGTTTTAAAATAATAAAGAACAAAACTACTGCAAGCTGTTAATTTTATGCATTTTCATTTATTATATAAAAAGTTTAACGCTTAGGAAAAAAAGCTCAGTCAAGTTTTAATTTTAAGCTCATGTGATCCTTATTGATCTCCTCCTCCTGCTCTGTCCTTGCTGACTGCAGAATAGGGAATCTGCTGGTTCCCAATGATAACTACTGTAAATTTGAAGACTGGTTGATGCCCATTTTGGACCAGATGTTGTTGGAGCAGAACACAGAGGTAAGCGTTGCCATATGGTCTGAACCCAAGCAGCCGATATAGAAGAGGGGTCCTAAAAACACAGTTGTTGTCCAGAAGGTATGATTTAATTTTGATTTTTTATGATTTTTAGAGCATCCGTTGGACTCCCTCCAAAATGATCCATCGTCTTGGCAAGGAGATAAATAATCCTGACTCTGTCTACTACTGGGCATACAAGGTTAGTCCTGAATAATGTCAGTAATACAGACTATACCTGATCAGGTGTTTGGCTCCTCCAACTTTGTATTCCCTGCTTGTTTTCATGAATCAACACATCGTTATATTCTGTTTCAGAATAACATCCCAGTGTTCAGCCCAGCTCTTACAGATGGCTCTTTAGGTGACATGATCTACTTCCACTCGTATAAGAACCCTGGCTTGATTTTGGACATTGTAGAAGGTATAAACAGCATCCCTGCTGCAGAATAAAATCGCCCAACAGCCATCATGTTGCACAGTTACCATATCATGAGGTCTTTTATTTCAGATATTCGCAGGTTGAACAGTCGGGCGGTTTTTGCCAAGAAGACAGGAATGATCATCCTGGGAGGAGGGCTGGTTAAGCATCATATAGCCAATGCTAATCTCATGGTGACTGCCCTCTGTGATTCATACCACACACCTTACTACACTCATACATGACCTCGTGTGACGTTACAACTACTATTCAACATGGTCTTGATAAATGAAATTGATATAATTAGGTGCATTTACAGAAGTAAAATTCAAAACGAAATTGCAGTGCCAATAGAAAGTTTTAAGACACTTTATAGTATTCTACAATTTGTAATGTTTCATACTTAGAATTGATTCAAGCATTTTTTTGTTTTCTTATAAATCACCACACAATATTCCAAAATACTGTATTGTACTGTGTTCAGACTCTTTGTCAGACTCTTCGTCACAGTTTGCAAATAAGCTTGTGTGCATCATTTATATTTAATGGAATTTTTCATACATTTCATACATTTTTCATGTAAAGTGTCAGTAGATAATGTTTGTAAAATTATTCTTATTGTACACGTTAATCTTATGTAATTAAGATGTAGGGTAACTTATGAGGCAAGTACTTTTTCTTTATGACTTAAATAAGTTTTGAAAGGAAATCCTAATGTTTCTGAAAAAGCATGTCACAGAACTTTATAATACTAATGCTTTTAAAGACATATTTAGCATTTAAGGAGATTTTTCCATTTCTATTGTTTTTACTTTACTAAATAATCTGAATACTTTCCCTCCAGAGCTTGTTATGCCTGTGCAACATTGAAGCTTTTGATTATAAAGATTGAGCCTGCAAAGCACATGAAAAAAAAATCTGTTAACCTGTCTTGACACGCCGTCTGTCCTTGTAATCCCTCCAGAGGAATGGAGCTGACTACGCGGTGTACGTAAACACGGGGCAGGAGTTTGATGGCTCTGACTCTGGAGCCCGACCTGATGAGGCTGTATCCTGGGGCAAAATCAGAACAGATGCCAAACCTGTTAAGGTACTGATGTATTTCTCATCACATTTAACTACGATCATTGAGAGGAATATCAACTTTATATTAATTTTGTTTACAGTAATTCTTTCATATTTTGGATTTTGATAATGTTTCTTCTTGGATCTTCATCTTCTTGCATGTATTTCCCAGATGATGTCACATCATTTTTTTTAATGGGCTTTATCATTTAGCATGATTGCAGATGAAAGTTGTAAAATAAAGAGACACAATGTGCGGGATGTTTACAGCATGATGATGTTACTTTCATTTAGATTTGATCTACTTTTATTACTCTTGAAGTCTAAGTCATTTTGCTAAGTAATATTGGATATGTGAAGCAGAACAAAAAATAAATAAAAAAAACAAAAACTTTGATCTCAAGATTTGAGTTGTGACCAGGACCCTGCTTTGGCCTCAAGGTGGCGTCATTTCCTTACTGTTTGTACTGAAGGCCTTAAGCACCAAACATTAGATAAATGTAAAAATTGGGGTGTGTTTTATTTATTTATTCCTTTAAATGGAGCATGTTAAAGGATATCAGTAGAGTAATATTAGATTGTTACAGGACTGTGTTCTTGGTTTCCAGGTATATGCAGATGCCTCTTTGGTTTTTCCTCTAATTGTGGCCGAGACCTTTGCTCTGCACGCCGACAAGCTGACTGTGGGAAAGAAAACTGATTAGGTGGTTTAGTCTTATATGTTCTTTTGTTTTTCTAGTTATTTATTCGTCTCATTGAATGTATTGGTCTGATGCTAAGAACCTCTTGTTAAAAATGCATTCATTTAAATTTTTTTTTATTATTTTTAAATCCCAAAACTGTAGCTGAATATATTTTTGAATGGGATACATTTGTGTTTCTTGGTATTTTAATGTTTTCCAAGATTATTATTATTTTCTTCTCTCTTGAGACAACTGAAAGAGCATGGGTACCATGCTGTTGCAAACACTAAAGCACTCACCTAGAATGCATCTGTGTGTAAGTTTGAACTTTTTTCAGTTTAGCTGTGCATGGCTTCATCAGTAATGTGAACTTACTGATTCTTATATAGTAAGGAGACCTTTATCTTGCTCTTTCTGGAAGGAAGATGCATCTGTATAAGTAAATAAACCATGAAGAGATAAATCTTTGTCCTTGTTTAAAGGGGTCTTTGCAGGCTATTACAATAACTAGCCTTTTGTTATAGGTCTGTGTGACGTTCCATCATATGACAAATACAGTGACTTGCAAAAATAGTACTTTGTAGAGACACGTTGGGCAGAAATTATAATTGCAAGTCTATTGGGGTATGAGCTATACGCTTGCTACATCAAGCCACTAAACTTTTTGCCCATAAAAAATCCAAACCTCTCTAGCTCCCACAAGTTGGGTGGATTCTGCTTGTGTACAGCAATCTTGTCCTGTCACAGATTCAGGTCTGGGCCTTGATTAGATCATTCCAACACATATGTTTTGCCTTAAACCACATGAGCATTGATGTAGCAGTGCACTTGGGGTCATTGTCTATTGAATGGTGAACCTCTATTATCACTGGAAAATTCAAAGTTTTTCTCAGGAATTTTCCTGTATTTAGCACCATCCATCATTTCAGAAAATCTGACCAATTATCCAGTCACTGCTGAGGAAAACATCTCCACAGCATGATGCTGCCACCGCCATGCTTCGCTGAAGGGGTGGTATTCTTGGGGTCATGAGGGATGTTGGGTTGGTGCAGGACATGATGTTTTCATTGATGGCCAAAAAGTTCAGTTTCATCTAACTAGAGGACTCTCTTCCATATGTTTGGGGAGTCTCCCACATGCCTTTTGTTAAACTTTTCTGCAATATTTATTTTTTCTGGTTACTATTCTGTAAGGCCCAGCTTTGTGGAGTTTATATCTTATTGTGTAGCTATGGACAGATTCACCATATGACACTTTTTTGTACATAGGTGTACCTTAATTGACCAGTTATGTGAATTCTTAAAGCAACTGGTAGCACTGGATCAAGCTTAGGTGTATTATTGCAAAGGGATGTGAATACGTATAGGCACAGGCATTTTCCATTTTTTTATTTTTATATTATTGTAAAATTTCTTAACTACATTTTATTTCTCATGTCACTTCACTAATTGGGACCTTCTTTGTGGATTTTTTTTAAACAAAATACTTCCTAAAATTTATTTGAATTACACATTTGAATGCAATGAATAGGAAAAATGTCCAAGCCAATGTAATTTTACCCGATGACCTAAGCACATTGGATTGCATTATGTATTAAATGTGCTGTATAAATAAATCCGCCTTGTCTTGCCTATTAAAACAGTAGTGTGTGTTGCAGAATTTGAGGCCCCTCAGCCACATTTAGAAGTTTCAGGAGCATGAGAGTTGGAACACTTTGTAAATGATAAAAATAATTCAGTAATTTGAATAAATGGTTCAACCATAAGTTAAACAGAAAATAGTACAAAGATGGAAATTTATAACTTAAATGAAGATTTTCTTTTAGTTTTTTTTCTGCCAACAAAATGTTGAAAAGTTGGGAAAGGGACATGAGTTCCTTTATTTTTTATCTATGGACACTCTAAACCAAGCTACTGAATTTTGTCCTACGATGGCTGCAGTCCTGCAGATTTTCAATGTATTCCTGCTCCAACACACCTGACTCAAATTAATAAATCACTGTGAAAAACTTCATAGGCTGTTGGATCCATTTGATTTGAAATGTTTTTTTTTTCTTTTAGTGATGTCCAATTCTTGCTTCATACAAAATTACATCAGTTAAACTGTTTTGTCTTATTTTTTCAATGACATAATGCCCCAAAGATGTTCATGCGATGGATGGTCTGGACTCCAGGCGGGTCAGTTTAGCACTTCTGACTATGCACCATGTTGTAATACCTCAAGAACGTGATGGGGCATTTATCTGTTAAAAAAAAACAAAACAAAAACAACAACAACAAAAAAACATCTACTAAAAATGCATGGTCTGGATACCAGCTAGTTGGTAATCTTTGTTTATCTGCGTTAATGGTGAACATGTTACTTGTGCACTAATGCACTAAATAACATTACAGCTTTATATTGGTCAGCACATAGAAGAGATCTCTATTTTACGTCATTTTTTCTTACCAGAGCCTGGGTCTATAAAGTGCAGCAGTGCCTTTTGGATCTTGATATAGATTTTCTTTTAATCATAGCTTGCTTCTACAGATGTAGCGGCAAACTCAAGCTGTCCTGAGGCCATTCACTGATTTTCATTGCTGATTCCTGAAGCTCATAGCCATCCAGTGTTGGGTTTTCACCTTTTCATTTGTGATCAGACATTTCTTAAGATTTTCTGATTCTTAAGAAAATCTGTTGATATCATGCCCTCACATTCACGCTTTTCCGTCTCAGTCAAATTACTGACCTGATGCCAATTGACCTATTACCCTGTTAGGAGTTCCATTAGCGTTTAATTTTTTATGTATTGCATGTTTTCCAGTTATTTGTTCCCTGGTCACTTTTTTGTTTTATTTTTGTTTGCTGTCATGAAACACAGGATGTGCATATCATTTTCAAACTGAAAGGGAAAACTTTTTTGGAAAAGTATACTGAACATATAAGTTCATCATCATTGTATTTTTTTTTTTTTTTTGGTAACATTGAGTCAAATGTTTCCAAATGAAACATTTCCTAACATGAAAAAAGAAAGGTATTGTATAATCTAATCAATATTTGAATCACTGATATATATATATATGTATATATATATATATATATATATATATATATATATATATATATATATATAAAAAGCCATTATTATTCTTAAAACTGATAAAACAATACAAAATATGAATGTAATAAAATCCATTACAAAAAAACCATTAACTATGATGTTAATGTTAAACCATACACTTTTATGTAATTAATACCTCCAGATCAGTGCAATAAACTGCTAATTACAGGCACCATAAAAATACATCTTATGGCAGAGTACTTGATTAGATTCTTTCAGATGGAGATGTTTTACATTTGAAGAGGAGAAAAAGACTAGAAGCATCGCACATGCACACATGATGGCAAACTTGTTTAACTAAATTCCACCGAGTGAAAAATTTGGCTTCAAAGCTTCATAAATGTCTATTAAGCTGCTTTAATCACCTGTTTGAGAGTCTCTACCCTCAAATCCCTGGAGGGGCAAACAAGAACTTCACAACTTCTGCATGTAGTTAGTGCTTGCTCATACACATAGTTCTCATCCGCCCAGGCAGGTGGCAAGCTGTGTAGGTGGGACTCTCGGCTCCTTCCCTATAAGCTCTAAGCAGAATCAACCGCATAATCAAGTAACAATGATAAAGACATTTCCCTTTGCAATACATCAGTTTGTTACAGTGGGAATGGATATTTCCTGTGGTTAATCAGTGCTCTCAGATCCTTGTTATACTCACAGTCTACTTATATTTTCAGCCTTTGGAATGGAAATGTGGGTAGTTTTTGTTTTAAGTGTATGCTCACTAAAGCTTGATTTGTTTTTTCCAAGAGTAGGCTGGTTTAAAGCGTCTTTTTTCAAGTGGGTATGGTGACCTTTCTTTTTGGAAAAGAAGATGGAGAAGTGGAGCTGGACCTGGGATAAGGTCAGCTTTCCCAAAACCTCAGCTCCATGTGCTCATACATACAAGAGCTGGGCGTTCCTGTCCTGGTGCAAGCTGCTTTTCCATCCAGCCCCTCTGTGTTTTTGCTCTTGGTGGTGGCACTATGTACGTGTGTTTACCCAGGGTTTGACAGTTAAAAGATTTATTTTTTTCAAAGACATTCAAATATGGAGTTTCAGCCCTATAGAAATGCATGTTTGCTTTGTGCTTAACTGAAGGATCACAGAAAGACTGAGTGGGCTGAAAGCAGTAAAGACCCTGTGTGTGTTTGTATGTGGATGAGCTGTAGTCACGCTATGATAATATTGTGTGGCGCCTGCACAGTACAGACAGTGTCCCCCCTCCTCCCCTCCCCTGTGAAACAATCAGTACACTGTGTGATGTGCAAGGCTGCAGCAGTCATAATGGCAATTATGTCTTCTCCCAGCCAGATTGGCAGCTTTTTTTATGGTGAGAACCAGAGGCAGACAGGGAGGGGGAGCACTGACCTGCTGCACAGCTGCTGGGTGGGGTGGATTTGTGAGAAGTGGAGGGAAAAGAAGAGAAATACACAGCAGATGGATCTGCGCATATTTTCATATTTATACTGGTTTCTAGGTACGTTTATGTATAACTGTGTACAGTATGTGATGGCAAATTTCCACCAGACTTTTAAACACTCACATACTCAAGTTATTTTTAGTCATGTGAGTCTCTCTGAACAGTATACTTATAACATCCAGCCACTGTATTTCAGATAGTAGTTAAGGGTATCTGATAAAACATAAATATCCCTTTGGGTCACCTTCAGACTTAAGATGTAACTTTGAACTTCTTTCAGGCTTCTCTCTCTCTGTAGGGTAGGTCTGTGTTCTAAGTCATCTATGATAAATTTAAAATGCAGTAGTTTCTTCAATGTTTCATATTATTTTTTAAGTTTTTGAAAGGTTTGGATTTTAAATATGTAAACTTTATCAACTACACTACAGTGCTTTTTCAAGTAAAGACACAGCAGCAACCTATCATAAAGGACTTAAAGTGACTTTTTAAATCATATATATATCTATATATATACCTCGTAGCCCAGTGCTCTAAAGATTTACCCTGTTAATGTCCTGCTTTCTTATCTTTCTACCTTTGTTTACCTGTTGTGTTGCCATAGGAACACCCACCGCTGCCTATTGGACGACATCCAGAGGTAGTGGCAGGTGACAGAGTACGTATGCGTGGGTGTTACGAGGAGAGGTCGGCGGAAAGATAAACACTGCGATATAGGGTGAAACAATAGAGCAATAAATGTATAGAAGGTTGTGATAAATGAAACCGAGACGCAGGCTACAACACAGATGAGGCAGAATAAAAGAGAGAGAGAGAGAGAGATAGGAGGAGGAAGAGTCCCCCACCCCTTCATATCAGCTCGGCCGCGATATCTTCTATCGTCCGTTGAACCAACGTCTCCTTCTCACTGGCGCAGCTGGCTGACGCTGATGACGTTCTTGTGAATCCGTTGCCACAGCAACCACCCGGAAAAGACAAACATCCGGATAACTATTTGCTGCTGCGTTTCATTTTTTTTTATTAAAATGTGCAAAACCGCATCATCATTGGTTACACTGCAAATGCTGTTATTACTAGGAGGGCAAACATGTGATATGTAGCTGTTAACAACCGTTATGATTATATAATCTTTACTCTTACGTGGATCTATTTTACAACTTTAACTCGTTGAGGTGGAGCTGATTGTAGCCTTTATATGCCCAGATAACTATGTCTTTTTTAAATTTGATGTCTTCATACTGTTAACATTTACAATCATACATTTCTGCATAGTATTCAATATTGTAATGTAATTGTATTTATTATGAATCTATAATACTGATGTGAAAGCTTTGCATTGAATACATCTTCTAGAATGAAGGATTTTTAAATAACTTTGCAAGAGAACATATAGTAATATATATATATATATATAAATAAAACGGCTAAAAGATATAATTCTAGATAGGGATAAAAAGGAATGAAGTAACCACAACACACAAAACACACAAAAACAGAGACAAGGTTAATTACATTTATTTCAGATTAAAATTGAAATAATTACACATCCAAAAATAAAAATGGAAAAAAAAGAGGGAAATGTTTCACATGTACATTTATTTTCACTTCAACATTATTCATGCAAGTATAAAACTATTAATTCCCTCCCAAATGAATTGCTTTTCAACTTTGACCCTTTTCCTTTGGTCTTTGTGCTATCAGTTTTTTTATTTGCAGCATTATGAAACTTGATTGCCGTCTCTCAATTTTTTGTATGTTTAACCTTTAGTCTATGTCTCAAAGACATTTAGTTATGCAAACGTGTGGGAAGTTTCAGACTGTAGCTCTCATAGAAAGTTTGAGTATGTACTTTAGGTTATTTTTTCTAATCTGACCCAACAATATGCTGGTGCGGCCCGTACTTGCAGAGTTTTGGACGCCTGTGGCACATTGGATTTCCGTTCTTCACATCAGCAAAGATATGGAGACAAGAAGGAAGATGGAGGAAAAAGAGGCAAAAAGTGATAGAGGCAAGGCAAGTTTATTTGTATAGAGCATTTCATACATAAATGCAATTTCACATGTTTTACATAGAACACGGAGGCATTAAATGGTGTGGAAAAACCAACTAAAAATCATACAAAATAAATAAATTAACAGTTAAAAGTATGCAACAGTTTAGATAAGATAAATGATACAGTGCAGATTTCATGCAAGAAATGTTTTTAAGCTGGATTTTAAAGTGTCTACATTTTGTGAAAGTTGAATCTTCTTTGACAGTTTGTTCCACTACAAAATGCTGCTTTTTTTCATAAGGATGAATAAGATTTATTGTAAAATGAAGGAAATTAAAGAAGCAAAAACTGAGAAAATACAAGACATTCGTAACTCATTTTTTGAAAGAAATGCCATTTTAATTAACTTTAAACTCCATGGATACATTTTTAAATACCATACCAACAAAAACCAAAACAAATATTTGCTATAGATCGGTTTCTACTGCATTTTACTGCGCTTTACTGCATAAATTTAGCTTTTCATAAATAAACAGAAACACTTGCACAAATGCAAAAGAATTTTTATGGATTGGGTATGGAATAAAAGATCATGCATAACTTTAAATAAAACCATGCACACATAATACAACAAATATTTATATTTATACATATCTTTTTGGTATCAAAGTGTATGAGTGTATTGGAGTGGAAATGAGAACAGTCCCCTGTTCCTGCTGAACTGAGCCAGCCGACGTCACACACTGATTATCAGCACAGCAGGCACAGGAGACCGACCCAGCGAGGGGGGTGAGGAGGGGCAGACAGAGGTGACTGCACACATATCAACACACACATATCAGTAGGACATACAGAAAGCGAAGCAAAAGCAATATATGCACATAGTTAAACAAAGACATTCACACACATACACACACACACACGAGGTAACCCTCAGCAACCCTGGAAGCCAGCGATACAAGTGACGACACAAGATGACACACAGCTCTCCCAACAGGAACAGGAGCAGCCTTTGCCACTAATGAGACAGATGACATTTAGCAGACACGGATACACTAAAGCTGCACAATTTCAGCTCACTCAACAGATTAGTAGTTTTTTTTTACAGAGGTTCCAAGACTGATACCTCTTCCCATGAATCCCTCCCCGTCATGGTACATCAACCTTTCACAGCGCTCTACTGAGTCATTTGTGAAAAACACCTTCAGCTGCACATGCTGTCAATCCTCCACATGTGCTGTTGATTTAGAAGTGACGAGGTGTGAGACAGTATGGAAAGTTAAAAGTCAGTCTAAGAAACAGCTTACTCTGGTCCATTTATTGACAAATGAAAACGCTTCTGAGAAAAATCGGCTTGTGAGATTTTGTAAAAATTCCCTACTACTGGGCCTACATGTGGACAGACTTAGTACATGGTTTTTGTTACACTTTTAGAAAATGCATCAAGACGGTCATTTCCATCAATTTTTTTGCCTCAGAAAGAATGGGTGCAACAAGATGGATTGAGTGTGTATCTGTTTACATGTATTACAGAATAAGAATCCTAATGCAATTCTTATTAGAAAAGTTTCAAATTTTAAATTTTTATATCTATTTTTTTACTACTAATCCTCAATAAGCAGCTTTCTGCAAGAGATCAGTTCCTACTCGTTTGAAGTTTGGCATGGTTTGTTGCAGTGCAGCCCCTCCCTGACCTTTATGCTTCCCCCTGCTGTCTGCAGCCCTGTGGCGGCAGAACTTAACCACTGTGAACATGGCAGAAACTCACTGTTCACATGTGGGTTAAGTCCTGCTGCCGCACGGCCAGGCTTAACGAGCATCTGTTTGTGACACAGAGTGTTTGTGTTTGAGTGAGAGGGGTGTGTTTGAGTGTGAATATGCAAATGAGACGCACGGATATGAGTTAGCAGTATGTTCGTGAGAAGGAGGCTGCTCTCTTCGTGTCAGCCATTGGAAATCCCTGGCAATGTGATTCAGTCATGTAGTCTCAAAAATCACTCTGCCAGGAATTCCCCTGGCCAGCAGAGACAAGGTGATGTATGGCAAAAGGAGGTCTTCAAAGCAGACAAAAATACTAATGATATATAATAACAAACCTCCAGCATCATTATCCCTCTTGATACACCGACTCTACACTTGCTAGATCCCTTTAATCCCTGATTTCCTGGATCTATATGTGAACTATGGAGGTAGTCTGTGCTGCATGTTCATTCATCATTCACAGGTCACAGTCTCCGCGCTCTTTCAGCTTGGTGTACATTATGTGGCTCTTGTCAACTTGCAGACTTCCCGTGGCCTCTTATAAAAATAACTTTTCAATGACAGAATGGAGAATTAGGTTAGAAGGAAGTGGCGACTCCAGTGGCACTCCCTAAAAAGATCTTTGTCCTGCTCTGTTCTGGCCCCTTTATCTGTGCCCCTTAAGTGGAAAAAAAAGGCTTTGGGTATGCTTTCTCAGCTAAGATGTGATAAACATCTCTAAAATTGTCAGGAATTTTCCAGAATTTAAAAAAGTATTTTTTCTATCTGTAAAATTTCCCTAAAAAACAACCAGAAATGTCTTTTAACAAAATGTTAGTTATCCAAACAGGACACAATGGAATGATTAAATCCTATCCCATGCTCCCTTATTTGCTTTCCTCCTCAAATCATTTTTATTTTCAACCACAGGAATATACTGCCATACGCAAGGTCTGAGTCAGTGGGAGACTTTTGGGGAACTCCATATAGCCGGCTGCCTGCTGGAAACGTGCTTGGGCTTTAGTGCTATCACCATCACGATGCTTGTCACAAACGCACTGAAGCAAGGTATGATATGTTGGAAACAGGTCACTAAATTATAGAGAACATCCACTTAGCATCACAAAATGAGACTTTAATGGTCTCTAGTGCTGACAAAAATTATGATCCTTTGCTTAGTCTGTGGTCCAGTCAACAAAACACATCAAATTACTGATTTTGATGCAACTGGTGGAAAACAGAAAAAAATGCTTTCTGCTTTTTGCATCACTTAAAAATAAATAAATAAATAAATGAGTAAGTAAATAAATAAATAAACAAAACAACTCTGGGAATCTGGTTATATTGCCACACTTTTATGGTAATGTTTTCAGCTGTGATATTTTAACACTGAGAAATAATTTTAATAAAAAAAAAAAAAAATTCATAAAAAGGCTGGACTTTAGTTACAAACACGTAAATAAATAATTTTAACATGTTGTGCACGGCATGCGGGACCATCTCCACATGGTCACAATAAAACGTTCTGTCTCAAGAACGAAGGTCACTTAAGGTCCCAGCACCCATCAAAGACAGCATGTTAACTCCCCTTTAACTCTTCTCCTCCATCAACCTAAAACCCTCTATCCCGCCAACCTTTCATCTGCCAGTAGCTCATCTCATGTGCTATTTTCTCTGCCTTTTCATCTTTTCCATCGGTTTCTCTCTTCCCCTTTGCGTTCCCCCTGTTGAACCCACAGCCGTTAATGTCTATGAGCTCATTCCTTCCCTTCCCCTGTAATGACGGCATTTTGGTTGACGAGCACTGTCCAACACCTCACCTCAAGCGCTTGCTGAAGATCTCTGCAAATCTCACTTGCTCATTTTGTCCTGTCCTGTCCTGTCCTGTCTTGTTTTTTTTGTTTTTTTTTAAGGAGACTTGCAATCCTGTTTTTACACTCTTTGCAAATTAGTTCTTTATTGTAGTCAAAGCTCTGGCATGTGGGTTGCATCTTACTGGTGACTTTTAAATGTATGTTGCATCCTGACAAGAGTGAAGAGTTGGAAAGTTAGTATCGCTGAATGATCATTGCCAATAGTTAAACTAAAGTGAAGTAAAATGTGTTTTTTTTTCATGGACTATGTCCTTGTGTGTGGGTTCTTTGATGGTTTTAGGGTGTATATTTTACACAATGTGTGTGTTCTGCTATTCATACACAGGACATATGGAGGTCCAAGTGTAGACGTGGCCACTGGCTGTTTTCTCAGACCTCTTCAGCGCAAGTCCAGAATTGACATTGCCATTTACACAAGGTTACACAGTTAAGTGGAAAAGCCTCTGTTGAGACAGCTGGATCTCAACCTCTTGTTGTTTCAACACATATTCTATCTTTCTATGGCCGTGTGCGTGCAGGTATATATGCTCACATACCAGATGCAATCTGTCTTCCCACACACAATACGCTATCAACAAACAAACATGGTTATGTCAGTTAGCGGGCAGGCAAACATGGAATGTCTGTAAGCTGGGATTTCACTGTCTCATAAACTGGGAATAGTACAAATACATACCAGTCTGACATGGTTCACACTTTGAGGCTGTGAAATGCTTCACAGAGCAAACACTGAGCAAGAAGGCCTGCTATTGCGTTTTTTTAAATTTAAAATTTTTTTTTATTAATAACTCTGTATCAGTGTGAAGCGTGTGCCATTTTGGTATCTTTCCACAACATTGCAGAATTTTAGAGAGGGCAGTTTGTTTCCATGCCAGCCTTATCCAAGTCTTAAATATGCTCGATCTGTGAGGGCTGAAAATGTGAAAAACTAGCTGTATTGTCCAGATCAATGAATGAAAAATGATGAGCATGTAAAGTAAAGGAGCTGTGCTGCATTTTCACTGCATTCACAAAGCATTTTCAGTATTCAAGACAATATTCCCAGTTTTCATTGATAAACTATTATCTCCCCAAGCGACACCCTCTTCAAAGATAGCTCAGCCTTCCAAAGTCTATTACATAGCTTTTAAATCAGATCTCTTTTTTTTTTTTTAAATATTCACAGGATCAGCAGCAACAGCTTAAAAAGCAAAAGAGCAAAACACAGCCCAAGATCTTTGAACCTACACACCTTCCACAGAACCACACCTTGGTTCACTTGCCACCAGACAGAATGTGTCTTGGTATGTGTGTCTGCATGTGAGTGAGATTCTATTTGTTTCAAGTTGCGTGTGAGGGTGTAATTATTGCTGAGGTCCTGACATTCAGTGACATTCAAACAAGAGCTCTGACTCCACTGTGAGCCTTCTCCACTGCAGTCTTCCTGAATTAAAAGTGAACAATCATTGGCTGGTCCGGAATCAATGAAACACGCCACATATGGGAGATGAGTCTGAGAGTAAAAAACATTTCCCTTGCCATTTTTTTTTTCAAGCTCGAAGTTTCCTTGAGCTGTAGTCTCAGTCCAAACCCATGGTCCACTCCCTGTAGCCCAGTGTGTGTAACCCTATCCTCAGCCTGATTCGTGGCCAAACACCCTCGCCACCACCAGCCCTGTACTTAGTGTACAGCTGCCCTGCTGCCACTGAACCACACGTGTACAAATGGGTGCAGAAACTGCACACATACACGTTTATTCCACTACGCCACCGTTTCCTGAGCCTGGGCCCATTCGTACAGTGCTGTCGGGCGTACCCACCCAACAACCTCACCAAAGCTGAGGCTTGACTGCAGCATCCACACCTTCTCTCCTGCTTCTGCTCCTGCACTTCGACCACTAATTTCCCTTCATCCATCCATTTGACATTTTTTGGATATGTTTTCCAGCCTAATGATTTGTCGTGACAAAAGGCAAAATAACAACTCCTCTAACCCTCTCGTTCCTCTTTCCCATGTCCTTTGGCAAAGAGGTTATCTAAAGTCGCACTCAGTCTCATAAGAGAGCAAAGCGACAGATCCTGCTCTTGGACTAAATTAACTTATTCTTATCTCATCTGTTCTTGGTGCGTCACCCTCATGTGAACTTCCTTCAGCTCCGCTTATGCCGTCCACTGCCCAATTTAGTCTATACCACCACCCCAGAGGGAAACCAGACAGGACGAGAACAGGAAGACAGAGACAGCCAGCCCTAAAGTGTTGCTGAAACTTTGTTAGTTACAGTAGCTGCTGGATTCCCTTCCTTTCATGGAGGTTTGGGAGCTTGCACACTTACAGGGCCTCTGAACAATGAGAGGAATGTTTGAGCGGTCCGGCCCCGCTTCAGCACTACCATTACGCCTCTCGGCTGCTTTTCTAGAACTTTTTATGACCTCTGTTCTCACTCTGTACTGCCAGCAACCCTGCTGAGAGGCACGCAGACTGATTGACATAAAGACAGATACATGACACAAATGTGTAGACAGGTGACATAAGCAGGCTGTTGCAAAAGAAAGCAGGCAAACAGATAGAAGCAAAACGTTTACACAGTAAATCACTCAGATAAGTGTTGATCTGTAAACCAACCACAGAGACAGGCAGGAACACAGAAAGACAGACGAGCAGAAAGCAAGCCATCCCATTCAAAGAAACTATTTACATCTGACCTTTGTAATGGAGCCGGTCCACAGTGGCAAACCGCACAACAGGGCAATATTCCAGTACTAATATCACAGTACATTTGAACAGCAGGCAGACTTGAATCCCATTCTGTGTGAACTTCTGTCCTGATCAACAGGTTGCAGGAGTTTCTGGGAAATACTTCTCTGTGGAAGACCGGTGGTTCAGTACAAGAACAGTCAAGGAAAATCACAGCTTTTCCAGGTCATTAAGCCGTAAACTAGTACAAACAACAATCATCCTTGGAGAAGAGGTAGACGTGATGCTGCACCTACCTCAGATTACAAATTTTACTCCTTTCCTCTGTCTCAAGTTCACTTTTCTCATGCTCTCCAATGTCACACTGTAAAGCTGAACTTCACAGACTCATATATCTCACTCTTTGTCTTTCTCGTTGGCCTGTCTCTTCTTCGGCTGTGCAGACAGGAGTGTGCGTGATTGCGAGAGTGTCTGGGTGCCAGACAGGGTGAGAGTGAGCGCATGGGCGGGCCCAGTCTGGTCAAGGGGATTCCTTTATGACGATGTCAGAGAAGAAGGATCCTCCCCTTCTTTCTTCTCTCTCTCCTCCCCTTGTGCTCTGCACGGTTGAGGGCTGCTGCTAGAACACAGGAAAGGGGGCAGGGAGATAATTGGCCACACAGCTGCTAATAAATGAGCAAAGGCTATCTGGGTGAATAGTGAGCAGGAAAAGCACAAAGTTAAATGTGCATAGGACAAACATGCATGTTGTCACACTGCTTTAGTATGTTAAAAATGTCCTATATAGATATGAAAGTTGCATGTTTTTCCTCATTTTTAAAAAACCCAGATAGTTAACTTTTATACTAATAAAGACAAACCCATTTTAATATCAACTGTGTTGATACTACAGTGTGTTTTTCATGCCACTTTTTACAATAACGTTTAAACTGGTAATAATTAGGCCAAAAATGAGTTTTAACATGTAAAAAAACAGCTGTGGATCTTTTCTGTTTTGTCATGATTTGAGTGCAGATGATAAAAAAATATGGATTCCAGACTGTGTGCGCATGTATGCTCAAGCAGCATCCATTCAAGCCACAATCACAAAATGTGAGGTGGTCTTTTCTGTTGTGTTGGTGAAATTTCAAGCTGCTTTTGCATACCGAGGGAGGTGCTCTAACTGGAACAGGAGTGCAGGATTACAGCAATCTAAGAAAACAGTGAAAAAACAAGGCTGGTTTTCCCCCTCTAGATCTCCGGATTAAAGATCTTAATCCAGATTAGAGCTAAACACCATTTCATTTTGTAAAAAAATTATCATTATTAGACTGATAAGTGGGACCATTAACAGGAAGAAAACAGCAAACACTTTATCATCCAGTTGCATCTTCAGATCTCAGTGATGGCGGCTTTTTGTTTGTGTTCGTGTGAGGAGTTTATATCAAAACTTGGCTTGATATGCACCTGTCAAGAACAGAAACCCCCACCCCTCAACCCCAATCAAACTCTCTCGCCACAGGGGGACAGCAAAATGAGCTTCTGAGAGGTGCTATTAGAAGCTTTACAACTTCCCCCTCTTCCTCTTAAAACCTTTTGGTGTGTGTGCGTGTGAGTGTCAAAGTCCTGCACAGCCCACCACGCCCCAGTGTGAGAGCGGACGTCACACATTCCACACACATACACGTCTCTTAGCAACACATACAGTCAAGCTTAGTGAAATGACTATGCCAGTAAAACACATGACCACGGCACATCGTTTATTTTCTGATGGGATAATGTTTTGTTTGTGGACTTGAGTCTCTATGTTGTCTTCACCGGGGGGATTTACGACTTTGCATAACAGCCAAAGTTTAATGAGAACTTTGACTTTTTGATAGTCAGATAGCAAAGACAACATGTGGTGTGCGAGAACTCGGTTATGATAGAGCTACTTAAAGATATACGTTCATCTTTTCCCTCTCAAGTTCCTTCTCTTTCCTTCAGAGTTTATTCTAAGTATACGTGTCTATTTGTGTATTTATGCTGTAAAACTAACATTCTTGAAATCTCAAGTAAATCATCCACGTGAAACTCAACTGAAGATTGTACAACTGTATATTATACAGTTATGAAGGTTTCTATGCCATGAACCTGTCATTGTAAAAAAAAAGAAAGAAGAAAGAAAGAAAAAAAAGAAAAAGAAAACTAACCTCTTTCCAGTGATCTAAACCACATTGCGTGTCTTACACACTCCTAAGGCTCCTATCATCCTTTGCCACATATACATAATAATTGGCTTTGTCACACGCCACTCTAATGCTGTAATGACTGAGATGACACAGATCTGAAACAGAGATGCTACTCATCCCCGGAACTGAAGAGACCGTTTTCGGTACAGGCCAGGGCCAGATCTTTCAGCCTGAGTGAAACAGGAGCCAAATAAAACTGGTATGAAACTGTGAAACTGAAGCCATACCTTTCAACTTTTCCACCCATTACAATTTATTGAGAGCAAATTCTGGTGCATAATGTTCTGAAGTTTTCCCTGCTGGCAGTGAGGGTAGCGGTATTTTGAAAAATGGTGCTAAATGAAAACTCTTTGCTCTTTCCTCATTAAGGTTATGCTCTGTTCTTTTTCAGTCCTGAAGTGGTGAGATGCGAGTGTATCTGTAAATGTTCCGACTGTATGCAGGACATGTACATTGTGATTAGCATTGTTCTTGTGGGCTACCAACTCCACTGTAGATTGTAGGTGATTTTGTAGTCATGGTGAAGTTGTGTCATCTTCAGTTATTGTAGTTTATTGAGTAATAGTTCACTGAGAAATACTCTTCAGTCAGTGCTTCTCTGTTGTCACAGGTCAGAGTACAGGCCCTCTATACATGTGAATGCACAGGTTTTCTTTGTGTCGTCTCACGCTACGAGCATGTGAGCGTGTCTTTAGTGAATGGACTTTATGTGTATGAGTGTACTTGTGTGAGACCATCTTTGACAGTGAGTCAGACAGTAAGTAACTAATCTGGGCTACAGGGTCTGGGAAAAAAATATATCAACTTCCATTTAGTTGTCATGGTGAGTCAGATCAGATTATGCAACAATCAGTGGAAAATGGTTTAACAGAGAAAAAGAAACCCAGAAAACTGAAAAAAAACTGCCAGTGGTGCCAGCTGATCCAAATATTATCAGTGTTTCCTTGTTTAACCACTGGCTATGGGCACATTCATACAAACATCAAATGTTTGAACCTATTTCTGCAGAGACATACACATTCACATGGAGATTTGAAAATATTTTTCTGCTCTTAGTCTTAGAGCAGCCCTGCTAATGTCTGGCTCATGGATATTTTGACAGAAAATCTCAAGGCTATAAAGTTCCCTGGCCCTGCACTTTACAGCCATAATTGGCATCTGAACTGATCCAGCCTCCATTTAACACATAATAATCCTTTGAGTCCTTTCTGTTGACTTGCCTGGCCACAGCTTTACAAAGCCCAAAGACATTGCTAAACGTTTAGACTACTCTGAAGATTGCTCCGATGTTTTACCATCTTGATTTATAACATGTGGTGTTATTAAGTCTTCAGTAATGACAATGGTCATCTATTAAAAATAGTCAAACCTACAATATGGTTTATTACACATAACTTTTAAAATGCCTAACATATAATAAGCTAGCTTCAATTAATCAGATAAATGAAGTGGAACAAAATAGTAAAATTGAGTCATTGGTAGAGTGAAAATATCTTTCCCAAAAAAAAATACTTTAGTGTCATGTTTTTTTTCTTAAAAAAAGGTGTTCCAGATGTTATATAACTAATATACAACCACTCTTAACAAAGGAAAAGAGACATCAGACACTGGCCATCTACTCCAAAAGCATCTACTGTAAGTTGAAAAAATAATATCTGTTTAGTATCGTCTTTATGACTAGATGTGCAAATCATTGTGCACAGTTTCTGGAGGAATGGTGTCCATTGCAGAAGACCACAGAGGAAACAATTTCCAGAGATTTTTGTGGATTGCTGAAGGTTAAATTGTTTGATGAGAAAATATGGCGCTATCCATGTGTCACAATGTGTTTGTCTTTCCTTATGATATGCAACAGATTTCATTTCATGACCAATTTATGTAGAAAATGTCACCCCTGAAGGCTCACATATTTTGGCATGCTTCTTTAAATAAATTAAACTCTGTATAGATCTATAGATCATATTAAGAAATCTTCAGGAATTACTTTATATCTGAGAATATGTGGGATGTTGTATAATATGTGAGAAGACACCAGCCTGTGCATACATTTATAGTTTGGTGGCTTAGATCTGAAACAGCTTGTGAATCTGATCATCTTTCTTAGAAAGCGTCCTTTAAAACACGCAAACAACCCCCCGCCCCCGCTTTACCGAGCATTGCCACCAAGTATTTGTAAGAATTGTCTTTACACATTTTTATTTTTATTTTTATCTTAACTGTTTCCATTCACTTTTTCTTATTTATACCATCTAAATGCTGTGAATTGTAATTTTCGTGAACTTCTCACCTTTTAACAATACTGTACAATCATAGCCCTACTTTTCAATTAATTACTAAAACATTTTCATTGTCTTATTTGAAACTTTCATTATAACCAGTAAACCTATTAGAGATACCTGCTAATAGAGCCCTATTATAAAGTATATACAAGCAAGCAACAATAATAAGTGCAGCTCTAAAATAAATAAATTAATAAATAAAATAAATTTCTGACATTTATTTCAGTTTGCCATATTTAATTGCTTTCCTTGGATTACATTAATTCACAATTATTGTACTGAAGATTAATAGATAGTAACAGTTGCAGGCCATGCTTGTTAGATGTAAATTGCAAAATCTCATTAGCCAAAAAACACCAAATATATGTTTTCCATCTCCTAAGATTTGCCATGTAGCCAGCTGTTTGGCATTTATTTAAATAACACATGCTGTATGAATATCAATACAGATGCATTCACATGTTGCCCAAAATGCTTCAGCAGCTGGCTATCTATATCCTACTAAGTACTCTACATAACGGTTACTACATAGCTGATGAGTGAACGGATAAGTGGACAATCAGAACAGGGCCATAGTGACCAAGAGAGAACCCAGCTGGCTTGATATAAGGCAGAATCTGGCTTTCCATGAAATTTATCACGGATGTTTGTTGTTCTCAGCAAATGATTCCTCCATATTTTGGTAACCTTTTTACTTTTAAAACAACTAAAACAGTAGCAAATCACAAAGATAATTTTGTTTGGTTGTTTTCTAGAGCTCGTGGTTATGTAAGAAAAACTGATTCTTTACTCGAATATGGTATCCATTTACTCTTATTAAGTCTTCCCCCTGTTACAGCATGTTTGGAGATTTAAAGTGTGGATACTTGGTTTGTTTCTCCAGACAAGGCTGTTGATAGTGTGTGTGTTCACAACTTTGCTTAAAAAAAACTTTTAATGCCACTCACTTCAGTAGATTGGTGTTTTACAGTATGCAAAGTATTTTTCTTTCTAAGGGGATCTCCAGAAGATAGGTTTGGTTTCTAAAGGGAGCAAAACAAGCAACCTTTAAAACCTTAATCCTTTCATCATCTTTATCTCCACCCTGTGTTAGCTCTCTTGGGTATTTTTCCACCCATTCCTAGCCCTCTTTCCCTCCATCAACTCCTGACCCAGTCCTGGGACTTTTTAGGTAATAACTTTTCTACACTTCATCCATGCTGGGCTATGTCCCTAGGAACTAGCCCAGAATTCAGTCATTAACTCCCAAGAAAAGGCGTCGTAGCTGAGTTCAAAACAGCCAGCTGAGGCTCTCCGAATGGATCCACTTGACTCTGACTGTTCTGTCCTTATTTTCTCTTTCCTATGCTCCCTCTCTCCTTCTTTCCTTCGTCTCTGGTATTTATGTGTTGGCAGTTGCCTTGGAGACAGGACACACAAACACTGTGGTGGTAGACAGGAAGTACTGTGGAACCACAATGGCGTCACTGCGGCTCTGCACTCGCTCTCCTCTCTCAGTTTCAGGCTCAGCTTGCATGCTATTATCCTTAGCAAGCTGTATGGAGACCACAGTGCTCTCTCTTTTACTCATTTCTCTCAATATTAATAGCATTGCTTTTTCAGCTGTTTCTCCCTCTCTTTTCAACTTTGTACCACATTAGCTGCTTTAGTATTTGGAAAATTGCTGTCTGATTTGTGGTGTCTGGAAAGATGGGCGTTAAGCTGATGTGATGAAAAGCTGCTAGGCATCAACTCTTCTCAGTGTCCGATCTGCGTGCAAGGCGTTCACTGATGAGAATCTAATCTATTCCCCTTCTTCAAACTGGGGCAAAAATTTGTGTGTGAACGCTGTATGTTTTGGAGCTTCATTTGTTTGTTTTGTCGTTTAGATGTGTGGTTTCAAGGTTAAACATTATAAGATGAACAAAAAATATTTGCATCAGGGTGCTGGGTTATTTAGTTTTGAATACGATAAAGTGGGTCAACAAGTGACGGAGTATGAGGCAGATATAGCGAAGGCAGAGAATAAAAGGAATGTGTGTGGTCCTATTGCAGACTCTTACATCAGACAGGCATTAGTGTACAGCACACATCCCTCCAGTTCTCCCTCTGTCTTTTTTACACATCCCAACTCTAAATATACTCCTCTGGAAAAACCCCTTGAGAAGATACCGCCCTCCTCCTCTCAACATGTTAAAAATATCCCGCCAAGACCACCTTTCCAACCCCTTTCTTCAATACCCCCATTTGCTGCCCCTCTCACTTGTTCACTTCATGCACTCAACACCAGTTCATTATCTTACATTATTTCCAGCTCTCTTGTGTGATGTTTAACTCCTCAATAGATTCCTTATTTACCCCCCCTGCTATCTGATAGTAGAGCCTCCCCAGATCACAAAAAGGCTGTTTGCTATTTCTGCTGACATAGAAAACTACTCATCCTGCTGTCTGCGCATCCTTTCAGACAGCTGAACAGACATCCAGCTTACCCGGCAGTTAAACTCACAGTCAGCCAGATGCATTTATTATGTTGGTGGTGAAACCTGATAAAGAGATGAATTTCCAGGAAAACAAAAACAGAGAGGAAAATGAGTTGGGTTTGCTCAAAGAAAATAAAAAGAAACATTCAAAGCTGCTTTATGCTTCACATTACATGGACATCTACACATGATTCATGTTTCTTATTAAAAACACGTAAATCAAATCTCAAAGGCAATTGTTTCATGACTAGGGGAACACTATGAAGTAAGTAAATAAGTCACATAAACATGCTGTTGTGCATATATTTAAACTTAAATAAACGTTTCAAATATTAAAATAATAGTTTATTGTAAATGTAACACACAAAAGAAAAGTTGTGTTTGATTGATTATTTCCCCCCTGTAATAATACCAGTTGGAGCTGCTTTATACACTGATGGAAACTCTGATTAGTCATCTTTACAATGAGGTATAACTTATAATGTTCTGGCTTCTACTGAATGAGCAACACAGCTCAATGTGTGAGTTGTGCCTTCTAAAAATATGTCAAAATCTCCTGCAATATTCTCCTGTTGGTATTCACTCTTGTCTGAAATAAATTTACTTACTTTTAGTAACTTTGCTTTACTTTACTCCTTTACATTTAACACTGTGCCCTATCTGGTTTAAGTGTTTAACAAAACTTAATAAGGAATTACAAAGGAGACAGTTCTGCAGACCAAGCAAGCTTACCTTCAGATTGTTACCTTACAAAACCATACTGTTGTCATACATGTAAAAAAGTCATAACACATTCAAAATATAAGGCTTGCTGAAATAAGGAAAAGCCTCCTTTGAAATAAACATGTTTGTTTTTAATGCATAGCTCAAAGATTACAAGAAACCTATGTTGCTTTTTAGCCTTGTCTGTAGTTTACAGAGAAAAAAAAATCTACTTCTCAGTTCATTGTTTTGTTTAGATTTCTGTCACACCATTTATCACACCAGTGCAAAGATAGAATTATAGTGCTCACAAGACCTTTATTCACAAAATTAAACAGACACCATTAAGAGACACTGAGGCATTAAAAGAGGAAGAAGAAACAGAAAAGGTAAAAATGACTAAGAATGTGCTAAAAATGTAAATCACTATTGTGCAAATTTTATTCTTTTTCTGGGTGAGCACTTGACAAACAAAGGCTTCCTACATTTATAAGGCTATGCATTTTGTTTGTGATGGTCAGCTAGGGAGGAAGCCTATCTGGAGCCACAGGGTGTTTCTGTTCCTCTCTTCAACGGCTGACATCATTTACAGTGACACACTGCACAGTGACTTCCTTCGTCTCATTAATCACTTGTGTGCTAACAGGCGCACACACTCCTCAATTCCTGTACCCTTTACAGCTCTGCACCACATTCCACCCTCCCTCGTTAGCTTCTCAGCCCCCAGCTTCAGCCTCTAATGCCTTTTACCAGCTGGCCTGCCCACTTAGCAGTCACCTCTGACCCGCCCCTCGTCCTGGCCATAAAACCTAAAAAAAAAAGCTTCCTACACCTGCTGCTCACCTGCTAAATGGAGAAACATACTACAGATAGAGAGGCTTGATTTTTTTAAACAAGATTAGAACAAGAAAATTGTTTGTTTTAACTAGAGCTTTGTTTAGAGATGAATACATGTACTTTGACTTTCCATCCTAAAAACAACCCATAGCCGTTAGTGGATAGATGATATTTCTAGTGTGTTATCGCTGCTCAGATAAACCTGACAAGAAGTATCATGAACAGGAGGCTCTGATTGGCTGCCTTGAGGTGAACTTCAGCCATTAGAGGTATAGAAACAGTGAAAAGTAGGGGAAAGTTGCAGATTTTGCAAGAGTTTATACAACCACATGATTTCATACTGCACATTATATGTAGGCCTATTCATAATTTGCCTCAGGGATTTATAAATGACTTTTATTCAATAGACTTTAATTACTAATAAAATGACAATTATTTACTGCATCAATGTCAAATTTTTGGCAACATATCTTGGACTGAAAATGAACCGAACTGAATCAAAAGTGCAAAAAGAAGAAAAAACTAATGATAGATGAAGCAATCAGCTTTATGAGGCGAAGACAGCTTGCAGCATGTTAACTTTTATGATACTGTAAAACACATGTGCACACGTGCTTACATGGAGAATCAGCATCTATATGGTGGTATATTTTCTGCCTCTTAGCGGGGGCTAACACTAGTCAAAACACACATTTTCTGTGGGATGAGCCATGGTCTGTAGCTGCATTTAAATCACAGTCTACACAAACATAAACCTGCAGACTCCTTTGTGTAAATAAAATTAGTCATCTCCACCGTGGTCTCTATTCCACTGAAACAACAGGCAACCAGCTGCGGGAATACAAGCTGGTCACAAGTGTCTCAGAGGATGGACATAAGAATAATCATCTCGTCCTTTCCTCAGATTGAGAGTGTTATGTGACCACTTGTAGTCTGATGAGTCAGCTTGCTAGGTTGTTAACCCAAAAAAGATTTCAAAACTTTATACTGGCAGGCATACAATGCAAAGTTTCTTATGCAAAACCAGGTGAAGGCGTCACACAATAAATGAGTGGTTTAGCGAGTTAAGCCAAGGTGTGAACAAACTGGGTGTGCATGTGTGTATGTGTGTGTGTGTGTGTGTGTGTGTGTGTGTGTGTGTGTGTGTTTCCTCTAGCCCCACCCATGTAAAAGGTGCTCCTGGGAGAGCGTATGTGCCCAGACTCGTGCCCTCTGGCTCCTTGGCTTCCCTTTATTTTATGAGTTCACTCTTCTTTCCCATCTCTTTGTCTTTTCTCTATTTCTTCATCTTGACTTGTCGCTTCTGTTGTTTTTGTTTCCTTCTTGTTTTTATTCTGGATTTAAACTAAATATTGAACTCATTTTAGTCTCTGTTCTTTTTTCCGCCTTCTCGCTAACCGCCTGTCCTTATTTGGCTTCTCTTTTAGAGAGTGGGAGAGCGAGTATGAATGTGACTGGTTGTGTTTCCTCCTGACTGTGACTCACTGCTTGTCTGACTCACAAGCGCTAACAAAAACACAGTTACCATGGGGACGCACCCCTCCACCCCAATCTCCCCCCCTGTCAGTCTCTGGTTTCTTACTCTCCTTGCAGGCATCCCAGGCAGCCCTGGCACTGGGAAATGGGTGCTACTTTTAAGTGCAATAGTGGCGCTGAGCTGTGTTTGGGATATTGAGCAGCATCAAAGGACAAAGAAATGATCAAGAGGTGAAAAACAAAATGGAAGTAAAACCGGAAAACCACAGGTGAAAACAGATGAAATGCAATGAAAACATAAATTGAAGTCCAGAAGGTTTTAGAAGAACATAAAACCTAGGGTACAAGACAAGCAATCATCTATCATCAGTAGGAAGTAGAAATGCATGCATTGGCTGAGACAGGGTAAACAGAAAGTGCCCACCTGTGGCTCTATTCTCTGCTTCTGTTCTCTTGCTTTTACTGCTCTGAAATTGCAGACTGCTTTGAACTGTGTCTATCCTTTGATGTGTTGGCGTCACTACTCGGCCCTGCCACAACCTCCAGGGAGCATGATAATGTGGCCACGTGTGAGTTTGCATTTTGACAAAACTCAGGCAGGGCACTGGATGTACACACACAGCCTCACGCTAAGGTTTGCTCCACTTCCCAGATGCCTAATTCTGGTGGAATGCTTCCTAGTGAGCTGCCAGTTTACTTTCTCTTTTTTATGTTTGCATATTTATCCTTGAATTAAATGAAAGCACTAAAATGTAATTAAAATCTTCAATCTGAATGAGCTACTGATTATGGACATATTTGAAAAAGTAATTATTAAAAGTTAAACTTCATAGTGTTTTTCTAAATATTATTCTTCTTATTTTAGTGATTATCTTTTGTAACTCCAGACGATTACAAAAAAGTATATGTGCTTTACAGAACATTAAGTAAATGTCTTTTAACATCAAGTTTTTCACCTCGTTAACATGTCAAAGAGATGTTTATATGTGTTACAGAACACATACCATGAACACAATTATTCACCAATGCTATGGCCAAAGATTTCTGGTCTGAGTCTGCAAGCACACTTCTAGATCAGATGTATATTCCACATAGAACATTGGATGAACCCATCCTGACTACTAAGGATGGGTTGTGTTGTGTGAAACTGATGATGATATTACAAATTGCAGCAAACTAGGAAAGAGGCTGAAGCAGTGGCTAACATTCAGAGCTGCCAGAGCAGTGAAAACACAAATGCACTAAACAGCAGATGATTCATGCAAATAGAAGAATCAGAGTGGTAAATTACCACTGTAATGCACTGTTTCCCAGACAGTTAGGAAAGCAAGCAGTTGTCAGACTACCCCACCCTAGCGGCTGATGCTTGTGTATACGAATTCCCTAATTGAGCCGACATATAAACAGTTGCCCTTTAGGCACAGGCCCTCTGCTAGAGACTCTGGAAGTCTCAGTGTTGTCCCTAGGTCTGTTATCTTATGAACAGAGATGTCTAGTGATTTTCCTGGGATCTATTGGAGCCAAGTATAGAGACCCAATTGCAAAGTCCCACTGGCACATCTGTTGCTTTCATTTTTGTCTACTTTTTGTCCACTTCCTTTGGTCCAGTTTCTCTTTTCTCAACCCTTGTTATTTTGCACGCTTCTCACCTTGTTTCTTATTGATTTTGTTCAACAACTTGTTACTACTTCTTTTTTTCTGCAGTTTATAGACCACCAAAATCTCTGATTGGTCAGCTGTCATTTGTTCTTCAGCTTAAATATGGAAGTCTGAAAGATTTAATTTGAATATTTAGATGATATAAATGTACAGTATATACTTAATGCTTGTATCAAGCACAAGTATAGAAAAAAAACAAAAAAAAAAAAACAAAAAAACTTCTGTAAACTTCTGTCTGGTAAGTATCTTCCTGAATGAGAACCACTGGATTTAAGTTCCCTGAAGCCAAAAATGAAATATTCCTCAAACAATGAGTCTCCAAACTAATAGAAATCTGTTATATGTATAATATATAACACAAAACAGACATATTTGGTCATTAAGGTGGACTTTGGCTTTTAAACTTTAAGCATTTTTTGGAAATGAAACATTCAAATGATCACATGAGCAGAAAAATAAAAGTTAAAACAACATATCATTTTCTGGCCCAGTGTCTAAGACTAAACACACATTTTCTAGAAAACATTAAATTAAATCATCTCAATGCTGACAATGGGGACCCACATAAAAGAACAGACAACTCATCTCCCTCCAACCCACTCCATACACTCTCATATGCATACAGAGACACTTCTGACCCCTGTTTAACCTTTGTGTGTCCTGAAAGCTCACAGCAGCTGGCTGGTAGAGAATTCTGAGAACAGGCTGAAACTGAAACTGTACGCCAACAGAATCCTCAACAAGAGGGGGCTGAAGGGGAAAGAGAGGAAACAGGAGCAAAGGAGGGATACTGTAACAAAAAGACCAATAAAGAGAAGGAAAGGAGGGCTAAGTAAGTCATAACAAAGCGCTGCAGTCCATTTGTGAGAGAACCGTGATGGAAAAACAGAAAACACGGGAACCAGCGAAAGTGTGAAAGATGAAGACAAAACTGCAATTGTCACACTTTATTGAAAAATGCAACCTGCAACATATACTATTTGATTTTACTGTATATACATCAGCAACAGTGACAGAGATTGCTTTGCTGTGACTGTGGGAGCATGCAGAGCGAACTCTGCTGCACAGACTGATGTTCACATATGAATGAAGGGTGGAAAACTGAGTGTGTGAATGAGTACAAAAAAAACAAAAAAAGACTACACATAACTCTGATCCACTTACTGTAATGCACTACATTAACATTGCTTGGATTACTGCATGTATACCTTCCTCAACACACAAACTTGTGTGAGCATGTGTATGACAGCTGTTCCTGTGTGCATAATAATCCCCAGTAATCTCCATGGCTCCCACAGTCTCTTTCACAAGATCCTCCAGAGCATCTCTGACCTCACTGTGAGCTTCTCCGACACTCTCTTCACCCCAAAACCTGCCGAAAACTCTGCTCACATTTTAGCCGATTCAATACCTAAACCCCCTTTGGGCTTTTGCCCTCCAATATCCTTTAAGCACAGATCCCGGCCTTTGTTTATTGAAAAGAACGGTTCAACATTATAGTATAAGCAAACTTTCTTCAGGAGTTACACTACCTTCTTCCAAGACAGCTTTACCACTGATGAAACTCATTTATCCTTTTTTTTTTCTCTTCTCATTCCACAAAGAAAGACTGTGCATTTCCTCGACTATCATATTCTGAGAAATTCCCTTAAAATCCTCATATTTCTTTCTATAAAAGAGAGAGAATACTTAATACTGACTTATTAACATAGGGTACTTGGCCTGCAATTACATTTTCCATCCACATGTTTTTACGCAGTCATAACAAACTTTCACTTTTGACAACTTGCGTTTAAATCAAACATTTTAAATAGCGACCACATAAAGCTTAATTCACATCCCTTTTAAATCACAGCCTCTGTTTGAGCCTTTCCTGATCTACCACTGGGAATATACTGAAACTTCAATGTGCCTTGGGTTTCTTGGACGTTATGAGTTGATGAATGACCTTTGGATCAACTTTTAATTTGTTTAACTAGCAGAAAGCCTCTCTATTTGTGATGTAGCTATGCCCCCTGCTGTACACAACATGCCTGCAAATGCATCCACCGACAGACTTGACTTCCTTTCATATGCCTGCACTCCTTTAATGTTAACAGTGCCTCCCTTTATTATCCATGTGGGAATTAGATTTTCTTTTTAACTAGTAGTGTTAAATAAGTGAGACATTCTTTTTGAGCATAAGCGGTGATCTGAGGTGGTTCAGCTTCTGCATATGGGCTTACACTGATGATGAGTTCATTAATTAATGGGAAGATACAAATACATGTAGGACACACAAGACAAAAGCATCCTTTGCCAAAAAAAGGAATGCATTGGATGAAGGTGGAAGATTTTGACCCTTTCACAGTGATCTTCTGCCAGCTTTGGGTATCTTCTGACCGATGGTTAAAAACTCCCAGAATATCCACAATCGTTGACGTCACAGTGTCCATAAACCTCTTCAAAAGGCAGTCCATCCTCATGGGATAGTCTTTATTTATAGCTGTTAATAGCTTTTAAATATAAAAATAGCTGTTGTAATGAGTCTCTAAACGAGAAGGGGGAAATGGGATTAATAAAGTAAAGAAAAAATGTTGAGGAACAGGGAAAATTTGCATTAGTCATGTCAGAAATGTCTCATCTGATAGCAGTCCATGTGTAAAGGTTTTCAAGATGATCTTTCTTCTGAGCACTGTGATTTGATCAAAATAAACACAGTTTTGCAGTTATTCAGCACTTTCATTGTGTCAATGGAAGAGTACAAGTCAAATAGGTTTTGATGTGGCTTCAAAATGTCACATTTATTCCAGTAATTTATGATTATCTGCTGTATTTGTCGTCTTGGTTCTCTGTGGCAACTTGAGGCTGCAGAGAGCTCCGTCCTTTGGTCTTTGTAATGTTGTTGAAGAGGAATGTTTTAGAAATTACTGAACAGCTCGTATTTCTTCATCCAGTCCATCTGTGGCGCTTTCTTCTTTTCCTTGGCATGGACCTTTATCTTTTCCTCTGCTGCCGTAGCGCTCAGTGTCAGGCCCATCAGAGCGAACGGGTCCAAGAGCCGGCCGCCTTCGTCATCCGCCAGCTAGACAGGAGATATTATTGGAAGTAGAAAGACAGGAAGATTAAAGCATTGAGGGTCTGGACTTTCATCTTGAGAACAAGAGAACAAACTCATGAATGCTCACGCCCACCTGCGTGCTGTTGCCCTGGCTGCTGATGTCAGAGCGTGTGGACCTGATAGACTGCGTGGTGGAGCTGCCATTGATCTGAGGGCTGGGGGAACCATTGGATATGGATGGACCGTCATAATCTGTGAAAACAAGCAATTCACATGGAGGGGAGCACAAAATAATTTATGCCCTTTAGTTTGTCTTACACACGTTTTGGGTTTACAGCATTTTTTTACAGGTCCTATCAATAAATATTGCCAGAAAATATTCTAGAAAACTATGGAACTTTACAAAAAAATGTTACCAGTTATTTTGATTATGCATTGTGCAGTCCCACCTTTGACGTGGCTGAATGTGGGGACCACTCCCATCCTTTTGAAGTGTTCATCTGTATCTGGATCCACCACCAATAGCCAGGTTTCAGCTCCCCCTTTCTTTATGAAGGCCACTACCTCTGCATGCCGCATGCCCTCTATGTTCACACCATTCACCTAAAGGGTAAAGGGAAAAGTATTTTTTATTTTAATGTAAAAAAAAAAAATGGACATGTTTTTTCTAACCAACAAACTGGGCAGTACTTAAAGGATTGTCCTATGGTTTCATGTGCCTTTAGGATACAATATCTAATGCAATTCACAATCCTCCCTCTCATCTATAAAACATAAAAGAATCAGACCCCAAAATATATCAGTTAACCCTTTGTTCTCCTGCTAGACCTCTAAGGTTCTTTAAATGTGTTTTTGAGTCAGACTTGACTGTTCTGGGTTCTAGTTTGCATTGTTTAGCTATGTTTCTAGCTTTTTAATGTTGTAACCTTATCCTTGGGAATGCATTATCTATTCAGTATGAAATTATAAGGAAAATGTCAAAATACAAAAAGCCTGTAACCTTGTCAATAAATATTCAAAAGACTGAATATAAGGCCAAACAAAGTAACAAAATGGACTTCACAGGTTTTCATGTCAAAGTGCCTGTGTTGCCTCATTCATCCAACAGGGGGAGCCATGCAACCACAAACTACTCAGCTCCACATACTTATCAAGGTCCTGCAACAGTTTACACAATTTTTACTGAAACTCCTGCTTTAGATAACAGATTTTTGCAGCATCATGTGATGAGACTGTGTGTGCAGCTGTTTTTTCTGCCTTAAGTCACAATGTGAAATGCTCACAGTCACAAAATTACAACCTCCCCTTCACCTTTGCATTTAACAGCTGGTTGGGCACAATTAGTTATTGTCTGGTCTTATCTAAAAGCTTCTTTTCAACAACTGTGTCTAGACCTTGACTTCTCGGCAGGTAGCGTTGCACCACGCCAAGTTAGCTTTGGTACACAATCAATAATTGATGGCTGTCCTGGGCTCTGGCTATAGTGCAGGTTTCAGGTGTCAGTGTGCAGAGAGGGAATTTGTTTAAAATTCACTGCTTATGATAAGATAGAGTGCAGTGAGTAGAGAAGAGAAGACGAGAAAATGGGTAAATAAAAAAAAGTTTGCTTTTACGCTCGCTTTTGAAGAACAGTGGGGGAAGTGTAAAAAATGAGGCTGTAGGCAAATAGGTTTATAAAAACAGACTTTTTGGAGTTCTTTAGGAAAAAAGGGAAGGGGGAATAAAGGGAAACAAGAGAGAGGAGGGAAGACAACACTCTAGAGTAAATGATATGGAGGAATGTCAACAGATGGAAAATGTGAACTGCTCATCTCCTCCTCAGTGTATCTGTTTTATCCCGTGGACTTATGACAGATAGATCATAAGTCAGCAAGGAACAGACAGACATTTTATTACAAGGAGAACAAACATCTTTGTATGTGGCCAAACAACAGGTGTTGTGTCATGTTTCACAGGCTTCATTAACAGTACAGCCCACACAAGACAATACACTCTTCTCTGCCCACTGGGTTAATTAATACAAGGTGTAGGAAACATGCAAAAGCTTGTTTCTCATGGGACTAGTCCACAGGGAACATATTGATGCCATACTGATATATGGGTGTGCACCCAATACGTTCCAGGCACATGAAAATACCATCTTATATTTTATGTAACCAAAACAAGTCATTTTAAAAGCACATCTGTGAATATGACACATGAAATGTGATTGACTTTAACTCTCCAGTCTCCAGTGTTTCTTATGTGAAGACAAAGTCTCTCAAAGTTGTGGCTTTGAGATAATTTGGCTAACGTGAGCTAGCTAACAAATGAGAGCAAGAGCGGAGTGTGACAGGCTGTCACTAAGCACACAATTCAACTTCTCTACAGTGTTTTCGTAGCTTGAATGAATAAATTCATAAGCTGATTTTTAACTGATGACTTGTAGGAAATGTTATGTTCAGTGCCCAGGACAGCTTATTTTCTTTCCAGTGGAGAGAGTAAGTGATGGGAACATTTGCAAATTAAGTGTATAAAGGTATCTTGCAGCTAATTCACCATCGGACACCTTTTCAGCTGACATTATACCTTCTGAAATAACTTAAAAATTTTCCTAAATTCCTTCACCAAATCCCTATTGATCTTTAAAAGCTGAATCAGAAGCATCCAAATGAATGAATGAAAAATACTTTCACAACTGCAGAGTAATCAGAGTATTTTTGCAGATGACATAACTAAGAGGTACTACAATTTGCTGCCACTTTACAGCACTTTCTAGAATAGGATGCTAATAGTACACTGATGTAGCAAAGTGTATTTATCATGTTCTGATGATTTAACATGCTAGTATGCTAACATATGGTCATTTATACAGAAGAAGTAGCCTTTGATGTATGTCCTTTAAGCTAACAACTGGACAAATTAAGACCAAGCTTATTAAGCTAAAAGTCATTACACAAAAACCTTGTACTTAAAATCACATAAAATGTTAGTTCAAGTTAATATAAACATGAAAATATACATCAAGGACAAAAAGTAAAAACACTTGTAAAGTGAAACATGAAATATTTTCCTCTGAAATGTGGTAGAGTGCAAAATGAAAGTCACACACAATTGAAGACCCTCAAATTTGTCTTTTAGTAGAGTACTTGAGTTTACGTACATAGCTGCATTTTAACATAGCTGATGACATTAGTCCTGGGTTTAAGCTCAGTGCACATTTCATGCTTCAGTGTATGCTCTGTTGAATACACCTACAGCAGAGACTGATGAGGCGTTCACTGTTGTCAGGGCTTTTGCCAAACATTGACAGAAAGCTGAGCTCTCATTATGGCCTTTACAACACGTGCTGTTGATACCTCCAGTGTAATGGGGCGTAGGGAGAGAAAAAGATGACGAGAGACAGACAGAGACAGCTCTGTCATGGTTGTTCACCTCTCTAACATGCTGCTGACAGATAACACAAGCGATATCTTGATGCATGGTCAGAGATGACTGTGATTAGCATTTCTACATACACACACACACACACACACACACACAAACACAGTATCTAAGCAAACCAAATATGGGTTCAGAATTCTTTGGTACCCACACCAATTTTATAGAGACTGTGCAGATATTGGTCTATTACCTGCTGGTACAGAGTTGATACATAGCGTACATGGGCAAATTTGCGCTTTCTGTAGATGCCTTTGTGTAAGAAATTCATCACAAAAATTTACTCCAGTACATCCTCTGTCTCCTCTGTTGTCCATAATCAGCCCCTAACTTTTGAAGCCCTTGAGCAAGATGAGGAACTAAAAAGTAGATGATTTTTTTTTTATTTTTGTTTAACCCCTCTCTGTGCTGGAGACAGGAGATCATTTTTTTTTCTTTGGAGGTGAAACATTTAAAAAGTCACCTGTTGAATGCTCCACATTGCCTGTGACTGACTTGCATGCACTATAATGTGAATACAGAATATACAGACACAATGTGGTTTCATCTTCTGGTGACTTTAAAAAGTTGCTCTATTTTATGTTAAAAATCATGCTTACTCAATGTTTATCTGAATTTTCTCTGACATTGTTTCAAGTACATGTAATTATGTGTCCCTCTCTTTATGTCTTTATGAGGAAACATGTCAGGGAGATGGTGGACAATTTCTGTCATCAGAGACCTGCAACAGGATGTTCCCACAGATTCTCACTATCTAATGTTCCAGTGAAGCCTCAGAGCATTAATATATACTCCATAGCCAAATATGTCACTGAAACTGATTACCTCCTAAATGACTAGCTTAACTCTTTATATCTTTAAGCTTCTTGGGGTCGCATGGAGCCTGTTCCCTCAGCCATTTCTCAGTATCGACAGCTCTATCGATTGTCAGTCAGGAGAATAGAGGGATAGCCCTCAAATTCACCTTGAAGAAACACCATGAGGATCCAGAAAAAGTGAACTCCAAGATAGTAAGAAGAGAGAATACTTCACCCCCATCATGCTCATGTCATCTACCAGGACCTTCATGAATAATTCCAAACAAAGACAGGAAACTTTTGACCACACAACAGCAGCAAAAGTAAGACATGATGAATGATGATATCATTTTTTTGTTTGCTATTCTTTGACTATTAGCTCACAGAGTTTTTGTAATCCTCAGAATCTCTGCTTTCATATTTGTTTATTCTTATTTGTTTATTGTGATTTACACATATAAATTATTCATTAAAGGAAAAAATAACAATAAAAGAAACATGTTAAAGAGACATGTTAAAGTGTGCTGGAAGGGTCAAGAAGCACAAAGAGCTTATTAGCAACTCTCCCCATAATAAACTTATATTTAACTAGATTTGACAACTAACACCCCCTCCCCACCCCCAAAACCCATCCACTCCAACACAAACATAATACAGACACATATGAGCATATCTTCTCATACACACAAGTATGTACAATACTACATTAAACATATCATAATAATATAAAAGTGACTAGAACATCTGTAGGGCTGTTTTGAGCTTGATCTTAAACATATTTAAAGAGGTAATGTCATTCCACAGCATCGCACCTTGACAAACAAAAGATAATTAAGACCGTGTTTGTTTGGTTTGCTTGAAGTGAAGGAATTATCAGAAGCTCTAAAGTTTCACGTTTTTGTTACATGCCTATATAATTGCTTGGGGATGCAAATGCTTGGCAGAGTCTTTTAACTGAGTTTCTCCTCGTGATTTTGGTATGCTATATGTTAATATTGGCACTTTTTAGTCTGTGCAAATATCTTCTGCATGTGTCTCATGCTGCCCCATGTAGTGTGCAGAATAATCAGCAAGTTGCTTTTCAGTTGGGACTCTAGATGATCTTTAATGAAATGTTAAATGAGACCCTATCAGTGCTCCGTTTTCCTGTTCTGTAGTCTGGCCTGATGTCCATCCAGTGAGGCCAAAAGTCTTGGGAATGAAGGATAACTAATGTGTGTTAACTACTTATAATGAGGACAGTATTTCATTTTAACTAGGGAAAACTTTACTGAAGACCCATAAACATAAACATATAAATATTTTCCACCCTCTGGAGATCTGAATAAAAGTATACTCAACCTCTTTATCCCTCCATTTTTACATTTTCCACACTTTTTCTCTCATCTATCATAATCCATTTTTCTTTGTATAACAGTGTAGATACATTCATATATACAAATACGCACTCCTCCCTCTCTTCTCTCACCATCTGTCTCTCTTGTCAGCCTTGCAATCTCCCCTGAGACAGGCCTCCTTCAGCCTCCAGGTCATGTTATCTTCAGAACCACACAAGTGAGATGCCTGCCATATTAATTACAGATGTGATCATTTAGACAGGGTCACATCTGTATTGAGTAAATGGGGGAGACTACATAAAATGTTGTAAAAATGCAAAATTTTTGTATCAATAGCTTTAAACTGCAAATAAGCAACTATTTAAAAACCAATTAACTTTAAAAAACACAGATTTATTTTGTATTTTTGAGTTATTCTCTTATAAGATGGATGTTTTTCTAACTGATCAGCATGATTAAACCCCGTAGGTCCTATGCAAATACTGCTTTCATTTATAAGAAGTGTGTAGCCAACTGCATAAAAAATGGTGTATGGTAGCATGCAAACAACAAACTTTTCATTTGGAAGTGATGGAGTAGTAGATTGCCTGAAAATTATGGAACATGTGTGAAGGCAAGAGTGCAAGCACATAAACCTGCAGTGCAAGGACATACATAAAAGACACCATGCAGAACTTGGCAAGATGAGGGTCCACAAGAGGCTTCTTGTGGAATTTTTCTCATGGCCTGTCAGTCACACTCCTCTCTAACAAGCACCAGATTAAGCCAGGAGCAGATTCACCTCATCATCATTCTTATCTCTGGACTAGCATGTCAACTAAATGCATATGTGCACAAAACACTTTCTTAAAATGGTTTGTTCTTTTCAACACTGCTATGAATCCATTTAATCGAAATCAGGTGTGCTGGAGCAGGAAAACATCTGAAAACCTGCTGGATAGTGGCCCTCCAGGGCAGGACCAGGATTGGACATCCCTGCCTTATCTTAAAGCACATGTTTAGGCCTTTTTCCTACCTCAACAAGTCTGTCTTGAGGTTGGAGTCCAGCGCAATCTGCTGGCGATCTTGGGTCCAGGGAACGGATGTACTGGCCGGGGCGTGAACGATCGCTGTGGAGGTTGAAGCCGTAACCCGTCTCAGCCCGGACAAGGTGGCACAGGCGTGGAACGAGCTCAGATGGGTCAACCTGGGGCCGGGGCTGAGACTGGGACTGGGACTGGGACTGGAACTGGGACTGGGACTGGGACTGGGCCTGGGCCTGAGTGTGAGCTTCTGCCTGTGCAAGTTCCTCCTGGAAAAGAATGAAAGAAGTATGTAGTTTTATTTATGTGTCAACATAATGGTCTTGTTTACAAAAAGAGAAGGATGGTGTAAAACTTTACATAATCTGTTTAATACTCATTACTGATTTTATAATGTCAAAAAGCTGTGATGGTAAAACTGTGGTGCTCTAAATATGATTAAATCTTCAATTGTCTACAGCTTAACTGTATTTTAATGTAGGAAGAAACATCTGGATTCACATTTAACCACCACTGTACAGACTTTTGAGCCAAACAGCTGAAGTTGGCCCTATCTCTATAGCTTAGCCTGTCTTTATTGAGAAAGGAAATTCAAATGTTATTGACCTGGGACTTTACATGATAAGTGTGTGTTACAATGTCTATATAGTCCTTTTTATTAATAAAGTCCTTATAAACATGTAATATAAAGTATTTATTAAAGTTAGAGTGCAGTACATCAAAATCTGAACACAGATTTATTATTGTATAATAGGTTTAAATACATTCCAGCCATCAAATCGTAAAAAAATAAATGAATGAATAATGAATTAATGAAAAATGAATTAATAAAAAAGAGATAAATAAACTGCATGTGTTTTTTCTTAGTTGGCGTTTGGTTAATTTACTTTACCAAGTGAACGGAGATGAGCAGGTCACTTTAATTAGTTATACTAACATTTTTGTGCTATTACATGCAAAACATTATGTACTGATTACCCACGTTTTCCTCCTTATCTCTTAATTTAGTCATAATGGAGATGCCTGTTTATTTATTTATGAAAGAGTATGTTATTAGGAAGTGAAATTGTCCATCAGCAGAATATTTTCATCGGTCTGGGTATAGGAATTTATAGAACCTGTATAATTTTGCCTTGGGCTCTACAGTGAGATCACACTGATTTTCCACCTACACACCCAGGAAGAGATGTACTGTGAGAGGGATGATAGTTGGGGGCCAGCTTTGTAACCTTAGATGATTTCAGTGCTGAGGCAACAGACAGGTAGAGTGGGTGTTAGTTGACCTGCAAGAGTCCACATGAATTGGACAGCATACATGTTGTGTGCACAGAATAAATCTTGAATCATATTCTATAAGTATTATTTCAGCTTGGGTCTGCAAAAACTATTCATGGTTTAAGGTAATTATACATTGTTTTAACAGCGCAGACAAGCTAGAAAACATGGAAGCCTCAATCCAGATCAAATAATCCCTCATGATTTCCTGCACATCCTCTTTTTCCTAGCTGTAGAGGGAGGGATTGGGTTGGGCAGCAGGGGTGAATTTTCCAAGGGAGAGAAAAATAGATTTTAAATCAGATGAATTAGTATTCTGGGATCTGGATGAAAAAAGAAGATAAGAAGGAGAGGTGGAAAAGAGAAAGCCTGAATGGAGAGAGTGTGTGGGAGGATTAGAAAATCAGATGCACTGAGAGGGTTGAGAATGAGAGTTGACGAAAAGAGACGATCACGTAGAGGCCAGATAAATTCAACAGACAGATATACAGATAAATAGAGATGCAAAGACTTATCGAAATGACAGACGTTTCCAGTAAGAGACGCTGGTGAGGAAAAGCATTTGCAGTGGAACTCCGCTAACATAAACACTGAAAGCAACACAGCTGGGAGTCATTATGTGGGGGAGACGCAAGTGTCTGCCAGTCTAACCTCTGACTGCCTCTAAATGATGGTCCACACCACACTAATCACCCCCTGGGGCCTGTGCCATCTCTTTAAACTGTGTGCTTGACATAGTGTGCATTTAATATACTTTGTATTTTGTTTTTCTGATGCTGCTTTAATCTCATCAAACTGTATTGTGTAGGCCTGCTGCAGGCCTGACTGTCAGAGACAAACTGCAAGATGACACTGTATCTGTTGATGATGGACAAGTGTAAAAAACAAAGATGCTGATTTGACAGACCATTGCAGATAAATGTAAACCAAAGAGGCTTCAAGGGCCTGTAGTTACTACACAAACTGAAATGCGACCATCATGTTTATTTTGAACTATGGGCGTTGAAAACTTCATGATTTTGAGGGAAATATTTTGTAGAAAGAGAAAAAATAGATGTAGTGTTTTCCCCTTTTGTCAGCAAACTTGCTTGTCATCAGGAAAGCTTTGGGTTATCAGCAGAGGACATTTTCTTTCTAAAACAAAGCCCCACATGGGAGGGGATGCAGCAGGAACCGCTGGAAAAACACGGACACATGTAAATAACCGCAACACAGCTCATAACAACTCATGGAAAATTTAGCTGTGAATCAGCCCATTTTTCTGTTAGGAAACTATATGCAGTATTTCACACCCACTGCAAAACATTGATGTTTCATTTCCAACAATACACACATACATGTGCTGACCCAGGGGTCCTGACTGTGGAACACTGTGAGGATGTGCTGTCAAAGAAACCAGTGCCATCCTGTGAATTTCATTAGTGTCCTGCTACAATCAGCTTTTGTTTCAGTAACTCACAGAGAACGTGGGGGAGAATACCATATATACAGGACGTGTTTTACTCTCTGTGGTTTGTTCATTCTGATTATATTAAAAATCAAACTGTCTTTTTTAGTTAAAACTATTACATAACTACTATTAATTCAAGCCTATCAGCACTGACATAAAACACATTCATGAACAAACTTCCAAATGTGATATTTCACACCATGTTCAACATGCTTATGAAAAGGTGGGTGCTTTTCTACATAGCTATCACTCACTGTTGGTTAGGGTTAGGAATCTATTTATTTATTTACAAAGCTAGGAATTACATAAGTGGGGGTTGCACTGTGGTGTGGCTGTTAGTACCGCGGCCTCACAGCAAGAAGGTCACTGGTTCGAGCCTCAGTAGGGGGGGATGTTCGAACAGTGGCCTTTCTGTGTGAAGTTCACATGTGCGTGGGTTCTCTACAGGTACTCCGGCTTCCTCCCACCATCCAAAGACATGCATGTTAGATTAATTGGTCACTCTAAAATCTCCCTAGGAGTAAGTGTGTGCGTGACTGGTTTCTCTCTCTGTGTTGGCCCTGCGATGGACTGGTTACCTGTCCAGGGTGTACCCTGCCTCTCACCTGTTAAATGCTGGGTTAGGCTCCAGTTTCCCTGCAACCTTTAATTGGACAAAGCAGTATAGATAATGGAATGGATTTAAATATTTAAGCAATGCTACATACATTTTGACCCACGAATCTGCTTCTAACTTGCTTTGAAGGCACACTGACATTTATTATGCACACTGCTATGCGCAGTACCACTGCTATGCAGATGACACTCTTTCCTTCCCACCTGACGACACAACTGTCTCTGTGAATATCAGCATGCCTTGCTGATATCTCCGCATGGATGAAGGATCGCCACCTTCAGCTAAATCTGTCCAAGACCGAACTTATTGTCTGTCCAGCCAATCCTTCCTTACCACCACAGATAAGCATGCAGCTTGACTTTATCACAATTGTGTCTACGTCTTCTACCAGGAATCTTGGTGTCATGGTAGACAGACAGCTGACCTTTAAGGACCATGTTGCCTCAGTTGCCCGGTCTTGCCGATTTGCTCTCTACAACATCAGGAGGCTCAGACCCTACCCTACCTGACTGAACATATGGCACAGCTCTTGATCCAGGCTCTGGTCATTTCATGTGTTGACTACTGCAACTCCTTACTGGCTGGCCTGCCTGCTTGCTCAATTAAACCTCTGCAGATGATCCAGAATGCAGCAGCACACCTGGTCTTCAACCAGCCCAAAAGAGCACATGTCACTCTGCTGCTAATTGCTCTTCACTGGCTTCCAGTTGCAGCACGCATCAAATTCAAAGCTCTGCTTCTGGCTTACAAAACAATAACCCAAATGGCTCCTGTCTACTTTCACTCCTTAATCCAGAGCTACATTCCCTCTCTACAGTTACACTCTGCCAGTGAAAGACAACTAGTGCTCCGACCACAACGTGGTGCAAAATCAGTAGCTAGACTTTTTTCCTCTGTTATTCCCTGATGGTGGAACAATCTACCAAACTGTCCGATCTGAAGAGTCCTTATCCACTTTTAAAAGCAAGTTAAAGACTCAGCTGTTTAAGGAGCATTTCCACACTGCCAAATGACTGTAGAATAGAATAGAATAAAATAGAACATTTCTGGAGCCATCATTGCTTTACATGCCAGCAACTGGATATCAACACACTAGAAGTTTTGAATGCACACCATGGCTGATTCAGCAAAGTAATACAGGAGGACACTGTTGGAAGATGTGTAGAAAAGAAAGAATGAAAGTGAAAGAGCAAGAGATGAGACAAAAGTCAACATCAAATGGACTTTTACTGGCAGGAGAGAGCTCAGAAAAGAGACTGGATGCCAGATGCATGCCAAATTAGCCTTCATTAGGACGCGCAAAGTGTGAAAATCTGCCAGTTTTGTAGTGCCGCTTTCATGAATACATGGTTACAATTTTGCATCATATGAACTTCATACTTCTTTACAGAAAACAACAGGTAAAAATTTAAGGTTTTTAAATTTCTATTTCTTCAGTGTGATACTGTTTTGGACATGTGGACAGCTGTACCTTTTACAGGCTGAAACGTGACATAGTGTCACACGTGAAAACAAAGTTGTACAGAACTGACTAGTTTAAAAATGACAGTCAATAACAGCTGTTCTTTAAACATTAAATGAGGTATAGTGTCCATCCATACTTTTTAAAGAAAAGAGAGCTGTGCTACTGTATATGCTACAGCTTTGTCTTTTTTATCTTAATGACCCTGAATAAAATATTTTATCATAAATATGGTGGGATGGCAGTTTAAGTTTAAGTTTAAGTTTTTGTATGAAATGTGGACTGAAGTTATTTCCCTTATCAAATAAAAGATGTCGTATAAGATACATAACAACATGGGTTTGTGGCTGTTCCCATTCCCATTGGACCGGTTTGAGGTTTATGCACACATGCCAGCTTTCATGTTTACTTTGTATGTAGGCCTATATTTCCCTCATGAAAGTCACTGCTGGCAGTAGCATTGATAGGTGATGAAACTAGATCGCAGCTTGTTGAATAATTGAGTGGTGGCCTACTGCGATGGATAGATCATGACCGCTGTTAACCCTTTCACAGCCAAGGATCACTGGCTCACTGTAGGTTCACAATGCCATGAAGTATGTTTGGGCATGCATGAGTGTATGTGCTATTATACCTCCCCTTGATTTGCAACAACGAAGCTTTAAATCCAGTGTGTGCACGCATGTATGGCACAGAACAAAATTATTGTGGTGCTTCTCATTGCAGATTAAGTTAAGCTAATAAACCTAATAAATCAGTCAAGTTTCCTTTTAGCTTCTTTTAGTACCCTGAGTCAGAAGAATTTGGTTTGCTAAAACCAGATGTGGCAACGTCTGAAACAAGACTTAGTGTCTTCAATGCAAGCAAAACAAAAACTTATGATGTATAACATGAAAAAAATAGGATGAAACTGATCATGGACAGCAGGCTAAGCAAACAAGAAAGCAGTCTGTCAAACCACTTCCAGGCAAGAGTCAAGTCTAAACTTCAGTTCTCATTTTTTCATTTTTGTAACTTTCCATAATTAAAAGAATTATTGAAGACCTTAAACTATTCCAATATTCAAAGCTAGGAACAGACAGCTTGTTTTGTTTCTTCCATTAATGAAATCTGTATCATACACATTTCTTCTGAACCAAACTGTGTAATGTTTTCAGGCTTTTGAAGATTAGTTTTTGAGTTTTGAGGCTCAAACATGTCTTTTATTACATATTTCAGGGTTACAATAAAACATCACAACTAAAACTCTCTAAAGCAAGCACAGCCCATGAGTATCTTCATCTAAAGACAACATTTATCTGTGATACCAAAATCTGATAAAAGATGGGGGACCTGACTGGAAATTATGATGATGATGATGTTGCATGACACATACTGCAAACAAACAACGGTGCATGGGTCCTACTGACGACATGGTGGACGGTTGCCATGGAGACAGTAGTGGAACCAGAGGAGCCAGTCCCATCTGTCAGGCTGCTTATAAGTAGAAGAGTATCTCAAACATGTTAGATAACTTTTCAAAGTTGGCAAACTGTAACAGACAGACATACATAAATGCATCATTCATGGATTTTATGCAGATTTAAATCTTTTTACTGACACATGGGTTTGTATCTGCCAGACAGCAAAACCCAAATTTAACAGACTTAGCGAAACACATAAGTGGATCACTTAAAAGGTCTTTTACAAATTAAGAAAATTCCTGTGTCTTAGACTTTCTGACCATGACAGCTCTACCCTCAAACTGTGTGTGTGTTTCTGCCTTACATGCAGCTGCTTCAAGTGTTGCTCAATGAGTGGGAAAAAAGAGCAGATCTGGCCAGTTCCCAGTGTGTGAAAAAGACAAGAGCGGGAAGGGAATGAGAGCAAAAGGAATTGACAGGCAGCTGGAGTGAAGCAGAGCAGGGTTTAGAGCTTTGCAACATAAAAATGGAGAAAAGTGGGATGGAAAATAAGTGACCAGAAAAGAGGAGGCCTCAGCTAGATAAAAAGAAACCAGGCAAAGGGAGCAGGGGGATGCTGCACAGGATGTGAAAGAGTGGAAGAAAGACCAGGCGAAAGAGAACTGAGTGAACATGAGAACATGAAAACCATCCAGAGATCTTGATAAGCAACAGTTTTTCCCACTGGTGTGCTGCATTGCGTAACAGCTCTGCGATGCGAAGGCTAGCTATGTGAGTGTTTGGTTTGTGTGCTGCTCTATCAGGACAGACCCACTAAGATCTGTTTACAAAGTCTCTTGCTCTGCTGCAGTATGTGTCTTTGAGCGTGCATGTATATGTGCAATACATGTGGTACCTGCTGTTTTAGTGTTTCCTGAGATCATAACTCAACAAGAAAACAGAGACAGAGAGGAATGTTAAGAAATGTGTAGAAATGTGAGTGGACACATGTACAACAACAAAATACAGAAAGAGAAACTGAGAGCTAAGAAGAGTTGAAAACTGATGCATATTAGTATAAAAACCTCCTGGCCCAGGATCAAGTTTTCCTCTATAGTTTATCATAGTTACTTCTTTGACTCAAGACAAGAATTTAGGGTTTTTGGATAATGCAGGTTCATAAATTTATGCCTTTGCCTTTTGTTTGTAACACAAACTGTGTGTTGTTCAGCAGTGGTAATTATTTCAGAACAGTCAGAAGAATAATAATGCTGCAAGTGATTTATAGCGTCTTTTCTGGTTGCTGGGCAACTTGTTCTGGCCAAAGAATTCTTACCCTCGAAAGTGATGAAACAAAATTTTCTCTTGTTTGAATTATGATAAACAGGATTGCTGTTAGGCAGAGCCATGCCAGTAGTTTTCCTATATGTTCAGGCTTTTTGCTAAGGTATGCTAACTGGCTGCATGTTCGAGTACTACAACTGCTGTGCAAACATGATAACATATGACATAATCCAGGTCAAGGCTTTCTGTTCTGTCTGCTGGTCATTGTTTGAAACAACAACAAAAAAAATAGTAGTCGCTATTGCATATTTTAAAGATGTGACAGAGGATTCACGCTCTAAGTTTGTCAATAGTAAATCAAATTGACACTTTCTGTCCTGGATGCCTGCTTCATGTAGGTGTTAATGGCTGTGGCATTAGAGCACATGGGGTTGAATTTAGCGAGAGGAGTGACAGAAATGTGAATGGGGTAGAACTTGTAGCTAAAAAGAACAGCACATTCGAGATGAGAGATACCAACAAGAGAGATGAGACACTACATACACAGGTACTCTGCAAAACATGCAGAATATTTTGCTAACCAGCAGGAGAAACACGGTGAATCTCCACTGCCAACCACAGTACAACCACAAGGAGCTATACGAAAAGTTCCTCAAATCCTGAGTTAGCTAAAATAACACTACTAATGTTAAGTCAACAAAAGAAATAAAGTTTAACAGACGTCCATACATGAGAGTTTTGTGAGTTGAACTTTCTATGTGAAAAAACACAAAGCAGCATCAAATGTTATTTATCACAAAGCATATTATCATTTCAACTTTCAACAAAATGACAATAAATATTTTAGTGTTTCTAATATTGTGCTGCCTTAGAAACCACAGCGCTTTTGGTTTTGTCCCATTCCTACAGACTCTGTACATTCAGATGCAGATATCTGATGACAGAGACAAATGTCCAGTACAGTGAAGTGATGCGATCTGATTCAGATTTTAGCTCAAAATAAACAGATGTTAGAGGTCAGGAATGTGAAAGGATGACCTCTAACATCCTCTAACTTACTGTCAGAAGTTACTGCAAGAACAACTGAAGACAGTGTCACTGCTGAATATTATGGTCAAAAAGGCCACTGATTTGATGCAATAACTTTCAAGATTACATTGCCGCAATAAATACATTTTCTCTCATACTTTTTCATTGAAAATTTTTGCTTATTCCAGAAATTTCTATGAGTTTGAAGTCAAATAAAGCAAGAAAACTAAAGCTGCAGAGTTGGTGAATGAGCATTAAATACATTCATCAGCCTGCAGTTGCAGTGGGACACTGAAACAAAACTTCATCATGACCCACTTGTAAAAACTGACCTAAATACAGTATCTAATGAAGTGGTTATGGACAGTGATATTTATTGTCATTTATCACCTGCTGAGGACGCATGCAGCTGCAATCAGCTTCTAACTGCAAACATACTGTGTAGGGTGTCATAGCTTAAGGCTCGACAGTCATTGAGTACAGATAAGAGCATGATGGGTGTGAAGATGGATGTATTTCACAGTTTCTTTTCCACATGTGTCCTGCAGGGCACAGCTTCTATTACAACAAGATGTATGAAGTTGTTTGGAGTTTTGCTGACTGGTTTCTGCATTGACGCAGACCATCCAAGCATATTCTCAGTATCATTTTCCAGAAAGCACCTCAGTGATTTCAGTCATTTCATCATTTCACTTTGTCTCTGTTTCATTTTCATGCTTGGAGCACATTTTGTGGTCAGTGAAACTATGCAAACAAAATGAGAAAAGATGCCACCAAATTTTATTCATCTGCTTCTCAGAATCTCTCTTAACTTTATCCTTCTTTAATTTCCTTTTTAAAATGTCACCAATCCATCAACAAACTCTATCTTACTCTTATTTTTTCTTCCCACCTCATATTTAAAACCTGTATTTTTCAGCACTTTCAGCAATGAGGTGGCTGCACACTGCATCTCTTCCTATTCGCATTTTAATGTCAATCTAAAATGTGTGGGCTGCTGGCAATGCTGCCATTTTCACTGTGGTAGTGTGTTGGTGTGAGTCTGTCTTTTTCTTTATTGCTTATGTTAGATTATTTTAATCTAAGTTAGTAAAATAAATCTTTGATCTAGTTTCCCTGTTAAAGTTATGCCAGTTCTCACCTTGTCACTGACTATTTTTCACAAGTAATGTGAAGATGGTTGATGATGGTAATGTGTTTGTGGGCGTGTGTGTCCACACCCCTGTTATCAGTGTGTGGCAGATTCCCCTCCTTCTTTTGAGGTGGTGGTGAATTTGTATATGTGTTTCTCAGTGTTCAGTATGAGACAGATGTTTTTGTGTATGTGAGAATAGCTCAAAGTGATAAAAGAGAGTTGATTTATTAGTCTCTGTAAATGTTAGCAACAGTTTTCTTTGCTTTTCTTAGTCTGGAGCTGAATGTACCTTTAGGCAACAGCTAAATACATTAGAATTTTAAAGCATGAGTCTAAAAACAACTGATAATTTTCTCTTTTCTAACATCTTAGAAACAACAATCAAAATGACAAAAAAAAAGGCCATGTGCTAACAGATAATGCAAATAGTGCCATGCACATATAAAAGTGATGCTCAGGTTTAAACCAAAATAAAATGCAAGGAAACACTGAACAATCCTGACCAAATATCAGTATTTGACAACTTTGCAGGGAAAATGTGTAGACAGATAACAAAGCCACTCCTTTGTCAAACATCTGGAGAATTCCCGGTTGATCCATAACAATGTAAAACTATTCAACTGTATCTGCTTGAGGCTCACAGGTGGAGCAAACAACACTTGGAATTAAAGAGACGTGTGAGTAGTGCAAAAGAGCCAGAGGGACACCAGATATAATCTGCTGGGTGTGTTTTTTAAGTACAAATTAACTGTGGATCATTGCGTGGGAAAAGTATGCTGGCTTGCAGCTGTAAATGCAGCATTTAAAACTGAAGGGACTGAAAATGATGAGTGATCAGAGGTAGGAATGAATCGGTGAAATAGCACTGGTGTGAAAACAAGGATGAGTTGGCCTCTGCTTGCCACATCATCATCACAACACAGAAGTGCAGAAGTTCTCCACTGCCTTCAAGCATTTCTTGATCAGCTGTGGTGCCTTATGACAGAGAAGGATGTCTTGCAAGCTGCTTTTTAAGCCCTGTGTGTTAGTTTTTCTTTCTCCACCTCATATATTTGCTGGCAGAGCTTTTGTGTGGGCAGCACATTGATCAGTCCTCACCCGGACTGCAACCGACCCACACTCCACTGATATTCCAACATCCAATGAGAGAATTATAAGAAGTCAGATTGAGAAAACTGAAAAGCAGAACAGAATTAAGTTAATTAAACCAACATTTTATTTTATAAGAAACCCCCTACTTTGGAGCAGAGTTAGGATTTTAGAGGCTAATCCCAGATGACTAAAGGATGGCAGGAGATGACAGGCCTGCTTTCTTAACTCTGACCCAGTAAAGGCTTCAAACTAGTGCATTCTATAAATAATTATGAGAATTTGGGTCAAACATCTTGATTTCTTCAGATATGATAGATATGCACACTTATGGGTTGGATGATTATCATAAATATATGAGAATATAGCAGATTCTCAGGCCTTTTAGCAGAGAGGGTTACGTCAGAGGTCAGCAGGAATGATGTTTAGTTTAGAGCCATGACATTAAATTATCACATGCTCTCTGGATTTACTCTTTGTTTACTCTCTCACGGGACTGGAACCAGTTTTTTTTTTTTTTTTTTTTTTGCAGGACCATTGTTACTGAAAGCATGTTGTAGATGTGATGTAACTCAAGGTTTTAGTTTTATATAGCTTAGTATTGGCTAATGTAGCCTCAAGCAGAGAAAAGGTCATTCCTGCCTCTTCCTATCTTCTTCCACAACCAACAGGCCAAGCATCCCTAAAGCCACTTCCACAATTATCTCACTAGCCACAACTTTCATGGTTGAAATCACCAACAGCATCACTACTTATAATTTAATACCAGTTAATAATGTGCCCCAGACCCAATTATTGTCACCTTTTTACATATAATTGGATGCAAAACTTTCTGCAATGTCAGTAAACATTTCACATGCATTCTAAAATACCTTTGTGGTCATCTCTCTTGATGCTTCCAGGCATCGGATACCAGAGGCAGCAAGTATTACCACAGCATGACAGAACCTCTTTTTTCCTTACAGGCCTTACTGTCTACTTTCATCTTTAAACACCTGACTCTGTTCCCAAAGAGCTCTGTTTACAGAACATGATCCTGAGAAAGACTTTTGAAGACACAACTCCCTTGTTTGTTACTTTGATAAATAAATTGTAAATGATCTTTTATGCTGAAAACATCTTAAAATAAAAGACTATATATATATATATATATATATATATATATATATATATATATATATATATATATATATATATATATATACTGAAATTGAGCACAGAAAGGCATGTCTTACTTTTTTATTTTGAGAAAATAATCTGAATGGATCCATAACATCCACTTTTTGGTCTGATTTTACTGTATTTAAATCTAATTTTAGATTTTTTTTCAATGACTTCTGATTGGAAAAAGTTTTGGTATATATTCTAATGATTTTCAGGACTATGGGATTTATTTTCAGGGGAAAATAAAGAGAGCATAAACTTTTGCAATTTTTGCTGTAAAAGATGATTTTTTAATGTCTGCAGAGACACAGTCAGGTCAACATCCTGTGGGTTAACAAGTGTAGTCTTTGAATATATTATCAGCTCTGCAGGGGGAGATAATACATAAACGCACAGCTGTGTTCTCTCTCACATACCCACCCACACACTTTGAACACAATACACTCAGTTGTTGATGTCTTTCAGACATTATGTACCTCACTTAATCCCCTCGTGTTTCTGTCCATTAATTACCTAAACACACACACAAACACACATGCAACATCATTCCCCAGTCATGACCCTTCCAAATCCTTTATGGTTTTCCTCCAGGAATTTGGTTTACTTTCTGTCTTTCTCATACGGACACACACTCTGAATCAGGACCCCTGATGTAACAACATTGGTATTCAAAGCTGGGGGTGGGGGTAGAGGGTTTTGTACACCAGGTCCAGATGTTTGTAAAAAGACTGCACACCCACCTTACCAACGTGGAGTCACTGCAAAACAAAATGCTTGTAAATTGTATGTCTCATCTAATATATGTGTAGAGCTTTATTATGGGAAATATTTACTTCACATGAACAGAAAAGGCTTTATAAGGGGTCATGCTAGACTAAATAAAGGATCAGCCAGTAGGTGAGCTCCTCTATGACAGAAGGAAGGACATTGTTTCCACATACACAACCACAAATATCTTGTTTTGCCCAAGCAACAAGACCCCTGGAAGTGCAGACCACTTCTAAATTTCTCCTGTGTTCAGTCCTGCTACATTGGAGCTGACAAGCAACATCTTTTCCCTATTATCCCAGGCAAAATGAGAAACCAACACAGGGAACAGGATGAGGGTGACATGTGACTCCCACAATGTTGGAACACAGCCGTCATTTTGTTTTCTACTGTTATTGTAAGCTAATGACCAGAGATAATTGTTTTTAACAGTCAGGATCAAAGACCAAAAGGGCATTTAAAGATAAAATGTAGCAAACAAGTAATGGGAGCACTTTTCCTAAATATAGACAGCATCATAACATAGTCAAAAAGATGGAGGAAAACGGACTCCAGAAGGAAAAACATTTACTACACATCTGGATTAATTTTCAGTTAAATGCTAAATAATAAGGCAAAAAATAAACAAAACCCAAACAAACAAACAAACAAACAAATGAACAACATATATTACCACTGCTGTATCTCTTGCTTTACTTATTTTTTTTTTTGGATATGTCTGTTGCTGTGGTTCTCAAAGATTGAATGTTTCTATTTGTGTTTATTCAATTCTGACCCCCTGACCTCAAGCCCTGACCCTGAAACACTGACCATTATTTTCTCACACAGATCTCTTTCACTCACAACAGCTACCATTTTCTAAAAAAAAAAAAAAAAAAAGAAAAAAAAAAAAGAAATCCGGCTAAGCGTGTACATGTTTAATTATTTCTCTGGAAGGTCTTTAGGAGAAAACTACTCCTCCTCCGTGTTTGGCTTCTTTTGTCTCTGTGGCTCTGCAGCTTAAAATTACCTGTGATGCATATGTGCTGGTAACTGAACACAAAAATGCACATTATTCTTCATCTTTGTGTAAGCATATGGATACTGTATATGATTAAAACATGCAGTTTGTTGATTCCTCGTACATCCATTTAACTTCCTGAGAGTTCAATCACTCAACTAATTAGGACCCGAGGCAATCATGGCTGTAAGTTAAATGTTGCATTGTATCTTAACCGGTTAAATTAATGCACCTTTATAAAACACCCCCACCAGCACACATTGCTGCTCTGTAACTATTTTAACAGATGTGTTGAAGTGCATACTCCATTAGGGGCAGATGATCTCTACATGGCTTAACATGATGTACAGATACTTACATTTTGTTTTATGGAACAGAAATGTTGTTAACATGTATGCTAGCAGCAGGTTCTATAATCTCTACTACTTCATGCTGCTCCATGTCTGAAGCATGCATGAAAAACACCCAAGCTCTTGGAAATAAAATGAATACAGATACAACTAATCTTATCAAAGATGATCGCATCTCTCTGGCACACAGATCCGATACCAACTGTCACCATAGCGATGACTTTCTGTGTTCCCTCCGAGCAAGCCTGGTGTTAAAGCAGCCAGGAGAGCTGCAGCAATGGAAAGAACAACAACAAAAGACTGCAATACATCTGTGTGTGTGGGGATGGTCTAACCACCAACAGAGAGAGAAAATTCAGGCTGGAAAAAGGTAGGAGAGGGGAAGCAAAACCCACTCCAAAATGCAGCTTTCTGCATAAATGAGGGAGGAACATGTCTACATCTATGTAGCTGCAGAATAATGAAAACATCTTATATGTTTCTGTTTTTCATTCATTTTTTCAATTACTTCAAATCAGCACTCAATATTATATGGCTCTTGTAGTTTCTCATTTCAAACATAAGTCTGTGGAGAAATAATTTCATATGCTGAACAGTTATATAGAGATAAAGAACCATACTACACCTAAATGGAAACTGCAAGAGGAAAATGTGGACATTCAAAAAACATATTTTGTATGAGCGTGTCAAAGCCGAACAGCCAGAAAATATGTGTGTTGCAGAAATATTCCATTTATATTAGTCTCCTCACATGAAGACGGAAAGCGGTGTCACTAACTAAAGCTCCAAGTTAAGTTACGCCAGGGGAAGGCAAGTTCGGTCATAGAGAGCAGTCCTGGAGGTTTCAGATGTGTCCCTGAATCAAGTTAAATGGATCCAACAGCTTATCGAGTTCTGCTGTGTCTCATTCATTTGAATCAGGTGCGTTGAAGCAGGGACACATCTGTGGCTGTCTAAGATCAAACTTGCCTACCCCTGAGTTATACAATAAACATCACAAGGAAGATGAAGAGATATAAATTCTGAAAGCAATGAAATCATGCAAACATACTGATATTCTGTACTGATTATAGAGGTATGCGGGCTTGCATGCATGTGTGTGTGCTTCAGTATTTGTGAGCTAAAAAAGGCTCAGGTGAGAAAGTGACACCCAACACTTTATCCGAAGCGTCAGTGTTAATGACACACCCTCGTTGCACACCTCAGTGCATCTGTGTGTGTGTGTGCAAAGCAGTGAAAGATCCAGCTGGTGCACTGACAACTCAGGTGTGTGTTGAGGAAAGACAATGCAACTCAGCCCTTACTCATAATGTTCCTGTCCTTCAGACAACTCTTCTGTTTTCCTGAAACACATACAGACTCACGCATCAGTTACTGTTTGTATGTAAGACTGCAGGCAGTAAGTTGTTTGAGAGGCTGAAGAAAAGAAAGTATGTGCCTCATTTTAATACATTTCTTTGGAATAATAGCAATACTGGTTAAGTTAATATCTATTTATAGGGCCCATTACAGTTCACCTGAAGAAGTGTCAAAAGAAATAAGCGAGGTTCTCAATGACAGTGATATTTCTATTTGACGTCAATCCTGAAGACCTTCGGCTGGCCTAATAACAACAAAAAAAAGCCAATACACTTGCCATGCTTACATAAGGTTGAGAAATTCACCATTGTAGTAATTGTGTTCAACTGTGATGATCTATTAAAAGCTGAAGGTTGGTTTGGAGGACTCATCTGTTATCCTGATGGAAAGCTTTGGCGGGGAAAAGCAGAAAAAACATTCAAGAGTTTGTCTGCCTTTTTTAATATTGATGGTAGAAATGCAGCAAGAGAGTAATAAAGTGTAAACTGTCTATATGCAGACACGCATGCATAAGCAGCAAGCTGGTAAGACTTTGTCTGCTCCCCCACAAATCAAGAGGAAAGTAAACAGAGAGAGGAATGCAACCAAATGAAAATCTTGGGGATGAGAGGCTATAAAACAGAGGAAAAATGCAGTCACTGTACTGTTACCTGGAGAACACATGCACTAACACTCAGTAAACAAAGATGTTTATTAGGGCAAATGTTATACAGTTGCAGAAAAGTTTCTGTCTATAAATGTTTTGCATGTTAGAGATTTTATAGAGTCCCTGTGATTGGTTGCAGCAAAAATTTCTGCTGCTGCAACATTAAAACAAAAAAACTTTCGTCAGTTTTACTGACAATTTTTATTTTTTTGGCATTTTAGTCAATTGACATATTTTGGACTATAAAATATTTTAATCACAATCTTTATATTCCCACTCCTGCATTAATTTTCTAGTTTTGGCACTGTATAACCTCCTTCCGTCATCCTCACTCCTCAATATCTAATAATTCAGGTTACGAGGGATGTAAAAAGTAGGTTTAAAATCATTATGTAATAAGTTATTTGAGGTTTTCAACCCGAGCTTCTTTAATTCTTCTTCTTTTTTGCTTACGCTGTAAATTATTGAAAAAATTTGAATGACCAAAACCATTAATACCTTAATTTAGCTAAAAACAGCCCACCGTGAATTGAAATAGAAATAAAAATCGGCATGCTGTGCAGACCAGTTCTCAGTAGTTGGATGAATCGTGTAAAATCCTCAACAGCATGCAGCTTTTGACAACATGCAATCAACAATGGCATAATCACATCTAACCCACTTTCATTGATGCACTGGCAGATGCACAGGCAGTGTTGAGCATCTATTTCCCAAAACATTCCTCTAAAGGACTCCACTACACTGCAAAACTTTGCTTTTCCCACCGTGCTGTTCCACTGAGGGCGGTGGGGGCCCACTTCCTGAAACTCTTGGTAACAACTCTTCAAGGTTAGTACTAACTGCCTTTAGTCTCAAGTTCCCTATGTCCACATTCTGTCTGCTCTGTCTTTCGTTCCCTTATTCCTCTTTCCCTACCTTCTTCAAAAATATGAGAAGAAATGTGCTGCTCTCAGCAGTTTAGCTTGCCTTTGGCTCAGAATGAGGAAAATTAAAGTGAGCAAACCAAGACTTCTACTGTTAAATACAGACAGACAAAGAATCCATATAAGAAGTATTTACTCAAAGCTTTGTGCCAGCCAAATAGATGACTGACATTATAGGCTTTATCAATGCGCTGTGTGCAAATCTGTCATTGAAAATGAGACTGCAATGGGAAAGAGTGATGCTCTGGTTGAAATGGGAGGCAGCTGATGTTTAGTCACATTTGCTACACAAATAAAGTCATTTAAATGGCGCTTGAAAGGGAAATTATTTTGGCTCATCTTACTGAGTTTTTTCCATCCTTTCATTTAACTCATTAAAACAGAGAGAGAGAGTAATTTGCCGAACCAAACTGGACCAACTGGGCTCCACCAAGTACTGCAAACTTTCCCCACAGGAAACAAAACCAGAACTGAGCAAAGACACACACTCACGCAAACACACACACATACACATTTGAAGTGCAACTGATTGGCCGTGTCACTGCTCCTGTAGAAATAGTGCACGAGTGCTGCTTGCACATTGGCAGGGCAATCCTAAGTGAAAACACATGTTGTGTGAATGCAGAAAGCAGAAGCAGGGCAGCCTCGTCTCTCTGATAGGGAGCATGTGAAACCGAATCCAATCAGATTTTTGCATTTCTACAGAAAGCAACCGGAAACACATCCTGTTGTCATGTCATTGTGGAATGCTAAAAAGAAAAGAAAAAAAAAGGAAAGAGAAAACAAAACTATCAAATGCTTATTGACCCTTATGAAGCCATTTATGAATGTAAGATGAATGAATACAAACTGAAGATGGTATGTAACAGTCCTTTAAGGAATAAACGGGCATCATAAATCAAACAGCCAAAAAATCAAACAGGAATGCTTCTAGTTGCATCAGCACACACACACCTTCAGACACAACAACCTGCATGACATCTACTAATCTGATCTTTATCTCGCTTAACAGCTAGAAAACATGGGGTGAAAACATGTCTGAGCTAAGAGAATCTTTTAAGAGATAGTGTCTCTACCTGTGGTTCTTAAATATTTTACTTTTAGATGACGATTATTTCTTTTAATTGCACATAAAGTTTACCTTCTTTGCAGCCTTTGATGGAGACCTCCTGGTGGGCTTCTGTACCTGGCTGCTCTGTGCGATGGGCTGCTTGGACACTGAACCATTCTCCCTCTTCTTGGCAGGGGAGGAGGGGGTCGAGGATGGTGCAGGAGAAGGGGAGGCTGGAGGAGAGGAGGAGGAGGTAGGAGCCCCGGTCCCAAGAATGGCCATCTCCTCTGTGGCTGTGAGGCGCAGACTGCGCAGACTTTCATGTGTCTCATGGTCGACCACCAGCAACCTGGTTTCTTGTTCCACTGCTTTGATCCGCTGTACCACCTGAGAGATGAGAGATTCAGCTTTAAAAGGGCACAGATGTCAAAAACTCAATAAACTCACTCTACAAATTGGCTGTTAAAATATCTATTTTATAAGGGACTAGTCAGCATTGCAGCATTTTTAAACAAATAATTCTCTTAGAGCTGCGGACTGAGGAGGGGTAGACACAAACACTGACCAAATATCAGGTTTCATGATCAGCTCCTTAAATGTAGACTTTAGTTGTTTGTCTTAATGTTGAAGAATTTAAAAATTCTTTTGTTAGGTGTTGTGGTCTAAGATGTTAACCACGACTTTAGACAAACACAAAAGCAAAACGCAAACAGAGTCGTAAGTGCAAACAAATAATTTCACATGCATGACATTTAAAAAAGTCAAAAAAAGAAACACAACCACAATAACATGTCAGAGGACACATAAAAAAATCACAAAACACAAGAATAAAACAAAAAGCAATGCTGCAGAAAATACAACACAACGGATGAGGGTCAAATGCGTGAATGAGTTTTGTTTGCAAAACTCATTCTACAAAATCACAAAAAAAAAAAACAAAAAAAAAAACAAAAAGATGTCAAATGTTGTTTTCTGATAAACAGATGCATGTATTTTATATCTTGCTGGAATGCTGTTTATTTTGAGTGTTTTTCTTTTTGCTGTTTTGTCTAATGTGTTTTTTTTCCATGCACGCCAGTACCACTAACACTCCGAACTGTCTAACAAAACACCACATTTGAGGGAATGGCATCAATTACGCAGTCCTGGAATACAATGTGTGTATGGAGGAACTAAATAAAACCTGACTGAATCAATTCTTATACTTATTCATACACATGCAAATAACTGTGTTCAAGCATCTTTCAAATCATGGGAAGCAGAGAAGTTTAGAAGAGGTCTGCAACATTTGAGATGTAAACAAGCATCATTATCTACAAACGCATATTGTGATCTTCCCTTGTGAATGAAAATGGGCATCATATTTGTTCACAGAGCTTAAAACACTTATCAACAGCTTTCTATTTAATCGTTACTGTAATGAGGTTACAGGTTGAACTTTAAAAAGAAGTGGTTAATGTGGGCTTTCATGGAAAAATAATGATCAGAACCTGCTGTGACCACCAGCCAGGGCTCAGAGTGACATGACCCAGTGCTGACTGGGCTGAGAGCCCTGAAGTAAATTACAGTGGCAGCATATTTTCAAATTTATTATTTTTTCTTGGCAGACTTGAGTTGTGGGCTGAACATTGAGCACAGACTGGATTTACTTGCTTCTTAAAGAAAAGTGAATATGGGAGGTTTTTGTTTCTAGTAACCTGACAGTCTGTTTAAAGTCCTTTAAAGTCAATGCATTCTTTCTTTTCAGACAAAGGGGGTTAGTCAAATGCAAATGATCACGTGACTCGAGAGCGCCACAGTCAATAAAACAAACAAGGTTTTAGGGGAGTATTTTTCTATGCACGCATGGAGAAAACACCATCAAACACTGCAAAACATGAAGTTTCATAGCAGTAACTTGCAGCCTGTTTGATCAGGCCAGTATAGGAGACCCTCACTGTTGCTGTCCCGTGCCACATGCACATCAGCCTGTGTGACCTGTTGATGCACCCGTCCCAGCAGCTACATACTCGTGGTATAACAGAAGTTCAAATCATAAATGATATAAAAGCAAATCTACTTGCCTGGTGATGCGTCTCTCTCTCCACGTTTACTCCATTCACTGCAACTACTCGGTCCCCGGCCAGCAAGCCAGCTGCTTCTGCAGGGGAGTCGGGCTCCACTTTGCGGATGAACTGCCCGCTTTTGCCTTTCTCGCCATGCAAGTGAAATCCATACCCGTTCTCCCCTTTTGTCATGATACAAAGCCGCGGTTTCCGCTCGTGAGCCATTTCCTCCGGTCGTCTGAAACCTCCTGCAGAGTTCAGTTAAAAGTATGATGCAAATTTAAAGACGGGAGTTCAGGGGAGCGGGTGCAGGGCAAAACGTCCAGTGCCCCAAACCATTTCTGCCCCATGCGCAAACGGTAATTCCTTCTGATCAGAGCGACACACACACACACACGCACACACAAAATCCAAACACTCTTAAAAATAACCAAAATAATGACTAAAACAAAAAAAAGCAGTAAAGTTAAAACGTAAGGACAAGATGCAACCAGTCCAGCAGATCGTGTGTCTTGTGTCCTGGCTAGGGCGCGCTGCTGGCGACTCCAAAATTGATCCGTGGCAGCGCGCACAGACTTTAGAGCCTCTACCAGAACGTCATTAATATCACTGCAGACACCATGAAAGCGACCGGGATCACCAATCGCTCATCTCCCTCTGTCGACATTGATCTATAACAACTGGCCGAAGAACATTCGTTCAGTTGGACCACTGCCGTTGCGCAGAGTTAGCGCCTTGTGCGCAACAGCACCACCTTTCTTCAGTTTGTTTAATCGTGATCTTAAATTCAGGGCAGTGAGTGAAAATGCATGCAACATTGCCCCTCGGTGGCAGAAAACGGTGTGAATGATGTTACAACTTATGAGGTGAGTAATTTGCCAGTGCTGAGCACGATTAAGGCAGCTACTCGATAAAAAAAAAAAAAAAAACTGTCCGTGTTGTGGTTATAGTGGTGTTGTGTACTGATTCTCATGTATCAGTGTTTAATCATGACATTCATTTAAACAAATTTTACATGTAAGCTGAGAGATAGTGTCTAAATTGAGCTAATTTACCAAGAAGTATCCCATCAGCTGTTGGGCGCATACTTTCAGCATCAATTGGAAAAGCAAGTACGATCAGAAATGTGATATTTATAGCATGTGCACATGATAGTGCACATAATCACTTAGAATAACACTTGTAAGATGACCCAACTTAGAGCTATTTTATACAGGAAAAATCAAACCAAGCACAAGCTCAACTGAATAGCTGTTACTTTGCCACTTTTTTATTTTTTACATTTTAATCAAACAGTTATAGCCTCACTGTCAACAAATCTTTATAAAAAAACAAAACAAAAACAAACAAAACAAATAAACAAAACAACAACAACAACAACAAAAAAACAAAAAACAAAAAACAACAACCTGAATTTAAATAAATGGAAGTGGAAATAAGTGGAAATGGTTTTTTCAAAACAGGGATCCCCAACTTCGATCCTCATGGTCCACTGAGCTGCAGACTTGCAAAATCTCAATGCTTCAACACACCTGACTCAAATTAATGGCTCATTAGCAGACTCGTGCAGAGCTTGTCAGAGTTCCATTTAATTAGAATCAGGCGTGTTGCTGCTGGGAGACATCTAATGCCTGCAGGATAGTGGGCCTTGATTTTAAATCATGTGCTGTGCAGTTCAGTAAAATGTTCACTAGAGGGCAGTAGTGGACATATATTTCTGATGAATAGCTTGAGTTAAATGATGACAGCAATGTTGGTAAACAAATAAATACATAAATGACTAAATAAAAAAATAAAAAAACTTATTGTAACATTTTTATGTAACCCCATTAGATGTAAACTTATCAAAGTCAAAGTCAGCTTTATTGTCAATCCACTATATGTCATAATGTGTTGTACACCTGTTTTAAGCATGTTTTTGCAGCCTATAATGAGAATAAATGTTAATGATATACGAATTCTATTATTATTATCATACATCTGATAGTTACAAAATGTAGTTTAATACTTCCAGTGAAAATTAAAGCCTGATTGTCATGATGCAAACACTACCTTGATTGAACTATTATATTTTGGCTTCGGATTTATTTTACTTTATTTTAATTTTACAGTCAATTTAAACTAGATAATTGTTTTAGTATGTTCTATTCGTTTTCTTTCTTCATTTGAAGTGAACAACTAAGTTTATGTCAACGCTACATCTGCACCAGGTCTGAGTGCTCCAGAGCAGAAAACATTTAGATGAAATCAATTTAACATACTAGTACAATCTGAATAACAGCCAAATTTGATTGAACTGGCTGTTGTCCACTGTCCAAAGTTGAGGAATAAATTAGGTTTTTGTAAAACCATTGTCCTCAATGGACAACATACATCCAGTTAACTCCAGTTAGAGCTCTCAACCCGAGCAATGAAGAACAGATGGCCAGTCTAATTTTCATTTATGTAACCATGCCACAGTGGTTACACACATCTACGCATCTTCCTGTCCACACCAGTGGCCCCACAGACTCTGAGTATCATTTCCCCTATTAGCTCCTGTGGGAGCACACTAAAATAAATCAGTGCTTGACTGCTCTGGAGGCCTCTCTCGCTCACTGTTTTGTCAGCTGTACACCTACTCGCTGATGGATCATCTGATCTTGATGACCGTTCCATTCAATACACCGATTTCCTGTCAATCAGGACAGGAGGGATTGTTTTGTTTTCTCGGAGGCACTAAAGAGAATTTAATTTTAGCAGAGATCATGAGAGATGCTGTTTCATGTTGGTGTTAGCATATTGTTAGGAATAAACAAATCACTGTTGACTTTTGGCTGTGAAAAGGTGACAAATCATCTTGAGTTTTATGTAACTAGTGAATCCTCAGATGGACTATCAGCAAAGATTGGTGGATAAAAGAAAATACTAAGGGCACTTTTGATTACAGAGTGAAAATTTTGAGAGCAACTCTAAAACAACTTGATGTGTAATATGTAAATAAACCAAATTCTATTTGAATGAAAATGCCATGAAATGTTTAAACAGACATATGTCTCATCTCATTTTTGAAGCTGAAAGTCAGGTTAACCTCCCTGTTGCTTCACTCTTAACAACACTAGGAAGAATATTTGCTGTAGTTTTGCTCAATTTTTCCACTTTTCTTCAAGATAAAAGACTAATGCAAGCAGATAATATTTTCAAAATATTCCCACTCATTGGAGGTTGTAATTAAGATGTGAGGTTTTGGTCCTTTAATTAGTCAAAACCATTTGAAGATGTCTCTGGGAGAACAGGTAGAAATGTTTGTGAATGTGTGCAGAGAGGCAGCAGGGGTATGCAAGCTGTGCTGGTTCTGCAGGCTTTTCTCTGAAGGACAGGTAATAAATAGTTTTTTTCCATCCTATTTCAACATCTTACTCTAAAACACAGATGCACATCCACAGTCAATATTAAAGAAAAGTGGTGAGGAATTCAGTTTAAATAGGTCAGTTTGTGCCATCAGGGCTGATTTCCTGGGGTTACAAAAACCACGATTAGTCTTTGATGCAGCTGTCACTGCTTCACCTAAATGGCTTCACAAGTAAACAAACTTACAAGACTTTAAAGTTTAAGCTCAAACTTTTATATGCTTTAGAAAGAACTCTCAAGCTGATCAGTTAAGCTCATCCATACTATTGAATTTGACCTAGACTATTTAAAACGTTTGAATATTTACTTAACAGAAGCTTTTCAGCTTCTGGATCTGTTTGTGTTTATGAATAGTATTTAGTAGAAGTTTATACTATGTGTGAGCAGTCTCTCTGTTTTAATCACTACTGACATGCTGAAGCACTCCCTGCTGCTCATCTCCTCGCACTCTGGTGTATTGACTTTTACAGAGAGCTGCCTAAATATCAAATGAGTGTAGGTGAGGAAGAAAACCTGTGTGAAGAAAATGCCACTTTGTTTATGCAAATCCCCAGCGTGTATGATGCAATGATAGCTTCTGATCAATTTACAGCCTTGCATTTTTCTCTATCACTGAACATTAACTTCTTATGTCGTCTTGGTCCAAATTTCCCAAGTTGTAGAGGCCCAGCCACGTCCCTACTATTATATTAAGCGTGGAACATTGGACTTTTTTTCTATTGTTGAAGAGAAACTTGTGATTTTGATTACAAAACTTTTGCAAATGACAGGAGACAGAACTCCATTTCAGACTCCAGAAAATACTGATAATATTGCATTACGAACACATCTTATCTTTGTTATAGACTAACACAAGGCAAAGCACATATATTCTTGGAGCTACTATCTGTGATACATTCTGAAAATGGACAGAGCCTTTCCCCCCTGGCTGAGAGAGGAACAGATACTGTGGGGTGGAGAAGGGCACAGCTCTCAGTTTTAATTAACCACAAAGAACGAGTCACTCCTCTTTCGCCTTTTCATGATCTCCTACATGCCAAACTAAATCAGGCAGGGTTGGACCATCTTCTTTTAAATCAGCAACAGCTTTATTTGACAGTAAAATAGTCAATCAAGAGTACTTTGAAAATTCATGAGAAAAGTTTTAGGAAAAAAATCTGTATTAAAAAAAACAAGGGGAATGGGGGATAACTGTGGTCATATTGAAAGACATGAGAAGTAAAACATATTTACAAAAACATGAGCCAAAAATATCTTTATTTATTCATTCTTAAATCTTCATGTAGCTCTAGCTTAGTCAGTGCTAAGTAACTTGAATACTGAGGTATATTTATTAAAGTTTACTTTCCAATGTGAAAGTCTTGATTGAGTTTATTGTATAGTTCCTAAATACACTCACTAAGACCTAAATATGATATGGTTTTCCTATATTATCTTAAAACTAATCTAGTGCTACCATATAACTAGATTAGCAGTGCTACGTAGCTTCATGCTAACATCAGGTTTACAGCTTTTCGTAACTCTTCTAGAAATGTGCAGCCAAATGTAATGTTTTTAAAGGATGGCTAATTTAAATTTAACTTTAAACTGGTGCAGTGGCAGTAGTGATCCATGTGGAAAGATGTTTCTGTCCTCCTACAGTGACCGATCAATCACCTGAAGTGGAAAAGTCAGAGACCCCCTGGCCACCCTTCTAGCTCCGCCCTGTCCATAAATGGACCAAAAGGTGTTAATTTGTGGTTCCTAGCAAAACGGTATATTCCTATTGAATTTCCTATTGCTTCCAGTTGATATTTTATATGTTAAAAAGTTAGCATGCACACGCTAAGCTAACATGGTGAGCACTGTAAACATTAGACTTGCTGATACCATCATGTTAACACTGTCACCAGGTCAGAATGATGAAAGCTGCACAGCTTTAGTTTTGAGATTTTTACTGACTTCAGTAGTTGATCTCAGCGTTCCTCATTTTCTTTGCATCACCTGTAAAATATGTATATATGGGCTCCTTTTTGCCAGTCTTGTTTACGAGAACTAACAAAAGTCATTATTAATATTGTGACACAAAATATACATTTTATGTTAATGGCCCACAGTATAGCTTAAACAATAAAACAATAAAAAGCAGAGTATTACATAAGAGGTTGTTCTAATGTGCTTAATCTGTTAGTTAGAAATTCAGGAAAAAAAAACCTGTGCACATACCTTACAGCTGTGCATAGCAACCATTAATAACAGTAACAACATTTACAATAATTAACTTTGTGCTGCTTTTGTCTACTCATTATACACAGCTCTGAAACTATAAAAACATGTGACAAAGAGGCTTCGGCATAGCCACAGGCATGAGGTGGGGAAATAATTATACAAGTCTATTACAGAAATAAGAAACACCATTTTAGTGAATGTTTTAAAAAAAAGTTGTGTGTGGCATGTTCAGATCAGTGGTATCCAAACCCTATATACAAGTTTAATGTTTAACAAGTTGTTTTTTTTAATAAATAAAAAAATGTAGTGAATAAATCAAGTAAAGACTGACTTGTGAAGTATCAAAAATAGTATTTTAGATGATGACAAAGTAAGCCTCTTTTAAATAAAGTGCATGTCATCAAAAATGCGTTCTCAGAGAGCCATACACCAAACTGAGAGGGAAAGTTAAACATTAGATGATGTGTGTGGGTTTCATACAGTGAAATTCCAGTGAAGTTCATGAGTCTGTGACCTGCTGATGTCCTTTGAACTGACTACAATGAAGATGGTGGTGTCAATTTATAGATCAGCTGTTAACTACATGTCTAGTCATAATTTATCAGTAAATGACCAATTAAAAAAGAAACATACACACTAAAGTTTTATTACAAGATAAGCAATTGAATATGGTTATCCATGTTGCTTTGATGTCACATTAAAAACATAAAATGTAGTAACATTGAAATAACAAAATAACATTGAAAATGATTATCCATACAATGATATCTTCAAAGCACAAAACACAATTTGTTGCATCACATATTGATTTTTTATTATTGTGAGACTACTATCACCATGGCAGTGAGGATGGTATGGAAAAAATGTCAGAATGGATTCAGCACACACACACACATATATATATATATATACTCACATGAATGCAGTACATATAATAATTTAACAAGAAGCATTTTTTAGTACGTTTTTTTTTTTTTTTGCCTAAACCTAACCAAATCCTAATTGTAGTTATTTCAGAAAAAACAGTTATTAAAACCTATTTTCCCATCCTGTTTCTACTACTGTACACAAATATAATTTAAAATGGGTAATTAGACCAAAATGAAAATAGTATCAGTTTATTTACATCTCATATAGAGGTGTAGAAACACTCCATTGGTTGGAGAGTTATTAGATGGATTTAATTCCTACTGACATCAAACAAGGAAAATTCAGAGCAGGTATGTGTGTGTGTGCATGAATTACTTTGATTAGGCCACTGAGTAACAAACATTCTGTGTATTTTCCTTTCTGTGTACTTTTCTTTTCCTTTCACTGTTGACTTTTCGCAGAATTAACTAAGACTGGTTTAACTTGTTCTTTCTGTTTGATAATGACACTGTTTTCTTTCTTTTGACATTGAGGTCAATGATACAAAAGCAGCATGACCATAAACAGCCAAGGCAACCAGAAGCTGCAGACTGCAGAGTGTGTTGTTACCCACATGACCTGCCATGAAAGCAGGTTGTCAGTAAACTAACTTGGAATAAGGGCATAACAGATAAGCATAATAAAAGTACACTGTAAAGAAATGGCAGAGGAATGTGTCTGAAAAATTGTGAAAAAATATAAAAGCAGTAAATAAAAAAAGTATTTAATAAAAAATATAAAAGTATTTAGGTGGATTTTACTGCATACAGAGTTGCTATTTAGTTTCATTGCATAAAGTGGAATTATTGAGATTCACTGTTATTTTTTTATATGAAGATAAAATCTTACCATAGCAGTACATGTTGCATAATGTTTTAAATAAGCAAATTATAAGAAATCAGTATCCATATTTTTGTAATGAATTTCATATTAATATGTCACAGCTGCATATCTTCATATTACACATCTTATCTGTTTTATGATAAAGCTGCAGCTGTAAGGAATGCCTTTCTTTTTGCTGGGTATATTTCTGAACAATAAAGGAGTTTAAAGTGAAGCTTTTAAGCAGTTGGCCTATATATTTAAAGGTTTTATTTTAACACAAACTTTTGTATAATCATTACATAAGTCCAAACAAGACATTTTAGATCCTAAAACTAAGCAAACAGGTGCAGTGCATGAACATCAATTAGTTCTAAAGCCCATACCAAAACCACCATCCGATGGGACACCAACGCCAACCTCTTGGATGTTCTACATTTTATATTTGACACGGCCACTTGAAGCAGTCAACCTCAGGGCTGCTTGTGTTTCTTCTCAGTGTTTCTAAGACATTAAACATGCACCAATCTGCAAACATGGTATGTACTTAATGGGATATGTGTAATTCTTTTACATCACTCAAAATTCATACCATGCTTGTTTTATATCTTCCACTACAACTTTTAATACATTTTATCTAAATGGTAGATTTTTGGCTATAATTAAAAAAAAAAGGTTTATGCTACTTGTAAATGTACTCTTTCTTTTCTTTCGAAAAATAAAAATCCTTTATGAATAACAGGGAATTACTTTAAAACATGAGACAAACTTTAATAACATTGTTTCAAATCACAGTGTGTAAAAATGTTTTGATTTGCACTCACAGCTCTCAAAGGAATGTATTATCAGCTTAACAGCACTTTAGCTGCTAATTAACTTACTAGATGAGTTAACCTTCGTTTGTTGCATGCAAACCATAATTACTGTTTTGTGTGTTTTCACACTATGTGGCTAATTAAAAGGTATGAATAAAGACAATAGGTGCGTTTTTGAATGTGTATGTTAAAGGAATAATCCAAATCCATCCTTTGAAGAACTGGTTCAAATATAAAAAGAAAAGACAAAAGAAAAACAAAAAAAAAACCAACCAAACAAACAAACAAACAAAAAAACAAAACAAAAAAAACTGCGAAAGCATGGCAAGCTCAGTCTTCAGAAAAAAAACAGACTAAGAAGACTACATAATATGGAAGCTGAAAGGTGCCGTCCTTGCATGATTTCTTAACACAGTTTTCTCACAGGATAACTTATCTCGTTATTTATCTTGTTGTCTTGAGTTAATGGATTATTCAAATGCAGTCTCGGAAGGGGACTATAGCTGTTCCTAGTCCATCCCAGAACCAACCCAGACAGACAAACATTTAATCAGACTCACACTCACTCCTAGCGAGAATATAGAGATTCGAACAAACATGCCTTTGGACTGTAGAAGGAAGCCGGAAGAGAACCACATAGTTGGAGAACATGCTAATTCCACAAATGTTCTTCCCAGAAATGACTTCTTGTTTATATATAAGAATTATAAAAAAAACAAACAAACAAACAAACAAACAAACAACAACAACATTATATACATAAATAAATTATAGTAGTTTTGTGGTCTACTGGGAGTAGTGTTGGTTTCTAGTTTAACTGCTGTAGGAATCATGGATTCCTGCAGTCTGTCTCTGAAGGGGCTCTGTGGGGCTGTCAGTGCTTGGGTGTGGGACGGTGGGGAGGGGAGGCTGTCCTTCTACCTGGATGAGAGCTTAGTCATTATCTTCTTCTTTCCCACCACCTCAGTTAGTGGGGCATCCCAGTTCAGAGCTGTTCTGTACTGGGATGCCTCAGTACAGTCAAACCACCGTCAAGAAATATCCATCACTGATCAATACATTTGATTTTACTCCTATCAAGTCTGACAAAGGCTGAAATTGTAACGTGTCTGAATATTAAGTTTTACCAGCAATCATTCACAGAATTACACATGTACACCAAAACAAACTTTGTTTTCTCGAGACGAGATAAAATATGCTGTTATCACAAGAAAGCGGTCCACTTCATCTTGAGATAATAAGAAAATTAACTTATCTCGAGAAAATGATTTAAGGAGAATATTAATCGAGCACAGCGATCAATCGGCTTCTGTATCATCACCCTGAGCAAAACATTAACAGTCAGCTTGCAGGAAACCTTACATCTCTTCATTTGACACAAGCTTCTGGTTCTTTTGGTTGTTTTTTATATCTTTGTTGCAATAAAACATTTTTTTCAAATATATACAAAAAAAAAAAAAAAAGAATAAATTTGTTCATTCTGAGAGATAATTACATTCAAGTGCAAAGCTGCCATCGCTGTGTTTGGACTGTAAATTATAAAGTGCACAGCCCTGAAAAAAACCTGCCATTATATTGATAAGTTACAGTGGCAATAAACATTATTGGGTACATGTCTACATAAAATCTTTGTTTTCTTCAGGCACTAGCTTTACACCGAAGTAGCCATGATAAATTCAGGATGAATATACATGCAAGAACTATTTGCTTATTAATAATTATTAATTGTAGTTTCACTGGACCTTACTGGTTAGTTTTTAAAACAAGCTCAAACTATAGATGCTGTTAATATGATGGGCTCAAATTACAAGTATAATGATATAGCAGTCTCGGTGAAAAAACTACACCATCTCATCGATCAAAGGTAGAGATGTAAAACTAAACAACTGCAGAACAACGCTTGGCTGAGCTATTTAAAGGCATTTTCACATGTTGCAAACAGTCAAAACGACAACAAAAAATATACAGCCTCCCCAGATTAAAAAAAAAAAAAAAAAGAAAAAAGTTTGGCCCAAGTACATCTGCAGTTTGGTTTGGTCCACATTTAGCCTTGACTTACGGTGCAGGTTCCTTATGAGTGTGGAAGTCAAAACTCAGCCAGATGAATGGCTCACAAAGAAATAGCTGTAATCTATGTCCAGGCCAACTCCACATACTTCTTCCCCACGCAACACTTGCCATAACCCATGTCCAAGCCAAAAACTGACATCTGGACCACAACTGGACCACACAACACTTGCCAGTATGGTAACCGAGCCGTGAGTGCCAAAAGTAGCCCAGATTAGCCCCAAATGTGCTTGCTATTGAGGTCATTACAGTAACCAAGAGAATGGTTATCTTTCCAGTTGTGGCAATACAAACTAAACACTTATAAGTACAATGACCATGTTTGACATAAATAATAGATATTTTAAATTGTATGAATAAAAAAGTTGATTTCTGATAAAGTCTTAGGAGGAAAGAAAGAGTGTTACATACTGTAACTGTGTCAGTTCCACTTTTTATCGTTTACGGGCCAGATTCAGTCACATTTTGCACATGAGTTTCTTAGTGCAGTGAACATGTACACCTTAGTGAATTTGTCCTTATAACACAACAGCATTGGCAGTAAGTTAAAATGACAGAGTCTCTTGTTGAAAGACCAAACCTGAAAGAAATTATAATGAATTATACTAAGGTTTAGTCTCACAATTATATTACACCATCACATAAACTAAAGTTTCTTCCACCACAATAAATCTGGTGAAAAGTACACATATATATATAAAAAAAAGAAAAATGCAGATATTAGCAATGAATGCTATTTGTGACTGCTTTTCAAAGATACACAGCTCTTCTGGTCCTCTGCTGAAATGCCCAAGAGAACCAGGATTGAAGCACAATGACAGGAAATTCCCAGTCAATAAAAACCCCAGGGGGTAACTTGTCCAAGTTCCATATGGTAGTATGTTAGCACATGTTGTTTCAGCTCAAAACCTCAGCAATTACAGGCCATTCATCACAGTTTTTGGGGTGAAAGGTTCTCTGTCAGGGTTAGTAATAACTTCCATCTCGACGATCTGCAGAAACAATTCCAAACACAAAAGAGATTAGAGTTTAATTAAACATAAAATCAGAAGTAAACTTTGACTTAAACCTGATTCTCTCAAATTTAACAGTATTATTGTGTTGTCATTATTGTTTACATGGATATGTCCCATAATTTGGCCATATCTGGCATATGGCATTAAATTCAGAATGTTCATGTATTTTTTGGTTTTAACATTTGATGTCTTAAAGGTATTCTTCATAAAGCATGGTAAAGAGCCACTTTTCGACCTTAAAACTTTGCGTTACGGACTCGTTTGGCAATGTGACATCTATTATGCGCACTTTCTTAAGCCATACACTGAAAAACTGCACTATGCAACTTTTTCATCTGGGATGCTGCGTGACGCTGCAGCTGAGTTTCGCTGTGCACACGCGTCACACGCTAGCAAGCAGATGCAAACAAACCGGCTGTTTTGAACGCACAGCGTGGCTGATTTAGCAAAGAAATGCTAGAGAGCGAGGAAACAAAGGAGAACCAGAGACAGAGCAAGAGATAAGACAAAGACTCTTTTTTAATGTCTGGACAGAGCTCAAAGTACAGGTAGGATGCAAGATGGATGCTGACTTAGCCATCGTTGGGGGGCATGTCATTAATAAAATTGCCAAAGTTAAGTAGTGCATCTTTAATACTATTGTTATAATATGTGTGATCCCTAAGTAAGAAAATTTGATGATGGTTTACCTTGGAAGACTTCTGTCTTGTTGTTGGAGTGTCTGCAGTGAAAACACTGTTTGGTTTGTGGAAACAAAGCACTTTCTCGAAGCTTTGCTTTAAATTGTCAGAGAGCAAACCATATAGGAATGGGTTGGCGCAGGAGTTGACGTGGGTGAGGATCACCAGTGAAAAGTAGATTGCAGCAGTGGTCTTGGTCTCAGGGATGACATAACTCAGGTTGACAATGTTGGTCGTATAAAAGGGCAGCCAACAAAGTACAAACACCGACACGATGATTAACACCATGCGTGTCACTTTACGCTCTGACTTGCGGCGTTTAGTCAGGCCTGCACGAACACCTGCTGACTTCATCTGGAAGAGAAGACATTGAACAAGATTTTGAGAATTTCACACAATGCAGAATGTAATTACCCACCAATTTAAGCCAAAGACCAGACTTATCCATTCAATTACCTTGATGACAATGAGCAGGTAGCAGAGGGAGATGACAACCAGAGGGCCAAAGAAACCCAGGATAGAGGTGTAAAGGATGAAGGTAATAGTCCAATACTTAATTGGTTCAGGCCAGCTTATGTTGCAGGTGTTGAAATTCTCCTGTACCTTTGAGAAGATGGTGAGCGGCAACACCATCAGAAATGACACGACCCACACCAGGCCGCTAAAGATCTTGGCCACTTGTGGCTTCCGCCATTTGGCACTTCGAATGGGATAAGCCACAGCAAAGAAGCGATCGATGCTCATCAGTGTCAGGCAAAATGTGGAGGCAAATTGGCTCATGCCATCAGAAGTCATACACACTTTGCAGAGGAAATTTCCATAAGGCCAATAAGAGAGTGTGTTGTTTGTCCCTATGAAGGGGATTCCTAGGATGTAGAGTTCATCCGCCACAGCTAAATTGAGGATATAAATGTTAGTTACAGACTTCATCTTATTGTAGCGTGCCAATACATAGATGGCTATTGTGTTACTTAAAAATCCCACAATGAAGACAATGGTGTAGATAACTGCAGTAACTTCATTGAAGGGCATAGGAGGGAGTGTGTCTGAGATATTGCTGGTGGTGAAGGACTGGGAGAACGATGTGCTGGTATTCTCAGGCATTAATGTGCAGTTGAAGTCATTCATCTTGGAGTGAATGCTGAAGTTCCGTGAGCTTACGGTAGAGTTTATCTGAAGAAAGAAAAGACAGACATGCGCATGCAGTTATTATACATGATGCTTAACTCCAACTAATACTTCAGTTAACCAGGATTAGACATTAATCTGTGCTACTTAAGAGGGCACATTTAAGTCACTTTCCTAATCTCTGAGACTGCGGAGTCCTAGATTAAGCTAAGTAAACCTGGTGATAGTAAAAACCTGGAATGCCCTCTGAACAATTGATTTAAAAAAGTTATTCAATAAATAATTATGAAAATAAGCTATTTGAACAAGTTGTACAACACAATGTAAATATTTAAAAACCCTAAAACTGCAACTGAGACAAAAAATTTTGGAAATTTGCCATGAATACAAAGCAAATCATAACAGAACCACAACTTCATGTAAGTCACTAATATCTGTTGTTTATACATCTAACGATGCTGATATTTTTTAACAAAGGAAAAGAATTTAAACAGGTAACAAGATGCAGCCCAAAGTCGATGTGATGCCTCCATTCCTGCAGCAGCATCTCCATCACCTCTCAACTCAAAAAAAAAAATGGTCATCCATGAAAAAGTGAGCCAAAAAAATTTTCCCAGTAAAGAAAATGCAAATATCTAAAAGGAACATGAAATGAAAATAAATTCTGAGTCTGAAGTTTTGAACAGAGAGCTATGATGCAGAAAAGAAAGACATGGGACAACTGTGATGCACCTTCATGACAGAATACTAAAGTATAAATCTGTTTTTATTGAAATATTCATGAGTGTGTTTCAATGACTACAAAAGTTTTTTACAACGAGGCTCGTTTAACTCTTCAGTCGCACAGTTTTTATTTTGTACATAGTGTTTAAGCATTCTCGGAATCCCATGCTTTGAAGAGGAAGTTCCCATTGAACTGTCAGGGCATGTGGCCAACATTTTTTAAAAAAAGAAAAAGAATTCAAGTTTTAATGGCAACTTGGCCTATTTAACTACTGTCATCCTCTTATAAAGTACAACTTGCCATTAAAAGAAATGGCATGTTGGCCTCATGCCCTGACAGTTCAATGGAAACTTCCTCTTCACTCCTGGAAAGCACTTGCTTACAGAGCACCCATATGTTCTCCAGTGTGTATGGTGCAAAGGTTGAGAGATTTTCTGAGGCAGGAATTCTGAGAATGTTCAGATACCAAAACCACCATGGACCGGTTCAGAGACAGGGCTAGTTCCAGACTAAAGTTCATGCTGGAGCTGACTTAACTCAGTCACTTGCAAAGACTTGGCTTAAATAAGTCCCAGTTTTAGATTTTCTGGACTAAACTAAACCTGTTACAAGTGGGATGATTAGACTAAGGTGGTTCTTAAATTAATCCTTAAAAGGGGGGGGGGGGTTAACTTCTGCTTATGTATTTTTGCTGGGGGAGTATGAACTATCTGGATTATTATGACCAACATGCACTACAAAGGCCTGCCACAAGACTGCTTGCAAACAAGAGGAATCCACTGATTTATTTAGTTAAATAACTTTTCAAGAGCACTTTATATATATATATATATATATATATCTTTTGTATAAAGAAAATGCTTCAGAGCTAGTATCTGCTTGAGGAATGATGAACTTGCACTCAAAGATGTTTTTGGAATGCAGTATTTCAGGTAGATAAGCAGCATTCAGATGTGGAAGATGTCATTGGTATTTCACTGCTTTCTATTTGATTGTGTTTATGTACAAAATAAAAAAGTGTGACTGAAGAGTTAAACAAGGCTTGTTTCAAATGCTTTTTGTAGTCATTGAAACACATTCATGAATATTGCAATAAAAACAGGTTTTCAGATTTTCAATTGTTTTTTTTTTAATTTAAGCCACTAGGCTACCACTCCCCACAATTCTTCCAAAAGGCCTATGTATAATTTAATGGAAGTGATGTCAGAGTATAAATAGTGATGTACATGAAGTAGTTGAGCATTATCATTTGTGTTGTATTCATGGCAAATTTCCAACTGTTGCAGTTTACGTGGTTTTTAAATGTTTACGTAGTTTAGCACAACTTGTTCAAATAACATCTTTTCCTTTTTATTGAATGCCTTCTTTTTGTCTCTGCCATTGTTCAGATGGTGTTTTTGACTCCATTCTGGGTTTTTAATTATCACCAGGTTTGCTTAGCTTAATCCAGGACTCAGACTAACTAAAACAACCTTGAACCGAGATTAGGAAAGTGACTGAAATGTGCCGGCTTAACTAGTACAGTTCTTTTTTACTCTACGCCCTCTGTAAAACTGGCCGTATTTATATCTCAACAGGCAGCATTCAGTGCATTTTCATGTCTGGTAAAACCCAAATAAATGCCTAACTTTAAGTACACCTTGTTTAAAAGGCAACTTTTTTTCTCCACTAGTTGGGCTAACCATAGATGTATATAGGTGTTTTTTTTTCACATTTTAAAACCTGTTTTACATTTTGACAAACAATCATGGTTGTGAATCGATCCTAATTCAACAGAAGTTGAATCTAAAGTGCAATCAGCTGGTCAGCTGGTTTCAACAAGTTAAGACCCAAACTGATTCAGCTTCTCATTATTTAACTCTTTATGTCCCATCACCTCTTATAGGAGCTGTGAAAATGACAAACATAATCACCTAAAAAAATTAAATAATAAAACAAGATAATGATGTTTATTTCCAACTAATTTAGACCCAAATGTTCACGATACAAGAATAAAAGTGTATTTTAGTGCAAACATTAATGTTTAGTAATGATTTGGTTGCTGAAGGCGATCAGTGGCATCTGTGTCCATTGAATCATTGTTAGCATAGCGTCATCCTCTATCAAATTTGGGGGAAAAAAACAGGCGAGGAAAGAAATTTCACATTTCTCATTTATTTTATTGCAATTTACTCAGAATCAAATCAAATTTTGACATTGGGAATACATTGTCTTATTTCCCTAAAGAGACATTCAGAACATGCATGTGAACTGTAATAATGTGGAGCAGTTCTTCATTTACTGGTCTGCTTTTTAGCTGCTTTTTCTGAAAATATGATCAGGGCTTAAGGGATTTGAAACAACCAACATATCCTGTGCTCATGGAAAAGATGTTTCAGAAGGGTCAAATTATTGGTCTGCATTATGCAAACAAAGCAAGGAGGAAACCTTCTGCAACTGGGCTGAGAACTATCCAGCATGGTAGTAAACTCTGGGAGGGTAAAGGTTAAGCTTTGTCTTTGAGGAAAAAATGTGTCAGAAAAAAAAAGCTGAAATATTGTGATTGGAGATTACTTATATATTTGGTGAATCCAATTATTTTTTTAACTTACTGCAATGTGTAAACGTGAAAGTACATTTCATGGTATTGGGACCTGCAGCTGCATATCCTTCAGACAGCTGCTTATTAGTGAGTATCTGAAAAGAAAAGCTTGAGCTTACCAGGGAGCATTGGACTCTGGAGCAAAGGAAGAAAGTCATTTGCTTTAAGTTCAGATTTATCCTGTTGCACCCATCATTCCCAGTGTCAAGCCTGTAGGGCCGCTTTATAATCTGGGGTTACTCCACTTGCAGGTTCAGTAATGTTATGTGCCTAAATAATGTGGTCAGCTGACTGGATAATCAGGTCTTTCCATCATTATGTTTAACTGTTTAAACAAGTGTTTAAAGAATATTTTACACATTGGTCCAAGTCTTTCATTTTCAGTACAAACCAACAATTAATATAACTCTGTAGGAAAAGCAATGTGAAGGTGAATATGTGTGGAAAGGTGGTCCAAAAAAATATCGCCTTGCCTTTATTCACATAATTAACAGCAATGAGCAGTGACCTACACTCATTTAATTAATTGATGTTCATGCAGCTTTTTAGTGACTCACCTGGACCTTTATATATGACCCTTTTGGCAACCTGTCAGCCCTCCACCCTACTACATGTGATTCTCTTAATGCGGGTTTAGCTAATGGATGGATAATTGTCTGTTGTCAGCCGTTGCAACCTGAGGCTGTGAAAATGTGTTGCAAAAATAAATGCTCTGGCGTGCAGACTCACTGAACCGCGCTCCAAAACACGGGAGTGACACTCAGCCCGCAGCACGTTGTTGAGAAGACAAACAGTTGAAGCCCCTTGTCATTGTCAGACTGCACACACAGGGATTGACATTTTGCCCACTAAATAATAATAAATATAACAGATTAGAGCCCACAGCCACAAGAGCCATTTTAAAATGTTCACATGCCTGCCTGATTCCATTCTTATGAATTATCACGATTAAACTTTAAGATTCGTGAACATTTTCCATATTATCACACTAGGTCATGGGAAACCATTCAAGGAAATACTTTCTGAGTTATAGGGAGCTCCCTTGGTGATATAAGTGGGGATAAATCTGCATGACCACAAGCGAGAATTCCGTGGGAATGAAATATAAACGCGCTGAGACAAGAACTTATCAACAAAACTGTGGTTAACATGATGCAGGGTCTGTTTGCTGTCCCCTATCACAATACCCACAGGTCATTATACTTTTTAATAAAGCAGGGATACATTTGATTTTATGTCATTTCATTAAATTCATGGATGAATTCTAATTATATGTATCCATTTATCGTGATCAAGCCAATTCATTTAATTTGACAGTTTAATATTTAGCCATCTGTTGAAAAGGCAGGCATTGAGACAGGAGAATAATAATATATATTTTCATTTTCTCTCATACCGTCGCGTTTGTAGAGAGGACTTTGAACTGGCTCGTGCGCTCCCGTGCGCCTCTCCACTATCCAGCAAAGTGATGCGCGTCTCCTGTACTCAGCTCTGGAAACGTCCACTTTTGCTGCTTTTGTCGTCCACTCCCTGAAACAGCCACCACCTCAATCTCGATGTTTCATTCTGGGTCATTTTCCTGATGTCGGGGAGCAGAGATTTCCATACTGATGTGAAAATTAATTTTAGTAATTTTCTTTAAGTGAATTAGTAAAGAAAATCCAACGCACAGCAAAACGTCCTCTTGCGCTGATGAAAAGTCCATCAGAGTCATGCAGTGCCGCGACGCATCATTTATGCACAGAGCGTCACCCAGCCTTTTGGATGTTAAAGTCCCACCCATAGGTGGCTGCAATCCACCTTACAGGCAAAACCAGCTTTTTAAAAGTATGCGCCGGTGTCTTTCAAATCCTGCCTCACACAAAATAATGAAGATACATTTTTATAATACTGTGTGTGACACAGAGAGAGGAGATGCGGTTATGCCTGAATAAAACCATAGAGAAAATATTACTTTAATGTTCCCCTTGAGCACCTGAGACAAAAAGGGAAATAAGAGAGAGTTGTGAAAATGTGGAGGGAGGATGAGCTTGTGTGTTGAGGGGGGGATATTTGATGGTAATTGTCTGGGAAAGCTTAAGCCATTAGTTTTATGTTGCTGCCATCCAGGTCAATGCAGCGTTAACAACAGGCTGCTGCACACTCAGTGCGCCCACACAAACAGGAAATCTCCCATTCATCTCTCTCATTGGTGTCATGACTGCATTTTCCATCAGTCTGAAAATGTGGAAGAAGTAATAGTTGGAAGTTGAGGATGTCTTGTGATTTATTAGCACTGTTACATCAGTACAAGTCACATCAAGTGGGTGGTTTTATGGTGCTTATGTTTATTTAAGTATCATTGCTGAGCACAGGGGTTTGCCCTGATGGCACTGTGGTGGTACTCATAAAGCACAGTGGGATAACCAACCAGGATATGATTTTACTCATGTAGAAAATAAATCTAAATTTCATAGTGAAATCTGACAAGATGGAAATGTGGAAAAGGACCAAACCCTTTATTTACTCCAAACTTAACTATCTTCACCTTAATTATTGCTACAGAAAGTGAAGAAATGCTCCATTCTGTGCACCAAAACTATCTTGTGGGCAGCTGTTCAGTGTCATCTGCCTGGTCCTGTGGCTTTATTAACTAAATAGACCCACTAGTGGAATCTTTTATCTCTGGATCTGTATGGGCTTCACTTTTTCTCTCTCTGGATTTTCATGCACTCTCCAGGTTAACACAATTTTAGCTGTTTAAATGACTTGAATGTACTAATAGAACCTCATATATTTGAAGATCAAACTTCCTGTTAAATCCCTCAGACTCACGTCCACAGCAGATGTCTGTCCTCTCTGTCCCTGTCCTGTCTCAGTCAGGTGACAGAAGTGATAATTATTAAGGCTTTTTTTCTTTTTCATTGATGATAACAGCTACAGACCCAACAATAACAGAGCTCAACATTATTAAATGACATTAATCAGGGCTAGCAAGTGTTTTATTTGTGAAGGGAGCATCTCCTTTATCAATGATAACCAAGTTTTTGCTGTAAACTATCGGAAGTTAGTGACTACTACGCTCTTTCAAAATTAAAAAAACAAAACAAACAAAAAAAATTCAGGTATATCCATTTCAATCTCAGACTCACAGTGTGTCGTGTAACTGCTAATGCAGTCTGAGTGACGATGGTAAACGGGCTGTATTTTGGCTGCCAGGACTTCAAATAGGAAACTTCCGGACATTGCTAAATACAGCTCAAACTATCACTAACACCAAAATCATTAAAGCCAATAATAAAATCAACATATTTATGTTTTTTAGGGGCTTAAGAACATTTTAGGGTGGCTCTAGACCCCCTAAAATGACCTAACGAAGCCCATGGCTGCAGGCATTACGTTAAATGTACCTTATCTAAAACATCTGAACTGGACATTAAGAACAGCCACATTAATATAATAGGCCCAATGTTGGTGTGTCAAAGGTATAACTGGATAAACAAATTTGATGCATCACAACCTACTGTGATTATTGGGAAGTGCTGATGCATGTGTAACAAGGTTTTCTAAATATTTTGGAGCTTCATTGCAGATAGAAATCACTAGAGCTGGAATAAACATATACAATGATCAATAATGAGTTAATAAGAGATATGTGATTTTAGCTCTATTTTATGTAGTAAATAAACTATTATCTGTAGTGATATGTCTTCAAGTAAGTCTGAAATCCCTCTTGTTTTGTACCATTTTCTGTTTATGTGTTTACATTTATGTGAGTGATGTAATATCTACAGAGATCACTCATCATGAGAGTATCTATATTTGTGTACTGAGGCCGGTATTGCTATGAAACGACACATGTTCATGTGTTCGTGCACTGTGGCAATCAAGGCCCCATGCAAATATAAATGTAAAATGAATATATTTATATTGTTTTCTACTATAAAGTGTTTTTAAATATTTAAATCTGAAGTTGATTTCTTATGAACTAATTTTTTCTTTGTTGTTGTGGTTGTTATTTTTGTCCATAGGGACATTTGTGTCTGAAATAAATATACTACATACTGTAGTGTGTGATGACATTGTCTTTTGAGACAGACGAGAGAGAACACATACAGGTTAATAGTTTCTGTTCTCGGATACTTGACTTAGATAATGCAGCTGGCTAGTTTTAAATGACATTATGACAAGACACAAAAATTTTCTCCTCACAAAACTGTAATATTCTTTGTCCTTGCTCTCTGTCTCTTCTTGTGCTCAGATGAGTCACTGTGGCTTAAAGCAGTTGGCATGTCTCCTGCATTTCTATATTCAGCTTTCTCTTTCTGTCTGCACCGGGATCATATCAGAGTGGTGTCAGTCACTGACTTTGTCTATCTGACAACAAAAAGCTGGCAGCTATCAATCTCTATCAATGTTTACAAAGTCCAACTGATGCATGTGCGCAATAAAGCAGCCCCAGATGTGGTTAAATTAATGTAAAAAGGATTAGAGGTCTTTGTGATTGTGTGTGTGGAGAGGGTAGATATTATTAAGACGTGTGGCTGACACAGTGCCTTAAAGCAGATGATAAGGAAAAATAAAACCAATGATTGACAGGATATACAATTAGTCATGTGTCTCCTTGTTTACCTGAGTGTTTCCCTTCACTGTTTCCTCTGCACTTCACAAGATAAATGACAGTGAAGATGAGATGGCTGTGTGGACAAACCGTGATGACCCACAGCTCCCATCAGTGAATCAAGCTGTGAAAATTTGTATCTATAAACTCCGGCATCATGGAAAGAATATACAATGTGCTTAACCCTTCTCCATTCTCAGTTTAAAAAGAGATACAAATACATACATACAAACTTAGCACAACATGTAAGGAAATTAGTGTTTTGTTGATTTGTATGTACCCTTTAATAATACTTTAATAATAACAATTGGCATTGCTTTATGAATTGTTTAAAAGCTGTTGGCTGTTGTGGCTGCTTATGAATCTTCTACATGCTACTGAGGCCATTGACATTGTAAAAATGTGTTTATATGTGTTGTTTTTCCTTATTACTGTGGGACAGTGCAATCATCCACTTCACCAAGCAACTTAGAACAAGAGTGAATACCAGCAGGAGAATGTTGCAGGGGATTCTGGCACTTTTTGGGGGGGGGCTCTGCTGACATGTTTACCCTTGTTTATCATTCCAAAGAACCACGATCCCAGTTATACTTTATTGTAAACAGGACTATTCAGCCTTTCAAACAATGTTAAACAAAATAAGGATAGGTGTTATTAAAAGGGAGAAAAAAATAAAACAAATTCAAATCCCCTTTTCTTTTTTGTGCTAAGTTAATATTTCATTATGTTTTTAATTTCCTTGGAGAATTTATAATAATTGTTTATGTTGTTTGCTTTTTTTAATGGTTAGATTGTTTTCCACATGGCAAATATATCAGTCATCCAAGTGGTAGGTTTCCATACACAAATCTCTAAGAAGATACAGTATAATGACTCAAAGTGTGCCCTTCCAAATGCTAGAGCAGGATATTAATAAAGGGTTAAAATCATATCATAACAATCACATATTTGGTCTCACTTGGTTGGAAAGAAATCCATGTTGAACCAGTCAGCAAGGGTAATTATTTGCTTAAAGCTGTTTGCTTTCTGCTTCAACTGGCAATTAAATGTGAGAAGAAATAGTAAAGTGCGAACAACAGGAAAGTTGACCAGATTCTTTTGTTTTTCTTGTGCCTGAAGCAGTTAACAAAGCCATTCATCCCCCCACAGACTCCAGATGGTGAGGTGGCCTAAGAGACAAGGAAACAGCATCTGGGTACCAACTTGCAGCCTGTCAGACATCATGCTGCAGGCTGACAAAGATAACTTACCCTTTTGCATTTAAAAAGAATTGTGTGCGTGTTGGACGTAGAAGTTCTTGAAAGAGTCAGTTTTGTAAAAAAGAATCAGCTGTTTGGCTGAACTACCTACAGGGCTCAAGGGTTTGGCTTATCATTGCTGAAACCAGCTCAACAATTTCTGCATGGTTAAAAGGCGGGTGAATGAGTAATTTGAGTTTTGTAATTAAGCTTTTCTGCACGTAAGGGACATATTTTTAAACTATGAAGAGGTGTAGTTTTATTAAGGATTTGGTCCTGATGATAAATAGACATCAAAACATTTTCCATGATAATAAGACAATGAAAGTGTCTAAAAAGCTCTTAAACATAAAAAAATAATTCTTAGAAGCTTTAATGATCTTTGTCTAGTTTCAGAGATTAAATAGAGTAATAAAACATGTTTTAAAATTTGCCCTGCACTTTCACCTGAGGGGCATATCAGCAGAAATAATTCGGAAAGACTGAAATGTTACACTTTATAATCAAAATAAACCAATCTGACAATAATAATTACAGCTTGTCAGAACAATACTCTAGCAGTTAATTGGATTTTCTAAAAAAAGACAAATAATTATCGTTTATGCCACATTTGGCTTTTACAGGAGAGACAGTGTCAGCCTGTATTTAAACCCCCTGCATGTTGAAATGGAGGATATGCACACAGTGGAATGAGGTCAGAATAACCTCTGCAAAAGAGAGAAGTGTTCATGTTAAAAAAAAATCCTCAATGTTCTCAAAAGAAGACGAAGAAGAAAAAAGTCCGCTTGATTCTCTGAGTCATGTTCAGTTTCATGCAGGGACAACTGAGGAGGTAAAATGTACTTTTCCCAACTATATATTAGGAGTAAAGTGTCCTTTTAAGTTTCTTTTCACTGAAATGGATGAGCTAATGTATGGTGCTGCTGGTATTCAGACACTGTTAAATAAATGTAACCCAAATCAGGTCTGGCTCCTGTGGTTTCCCCGTTTTTAGCCATATATAGACTATTTACTAAAATGTGTTAAGTGACAGACGAACACGAGAAGAACAGCAACATTTCCACGCTTCAGTCACTCCATTTAACCCAACTTCACTCACACAGATTGGTCGGCCAGGAGACACAATAGCTGCAGGATTATGCTTGAGATTCTGACGTCTTTTTAAATGTCCAGTTGGTTAAAAGAGAAAAGTAGTAATTGAGGTCAAACTTTATGACTTTTCAGTCAGTAGAGAGAAAAAAAGACAGATAACATTTCTGACTAACACATGTCCATATGCTGCAGCTGCTTCTTGATTATAAAGGGATTTGCTGTTTCACTTTTCCCACACATCCTTCCAAAGTCTGGACTTTTTCTGCTCTACATCTTGGGTCTCTCTCTCTCTCTCTCTCTCTCTCTCTCTCTCTCTCTCTCTCTCTCTCTCTCTCTCTCTCTCTCTCTCACACACACACACACACACACACACACACACATACTCTCCTGCTGAGTCTTTTTTTTTCTGGCTGCTGTTTTTCTGTATATCTTTCCAGTTGTTTCTGTTCTCAGTGCTGTTTATTTGGGGTGTAAATCAGTAAAACAGTGGCAATGTGAAATTCTTGTCACCAGTATTTCACAGGAAGTTTGGAATTTTGAGAGAAGACACAAGGACAAAATGATCAAAATCACAATCCTTATAAGTAGATTACTTACATTTAGATAATGATATTGTTGTATGTCAGGCTAAAGTTTAGTGTTAAAATACTCAAATTAGATGTCATGATTAGAGTTAGGAATTGTAAGAGTTATAAAATTGGCATTGGTCAAATCATGTGCATGATTCTTGCTACATTTTGTTTCTATGTAAAGCCAACATCAGACTTCAAGATTTTCATTATGTTTCATTGTGTTCAGAACTTTTGACATGGTCTGACTAACCAGCTTATATGAGGCTGGGGGCTTAAACCCTGACTCCTCTGACTGATCTCTGACCTGCAGTTCCAGCTGTCATGCAGGCAGTGTCTTTTTACAATAACACTACAGTTTACACAATATAAGCAGATTCTGGTGATATAGTCTGTTTTTCTCATGTGGTTCTCAGGAAGAAAGTGACAGTTTCTCTTGGTGGCTTTTCTCACTTGTGCCTGCATTCATAAAAAGTCAACGGAATTTGAGTGTTCACATCAACATTCCACCAAATTCTGTTCAGTTTCCTGTGCAAACCATGTTGTTACGTTGTTGTATGTAAGTTTACTTTTCATTCTCCAGGTTACCCCTGACCTTGTGTCATCTGAAGTTTTCTGACTTTGTCTCTTGTGCTTTCATTGCCAAGGTCTACAAACCTTCAGACAAATTCAGTGTGCAGCAAAGGGAGGGGTTTTGATGTTGCCTCCTTATGCTTTGATTGTGATTAAAGGAGTCTAAATGTCTCACCAGTGAAAGCCAGAGACCTGCGGCACCACCAGTGAATAGCAACATAGATTTAGTTTCCACATAATTTGACTAGCCTGTAATAAACGCTGGCAGTGTTGCTACTCTCACTGTTTGATCACTCTCAGGATCCAAAGTTCTGCTTAGTAATTGTTCATTTTTATGACCATGATACTACACTTCTAATCATTAACAAACTGTCTTTTTGTTCTGGACTTTTCATCACTGTAGTGACGGCATCTGCATTGCAAGAATATATGCATAAAAGAGACAGTATTAAATTTGGTTTAATATGACAACAACAATGAAAAGACTGAATGTTTTAAACAAGAAAATAACATGAATGATTGGAAGATGGGTCTACAATATCAATCAGAATCACTGGCCAACCTCTTTCTGTTCATAGCTGTTCTGATAGTTTTGATAAACAGCAGCTCATTCACTACTGAAAAAGAACACAAGTAGTATGGAATAAATTGTGTCCAAGGTGTAAACAAGAAAGTTGAAGATTGTCATGAGGGTGACCACCACCAGTTTATCCCAGGCACAGAGGGAGCCACAGTTAGATGGTCGCTTATTGTTTTGGAAAGTATACAATGGCCAAATCACCATAGCTGTTAAGTACATCACTGTTGCCACAACATTATAGACGATTGCCACTATTTCAAAGGAGAACGGAAAAAAAGAAGTCAGTTGTCCAAGGGTGAGTATAATTATGAGGATGGCAAATATGAAACACAATGAGTACACAGCAACACACCACTGCAGCGGTGAGGAGCCTGAGTACTGCCCGCTTTCCAGGGACATGAAAATAAGACAGGCCAGGAAGATCTCCAACATCTTCATTATGCCAGGAATCGTAGAGAGGAACCCTCTGGTCTCCCCACTTGGTTGAAGGCGTGTTAAGACCACCTCAGCAACGTACCCAGCAAAACAAACCCAGGATACCACAGACGCTCCAATCTGCCGGTGGCAGGTGTTGCAGGTGAAAAAGATAGGGTAGATGATGGAAGCTGACAGGCACAGTAGGCTCGCCAGTATAGCAAAGGCAGCGGTGAAGTCATCCCAGGCGAAAGGCAATTTTGTGTTGACCATGGCGAACTCCAGGATTAGAATAAGAAGTGTGACCAGGAAGCAGAAGCACCAAGTGAACATGCACCATGCCCAATATGGAGATTTATTATGTCCCACTGCTGCCACCAAACAAAAACACATACAGGTGAGGATGGTCACCATTATTCGCATGATCCCCACAGGCTTGGTGATGGATTTTACATCCACATAAACCATGGTTGGACAGGATTTTGTTCAACACTAAAGAAAAAATGTTGTTCTTAAAGTCCATTAACTGTACTTTATGTCTCCCTTTGAACAGCAAGGCTTTCGTTTTCAAGCCAGATCCTGTTAAAGTAATCCATCAAGGCAAAATACCCCAGCAGGTGTGCTCTTTCAAATGGAAATCCAGGTGTGGTATTTATTCTAACAGAGCATCCTGAGCTTATCTGGGCTGTTTATGGCCTGCATAGCAGTGCGATGATTGGATACTGGTTGGGTGTTGTCGTGTTCATCTCTTAGAGCTCACTGGACTCTGGTCCTTGACACAAGCCCAGCTCAGGAGCTCATATTCAGGTCTGAGAAAGGTTGTAGATCACACAAAGAAAAGGAGTCTTACTTTGTCCCTGTGTTCACTTTTTTTGTTTGTGGGTGGAGATAAGGGAGCAGTTTAATGAATTAATGATTAACTAAATTACATTTAGAATTTTTATCCTTTACACTCACTAAAACCTGCTTTCAGGATACCATTACCATTATAGTGCTTAAGTAGATTTATGAAGTCACTGCTGTTCATTATCCATCCTCTGTGCCCTGTATTGAATCAGGGAACTTGGAGAAGTAAAGACGAAACTTAGTTTAGTATAAGAACAAAACATCAATTTCACTCCTTTTGGACTGTGCTTCTGTAATCCGTGAGTTTCTGTGTTGTGCTGGTTATTAAATTGCTACGTCACAGTGTGATGTCTTAGAGAGACAGTCTCCGTTTATTTTCTGAGGACAACAACAAAAAAAGAAAAACCACAGAGTAAGTCTGCCCACTCTACAGGAGAATTGTACAAAAGGGGCATGTTTGCTAGGCGAACACAATGTACATGCTTTCACATATTGTACACTTGCATTCCTCTTTACATACCTGAGGACAGCTAAGAAAAAGAAAAGCACCGTGTAAGTCTGCTCACTCCAGTATACAAATGAAGCAGAACTTAAGTTAAGCTAGGGATTATAAACCCCAGAATATTTATCCACAAACTTCGGTATGCTACGACTGTCATATCATCAGATAGAAACACATGAAAATGTACAGAAAATGTATAAGAAACAATAGGATGAAAAGGGATAACAATATAAATAAATGATGATGACACCCATCTTTCCTACAGGAGAATTGTGCAGAAGGGGAGGGGAATGGTAGCTTAAGGAATTTTTAGGTGGTCCCAAAAAGACGAAACCAGGGGGGCAATAACCTAAAGAGAAATGCAGTTATTTTAAAGAGATCCCTTCAGGTATATTAACAGTTAAACAGATTTTATGTAATTATAAATCAGTGTTCAAGTTACCTAAGTTACATTACATCTAGTGTGTTTGACCAACACTCATATAGCCCAAGCATGACTGTGGTTTCCTTTATACTGACTTCCTTTTTTAATGGCTAGATTTGAGCATCTTGGTTGTGTGTACATTTGTGTACATCTTTCTGTTTTCAAAACCTTGGAAAATGTCCTACTTTGATTTTATTGTGCGTCATTACACATATCGGATATTATGGCATGTAATGGAGTCAGCTGGTCAAGTTACCTATCTATATCTATCAAACCAGATCCATTCCAGATCTATCCTCTCAGCTTCCAACTACAAAGTTTGGATAAAAAGAACGAGCTGCTGAGAAAAAAGATAAATGTCTAAAGACTTTATGTCAAATCAGTTTACATCCTGATGATGTTTTCAGCTCCATATGTTGTGTCTCCAAGTGTCTCCTGCGTGCTCCAAGCAGGAGTCACTCTGGAGTGATGAGGATGCATGCCACACATATATACTTTTGTTGTCTGGTACAGGCATGAAAGGGCAACTGCTGACACTTTCCAGACAAATTACTCTGGGCGTTGTCTGGAGTATGTGTGAAAAAGACTGAAGTGAGTGTTTGTGGGATGTGATGTGATGAAGGCAGAGTTGGTAGTGTGTGGATAGGGCTAAGTCTTTTGTTATTAATGAGAAAAAAAATTTAAATAATAACAATAATTTTAGTTTTTATTAAACTTTAATAGAGGAAGAAACACACTAAGAAAAAAAATTCTTGTCCATAATTGATAAATTATCTTTTGCTAAAATGCAGTGTCTTGAAAAGTAGTATATTTTTCTCAGCAAATCACACACACTCTGGTCTGAGGCACTGTGACCTTGTGTGACTTAATAATTAGCTATAACACACACCCACACTGTATAGGCGTTTATGGTGTCACTTTTGATAGGGCTGTGGTGGATTGCCTAAGATCTGATGACATCACCCTGTCTTTTTTCTAAAGTGAATTATCACTGTACAATAGTGTAAAACTGTACGGATTCAGCACCAAGTAAATTTGTGGCTGGTATAACCTCCTGATACAAATAGCATTACTGATAATACCAACACCAAGTTCCAATACCATTACCAATATCTATGCTCATATACTAAATTATTAAAAATAGAAACTGAAATGAAAAACTATCCCTGGTGATTACATGTCATGAAACTTGATTTCTTCTTTTACAGGTTTTGTTCAGAAACAATAATAAAATCACAAAAATATCTCTCCTTCAGTACATGTCACAGCTTTTCATCTTATAGCCAAAGAGCACATGTTAATCTTTTAACCAAAATCCTCATTTCCAAGCAAATGTTTCATTTGGCCCCCTTTTGGTTCCATTAAAATACAGAAACAGACACTAAAGTGTTTTTCCCCTATATGCTAGTATAAATCTAAAAGCAACACCAGTGTTGGTTGATCCTCTCACCCCTTAAATCAATGGAAATAAATATTTTGTGACATAAATGTTTAATTAGAAGATAATTACACTGTATGGTTAAATAACTAAACAATATATTTTGATTTATTGTGGTTTATCTCCTCAATATTTCTAAATTTGTTTCAGTGTTTGAGGATTTATTTCACAAATCTGTTGATTTATTTACAATTTCCCTAATTTCATAGATGCATTAGTTTGTTGGTTTATGTTTAAATAACCATGAATTAATATAGAATAAATTGGTATTCCACATATAAAATATTTTTATCATTCAATCTAGATGAAAAGCATCTCAAAGAAATCAAATTCATGAAGCAGCTCGTGGCACTGATATGAAATCCACAATCAAAAGAACATGCTTAGGTTCAACTGGTGAAAAACACCAGCCTAACAGAATAAACTGTATCCACAATGTAAGCAACCAGGTTAACACAGGTCATGAACATGATAACAACTAACATGTTCCATGGACAGTAAACATTGTTAACACATGGATTGGGATTGTTCTTGAAGCTGTACACTGGCCAGATGACCACAGCTGTGATGTACATCAGTACTGCCAGCACATTGCAGACAGTCAGGACGTGTTTAATAGGTGCAGGGAAGGCAGACAGCAGGCGGCAGATGGTTAAAATGATGACAAGGAGGGCAAAAATGAAGCAAATGGAGTAGACGGCAACACACCACTGAAGTCCTGGAAAACCAGAGTAGTTGTTGGAACCCAGACAGATGAAGATGATGCAGGCCACAAAAGCCTCCAGAACTTTGAGAAGACCTGGAACTGTAGAAAGAAATCCACTGATCTCCCCTGGTTTGGCCCGAGTCATTCCCACTTCAATGGCGTATAGGATGAAGGCCAGAAAGGAAATAACAGAGGCCGCAATCTGTTCGCCAAGGGCAGAATAGGAAGAGATGACGGAGTATATGATGGATGCTGCAAGCACCTGCATGGAGAGATGCCAAAAAGAAAAAGGAAATGCATTTGATTAAATTTGCATTTGTTTCTTGAATAATCCCTGTGGGGAATTTCCCTTTCTTTCTTTTTTATTTGACATGTAGGTTTATTTTGTGTATGTAATGTTATCACCAGCCAGCCGCTTCACAATTTTCTCTTGAAGTGTTTTTATTTGTGTAAAGCCGGTGGTGAGAGGGTTTGTCCATCCGTGTGTGGCGGATATCCCTTTTCTTTATTGGTAGAGTTATCGCTGTTTGCTGGAGAGACTGAGCTGGTGAGTCACGTAAAAGTGGCTAAATATATGGTTGTTTCCACAAAATGTGCAAGCGGTATGCTCAAGTGTATGTGGTGTTAATATTGTGTTCTGTTGTTTGTGTCATTACAGTTGTTTAGGAGGGGATGCTAGTTGCTATAAGCAAGTAGCTCCTACAGGTTGCAATAAACGTGATTAAGTAACCTGGAGTTTGAGTGAGACATTGTTTCACCAGTTAAACACACCCTTTACGGTGGGAGTTACTGGACTAAAAATAGTTAGCCTGAGAAAAATCGTACAATCCCCACAAATGAATCTGCTGTAGTTTATAGATTATTTATAGCTGAAAAAAGAGCTGTGTCCCACAGAATAAGTTTGCACTTTAAGCCTATTATATTTTTAAAAGTTCCTTTTAAAGAAGAAGACATTTTTTTCTTCTTTTTTTGCTGTAATAATCTTCATCAAATTTGGGAAGTGAAGTGTACCATTTCTACAAAATTACTGGAGAATCCCAAAATGTTAGCAGTTAACAGTGTGAATAACTAAGTGTTTATGTTCATTTATACCTTACTGTTTAAAGTTTGCCCAGTATATCATTTTAGAAGTTATGACCAATGTTGGCATTGTTATCAATTCATATCTTCAGGAAAATACTACTTTGAATGGCAACAGTATTTTTTCACTATTAGTAGACAAAGATAAAAAGCACTGGAGTAAAAAAGAAGAATGCACACACCATTAGGGCAGCCAACATGCCAAAGGCAGAAGTGAAATCATCCCAGGAGATTGGCAGCTTTCCACTGACACTGAGGAATTCCAAGATGAGTATTAGGAAAGTGACACAAAAACAGAAGCACCAGGTAAACATACACCATGTCCACAAGGAGTCGGTTGCGTGGCCTAGTGATGCCACCAGGCTGAAGGAGATGCAGGTGAAGATGACCTCCAGTAGGCGCACAATTCCCACCGGTGCAGTCAGTGCGTTAAAGTCCAGTGTAACCATCCTGACTCTGATCCTGTTGGTTGAATGTGGTTCTGGGTAAAACTTCAAATGAATGATCTCCCACTTCCTCCCTAACTTCTCTCCTTTGTTGATTTAATTTTTCTTTTTTTGCCGCTGTTTGTTTAGTAAAGTCATCTGCTTGTTGCAAGCACTGATAATGGGGTGAATGTGGAATTTCTGGCCACTCCCTTCTTGTTGTCTGATTGGACTTTCTTCCTCATTTGGCCTGTGAGCAGATCTTTACTGCGCAGGTGCTTCACAGAGCAGTATTGTGTGGGAGAAGTGGTCTGCTGTTCACTTCCATTTGCTTATCAGTTGTACTTGCTCAATAAAGGAATTGTGATATAATTACAGCTAAAACAGGAACTCCACCTTATGACACATGACTCATGCTAACACCACCTTAGTGCTCATATATTATGTTTGCTGACTTAACGGCTAGTCCACCCATGAATAATTTAAACCCATAAAAGTGTTACAAGAACCTTAAGAGGAACTGTACCTTATGTGAAAATAATAGGAGGAAGATTTAAAGCAATAGTTTTGTGTTATGATGTGGAAATAGTTGTCTTCAACAAAGGATAACAAATGCAGGTGTGAATCAGAGCAGGGAAACCCAAGAAAATGGAAAGAAATACATTTAAGACAACCTTATTACCACCTATTTACACAACCGCCCTGAACTAAAGATATATATATATTTTTTTTTTTTATTTTATCATTTTTAGTTATTTTATCATCCAGTCTGTATTCATACAAGTCCCCACTGAGACCTAATGCCTCATTTTCTAGAGATCTATTCAGAGACCTGTAAGGTGTTATATATGTTTGGTGGTGCAGAGACAAACTTAAACTCAATACAGTAGAGTAGGGCTTGTTTGTTTGAAACCAAAGTCTTTAGTGCTTTGTTCAGTCAGAAAAGACCATGCATTGAATTTACAGATATTCATACAGTTGTCATTTGTTGAATGGGGAACTTTTATCACCTGCTTCTCCAGTTTCCTGATTACATGCTAAGCTTCTAAACAAAAGCACAAGCACATTTAATAAACTACAAAATTATGAGTCCACAACACCAAGGGTGTTTCTTTGAGCCTTTATGTCACCAAGACCTTTGATCATGGATCATAATATATGTTTTTGGCGTTTAGTCACTGCCAGATGGAGCACAATTAAATTACCAGAATCAAATTTGGGTAAATATTTTGTATGCATGAGGCTGCACAATGATGTGATGGTAACACTGTCGATGCAGCTGAGACAGCCTCCAGCAACCCCTGGATTGGATTTAAGTGAGTATAAAATAGATGGGTGATCTGAGGAGTTTTTTTCCAAAGGATTTTGAGGTATTTAGAGGTATTTGGGGTATTAAAACATTCAACATGGCTGCCACAGCTTGCTGTGTGACTGGAAGTATGTAAACTGAATAGCATCTTAAATCAAAGGTTATTGATCTCAACAGATCTTTGTGACCATGGACATTAACATCTGGCTAACACTGGATTCCTTGATATTCATATATCATTTGTACTTTAGGAAAAGTCATGAACAAGAAAGCAAAAGTCTGAACATCTGGTCGTACTTTAAAGATGGATTTTTAACACCCAAAATAACATTCTGGTTATATAAGGACAGATCACATTTTTTATTTATCAAACTTTGCAATAGAAACTGTAAAAATGGATGAAATTATATGAAAAAATCCACCAGGCAGTCACTTTATATGTAAAACAGTTAAAAATATTTAGGGAGTACATTTTTACCTCTTTATTGTCTCTTGTAAGCTTCATTATTTTGCTTGCAGAATAGACCAGTCATTGCTCCTCTGAGGTTGTCTTGCTAACAAAAAAAACACTGTAGTTACACAAACTATAAATGGGAGCTGCTAAATGGCAGATCAATTCAAAGACTAATTTTCCAACTGGGAATAATAAAATAAAAATTATTATTAAATTAAAACTCTGGTTGCACACACTAGGAGGAGGCAGGCTGATGAGCAGACAAAAACACATCATTCTGTCTGTTCAAGACAAAAACAAATTCAATTAGAATGTGAAGGTAATCAACTACTTCAAATCAAAACGCACCTAATAGGAGAACAGGAGGTAAATAAGAGGACTTGACACAGCACAGACAAGAAGTAAAGGTTTTCTGTACTGCTGAGGGTTAATGGAAACGAGACAAGCAGCCAGCTGAAAACGAAACACCCCTGCTGGACACAAACGTTAACACAACAACAGATCAGATTACTCGTCTTTTAACATGATGTCATGCATATTAATGAAAGATTTATACAGATTTTGTTCCCTTATGCTTGATGTTAAACATTTTAAGTGAAATTAGTTCAAGAACTATATTTTTGCCCTGTTTAACTGAATAAGGACATTGCTGAGATTTTGTTGTGCTGTTCATAAAGAGAAACTTGATAAACTAACACGGAGGTACTGCAACCTGAGCATGTCTGAGACCTTTTTACCCAATTTGTTACAAGTCACTGATGGTAATTTGCACCTTACAGTGGCTGAGATAGCTCTTTTTTCACACACTTCAGAGGTTTGCTTCCCATATCATCCAAATAACTACATCATGTACTCACTGGTTACACATTGTAGGGACAGAGCCCACCCTTTTTTAATAGTTAATTTGTTAGTTAACTCTTGTTGGTTAAAATGTTTTTATTCTCAACATATTATGGTGAAATACAGTAAGTTATTTAGTTCAAAATGACAAGGTCCGATTTCATTAATGGCAAAGGATTTAGATTATTTTATTTTATTTACACAATTTTACAGCATGTATTGTGTTGTATCACCTAGATAAAAAATAATATCCTCAACCCTTTAAGCTGCATTTCAATATCTTTGCTTCTCTCCTCTCTTATCCTGTCATCATTATTAGTTTCTTTAAAGTTCGTATACAATACGTTGTCAATGATTTATTAAAAATAAAAAAAAGTATAGTATTTTAATAAAAATGTTATAATTATCCTGAATCAGATGAAATTGAGGAAACGATGAATAGCTTGTACAGTCCACACAAATCTTGGTATAAAAATGTGCTCTTTCAGAAACATTCGGAAGAGACGTGATTTGAAGGCATGCAATTCCCAGCACAAACGGAAAGGATTTTACATGGACAGTAGTATGAAATAATACACACAGACAAAAAAAATGACACCTAAATTTGGTTCTCATAAGATTTGTGTCGGCACTGATCTTGACATTTTTAGACTTAGTAGATTAGTCTAAAAATGGCCGGTGGTAGTGGTGAGGGGGATAGTGAGGACATTTCTCTGTGATTAAGAAATGTCATGTAATGTCACAATACTCCCAGTATTCAGCATTTATGTACCAACTAAACTGTACAGTTGAATCATCATTTGAAAGCAAAGCTGGAAGGACGCTCATCCACAATCAAAAAGGCCACTTAGAATTTTATGAAGAATTTCTCTGTAAGGATAAGAAATGTGCAACTTAAACCACAGCTGCTTTGAAACACACATGGCAGTGTTGTTAGTTGCTAATGTTCTGAGTGCAGAATTCCGCCAGTTCACAAAAGAAGAAAATGTATAGAGAACGACAGTTCAGGCTCCAACAGACTGTGCTAAAATTCTCTCAGCACTGTTACTGAATAATAAACTGTTAACACAGATGGATCATCTGATTATTCCCTGTAAGTGAGGCTAAAAACAACCAGATTGTCCCCCAAAAGAGATGGGATGTGTGCCAAACTTAGAAATCGCCCTTCAAAATAACCCTCAGACCTATTTCAAACACGATTATAGGTAGTTATTATAATATATAATTTATCCCTAAATGATGATGATGATATTTAAAAGTTATTAGCTCCCCTGTTTGAGGATCTGGTTTCATGATTGACACCAGTGACTGCTATTTGCACCAAGTGATGTATTATAATCCTTAATCAACATAATCCATCAGTTATGTTGGAAGGAAATGAAGAATACTCTTAAACCTTCATAAACCGGCTTGAAAGCAGTGCCACTCTTTCCTGCAAGTAAAGGTTAAGAGTGCCATCTACTGGTTAGCTAAACTATAACAAGTAAATGTCAAAATAAATAATAAATGTCAAAAAACAAAAACAATATTCCTTAACAATGAATACAACTCATTTGCATCGAAGATTTTAATTGCTGTCATAAAAATTTCAGTTTTCCCTCTATGCACAGATATTGGTAACAATGATTCATTTACACTCTCCTTTTGAATTGCAGTGAAAATTAGATGTTAATGTAAACACAGTTTTTGTCTTTTAAATGCATAATGCACTAATTTTTTTCTAGAAGCTGATGAGGGACTTGAGCTTATACACTGAATGTGATAAATAGATCATTTGGAGTCAGCTATAGCTCTGTATAAAACATTTAAGCCTGCAGAGGCTGCAAAACTTTGGGAGGCTATTTAAAACATCATGTAGATACTATTACAGGTATCTAATAAAAATAAAAAAAAATATTAACGTAACCTCTCCTAGAGACCACTTTTCTGTAAAAGCTGAATTGGGACTTTAACAAGGACCAAATCATAAAAAGTCATGACTAAAAGATCAGGTTAAGTTGTCTATATATTGTCTTACTCAAATGCAAGTTCATTGGAGCCTATCCCCGGCCGGGTACAGTGACAAGAGAGCGACAAACAGCCAATTACACTCCCTCATGCATGTGTTTTGACTATGGGAGGAAGCCAGTGTACCAGAACCCATGTATGCACTGCAAGAACATGCAAACCCCACAAAGAAAGGCCCCAGCTGAGGTTGGAAGAAGGAGGCTTCTTGATATAAAGCTGGGGCAAAGCAGCACACCACTGTACCTTTTGGAAGGTTAAATGTTCCTTAATTAGCATTGAATGAAAGAAACAGTTTGAAGAAAAAATTGAACAAAGGGATTGAAAGACAAGAAGAGCAGGTTGGTTGAGGGCAGGGAGGGGGGGATATGTGGCAGCTTCAAGTTACAGTCAAAGCCACTGAATTTGGACCTGGGTAAATGCTGTGGCCAGATAAAACAATGTTTAGTTTTATGTTCAAAACTGTGCACACAAAAGCAGAAAACTGCAGTTTTTTCACAAGATTTCACAAGATCACTAAATCTCAAAGAAATAACACACATGTGAATAAAACTGGTCAACACTCCCATTATCAGCCTTGAACAGATGCAGGTATTCACCTAATTCAATTTTTTTTTCTTCTAAAATGTTGTTGGGTCTTGTAACCCATACATAGTTTGTAGACAGGGGGTGCCTCTTTACATTAGACAAACCACATGAATACAACAAGAACAAAACAAGTGTTTTGTTTTGCAAGTGTTTATTAATACATTAAATAGGAAAATTAATCAGTTTCTAAAGAGATTATTTTTCTTTGTAGAGACTCTCTCTCTCTCTCTCTCTCTCTCTCTCTCTCTCTCTCTCTCTCTCTCTCTCTCTCTCTCTCTCTCTCTCTCTCTCTCTCTCTATATATATATATATATATATATATATATATGGTTTTAAGGATCTTCTCTACCTCTGTCATGGAGTTGTCCACTAAAAAAAGTTTGATACAAACAGTAGTACAAAGCCTTAACATCCAGTACAGAGGAGATTAATAAAAGAAAATTAGTTTCTAAGGAAAATAAATAAACTCAGCTCTAAAAACTCACTCAAAAATTCCTATGAGGTTTACATACTGGAAACAACTGGAATCTAACATTTAAAATTTTTTTTTTTTTACATGAAATGTGATGGCCAAAATGGGGGCCATTTTGAAAAGACAGACAGGGGCAAGTTAATAATGCCACACCCCCTCACTTGTGACAGCATCTTGAAGCTACAGTTGTCTTCTGTAAGGATCAACAGGATTTAATAGAGTAACATGTGAAGTGAAGAGAAAGGTGCAAAATTGTAATGTCCAATACAGTAGACAAATATGAATACCTCTGTCTCATCTTAGCACAGCATGATGATTGTAAAATCTCCCCTTCAAAACCAACAGAGGGTGCCACAACTGTAAAACACGAGGAAAGCTGATTGATTCCAGAGATAAGCAGGAATTTCAGGTGCTGGATGGCAAAATCAGTAGCTGAAAAGCTGGAGGTATAGGCTACTGCTTTTAGCAGCAGCAATAATTATATGAAAAAAAACAGGAAGAATAGCACACCTTGCATTGGTGGTGGCAAGTAACAGGTATAAAGTAAAACAAGAAGCAGCTTAAACAGGCCGTCCAGGCTGGCAGGGTATGTTTGATATGAAAGAGAGCACATGGCAAGCAACAAAGCAGGTCAAGCTTCCTGCCTGGACTTGCTTGCAGGTATCACTTCATTTCAAATAGAGTCCAAATGAAAGGATAAAACACTTTCACTTTGGATCTGTGTTGAAAGGATCACATCAGACTGTGGTTCATCTTAGTAGTATATTGAATAGATATGAGACGTGGACATTTTGCATTTTGGTAACTTGTAATGTAATATATGATCTGAACTGTCACCACACAAATAACTAAACTAATCCAACCCATTTTCTATAATTGGAGATAGGATTTCACTATTTGTGCAGTCATCTATACACTTCATTAAAATTTTATGTTAACACCTACATTTCAATGCATTTTGAAGGGCTTGTAAAAGTGTCTTTGAATGTGTATGGAAAGCTAGTCTTTTGTTTGAAGAAGAGAAATAGACTCACTTTTGTTAAATGCATGTCACAAAAGACTACTAGATTCCTTTTATTTTAGCCAGGTCACTCACCCACACAGCATACAGCAAAATTTCTGATAAGTTCAACATAAGTGACCGATTTAAATGTTACTACAATAAACATCAGTTAAAAAGATACTAAATCCAACATATTTTGCTTTTAGTAATAATGGTTTTGTTGGAAGCAAAATATCTCCTGTCACTTTTCAAAACACAGGGTTTTTGTCCTCCTATGGTTTTGTACAAAGTCCTTTTAAACTGACCACAGCTTGTGACCATAGGTGGGGGTAGGAACGTAGCTCGACGGGTAAATCGAGAGCTATTTCTTTTGGCTCAGCTTCTTCTTCACCACGACAGACTGATGCGAACGCCGTAGCGATCCACCTGTCGATCTCCCTCTCCATCCTTCCCTCACTTGTGAACAAGACCCAGAGATACGTAAACTCCTCCACTTGGGGCAGGACCTCATTCCCGACCCGGAGAAAGCACTCTACCCTTTTCCGGCTGAGGACCATGGTCTCGGATATGGAGATGCTGACTCTCATCCCAGCCGCTTCACACTCGGCTACAAATTGCTCCAGCGAAAAAGCCTGAAAAGAAATTACAAAAATATATTTCTGGAATACTTTAATAAGTGTGCAGCCTCCAAAAAGGGTTATGATCAATGTACTAGGAAATATTTTAGAGAAAAAACTACTTCAGCCCATCTGTATGTTTAAGCCTTAGATGTAGATTGTATGTAGAGAAATATTCTGGAAATGAGCAGCCTGTCAGTCTGCTGACAGAAGGCCTCTCTGTCCACTTGCAGCAAGAAGGAACCACATTATTGTAACACTGGAATTCTGCTGACCTTGTAGGGTGAAATATTAACATAGAGACTAATGTTCTCTATCTGAAGTCAGATCAGTATTTCCTTGTGACTAGTTATTCAGGGTCATGTTCCTGTAAGGGTCCTGTGACCTCCCTGTCCTGGCTGTCATCGGACTGTTAATATGTCAGTCATGTGATAAGAGGTGGGTTATACAGGAAATGAGTATGCATGGTTGTATAAGGGTATGATACTTTTTTAAAAAAGGCATGTAGACATCCAGTAACTCTGGAGAAATGATAAGCTTTGGAGACAAAAAGAAACACTTAACACAATGTCTAAATCTGAATGTCATGATTACTTCCTTTTTTCATACCAAAATGACATTTTCAGTAGTGATGTTAGATACCACTCATTTTCTTTCCAATCCGATACCAAGTAAAATGCAAGCTAGTATCGCGATACCGATCCGATACTGATGCTTGTGTACAGAAACTTAATGTGTTTGGAAAATCACTTTCAAAGCAGCTACAATGAGAATACTTTCTGACTTAAACTGAAATTACAAGTAAAATGAATAAATAAATAAATGCCACATTATGTGTGTATGTTTGTCAACTCCTACATATTAAAATATTTAACCATTAGTCTAAAAAAATGAGAGGGATTGATCTTATTGTCTTTCTATTGTTTTACTATATATTTAATAACACCAGCCTCTGCAGCATCCTTACCCACTAAATCTAAGCTGGTTGAATTGATGTGAGCTGACAAGGACACATATCACTCCAAGCTGAACTCGTACAGATATTTATTGCAGCATTAATGCTGTACATAACAAAACAGGATGCAATAGTCTTACAATGAGGGGAACTCCTGTTGTTTGAACATCACAAAAACCTGAAACTAGCAAACAGATAAAAATCACTTTATCAAAATTTAGCATCAGTGGTACACAGCTATACATTTTCTCTCTTTGAATGGTGGTTAGTGCCTGCCTGCAGCATCAAAGGACTCCAAGAGTGATATGTCTCACTCTTGCAGCACTGTCCCGCTAATTTAATATAATATAATAATATTAATTTTATAATAGTACATAATTAATATAACTTAATTATATACTGTGTCATGGTTGACTCAGATGTTTAATAAGGTTTTTAGTGTTGCTACAATACCTCAATGTCTTCGCACACACAATATATATATCGCCACTGTTCAGCTCCACATGTGATGCTAATGGCCTGAGACATGAGCTGCTGTATCCCTATGCTGGGCCAGCCCATTTGTTACGCACCCCTTTGGTCTAGGGCACCTAGGGAACGAACATACGAGACGGGTCACGGGGAATATAAGAAATAAGACGATTTATTTACAGATAATCAAAATAAAACAGGTACAAATGGGTTCCAAATTTCTAATATCCCCAAATAAAAGTCCTCAATAATTCTCAAAAAAAAGCTCACGTAAACACAAATCACAATCAACCAACAAAACAGAAAAGATAACTAAAAGTGTCCCAAAATAACAGGGTCAACGCTCACAGTGGTGGAATAAGTCTGAATCAAACAAAACTCAAAGAGAGCACCTCAGACAGGAATATAAAGTCTTGTCAAACTGACAACCAAACTTTAACACTTAACACTAAATCCCAAATCTCAAGTCCACACAGGATATCAAAACAGCACACACACAAGCGAAAGCTAAACAGGCAAACTGTGTCCCACTGTTTACAGCTGCCCCGAATGAAGGATGAGTGATCGTCTCTTTTGAAGTCAACCCTGCTTCCTGGTTGGGCAGCCGGTCCCAGAACTGGAGCAGCCGCTGATCAATCAGGATGACTGGGAGGAGGAGTCCTGGGGAAATCCCTGCAGTCATTCAAATCAGCCAATAATTCAATCATGCCACCAGGCTGGAAAAGTCACAGGGCTGTAACACCATTTCACACACTTTGGCTGATGGAAGAAAAAAAATAGTTCCTGCCAATTAATTTAGAGAAGATTCTGATATTATAGGTACTTTCCACTGTATTCCACTAAGTGATAGACTCCATTTTTACCCCAAACGAGTAAATATCAATATTCTAACATGAAAATCTATTCTAGAAAACAAAAAACTGGTATTGGTAGTATCGATATTTTGGTATCGATCTGCACATCACTATTTTTCAGTACATGATTCATCTAGTGTCACAAGATAAATCATGTACTGCTGCCGTAATAAGCCGGGGAGGTCTAATTCAGACTTCAACATGTGATTGCAAAACGCAGTCCATTTGCTAAAATTACTTTATTTTCCAGTGGCACAGAGGAAGGGGCTCTGTATGATTAAAAAATATTAAACTTGTCTGTCAGGTTCAGTCTCTTTTTACAGTAGCACTCCTGCATGTTGTTCATCTGCTGAAATCTGTGTGAAACTTTAACTCAACTGACGAGTGCTGTTAAAAAGACAGCACAGGAAGGTGATGGTGTGAATCAACAGGAAAGAAGCACACTGGTGTGCGTTTAGTGTGGTCTACAGCCAAATTACAAAGGAAAGTCATAAAAATAAATCCTCTCTTATTTGTTTAACCATAAGTGGTCTGGTTCACACTGTTGTCCGTGTGTTCTTTAACACATAAACACTGCTGCAGTCACGCTCTGAAAGCTGAAAAATAAAACAAATTACTCTTTGTAATGACAATACACTTTCTGTTCATGTTTAGTTTTGTGTTCAAGTCTCTTAGAGTTGCTTTAGTTCTTATGTGAATAGCATTTGAATGAACAGTCCAATGCCTTTTTCTTTTGTTTCTTTTATTTTCTGTCTCTCACAGTCACATGGAATAATGGGAGGAGAGAATAGAGAAGAGGAGGGGGAAACCGTAAAGTAACTCAGCCAGCTTTGCTTATAAACGAAATACCAGAAAGCTCTTCCTCTCATTAACAACTTCTGTAGCAGTTGTGTTCAGTCAGGCACCAAACAGTCCTTTCTTCTGTATCTCGGATTTGCTGTTTTTCTTCAACGCTCAGAGATCGAGGAGAGGCAGTGTCACTTTATATTTTTGCTGATGTTGTTGATGGAAAGTCACACGTAAGTTGCTTTCTATTTTACATTAGTCGACACATATTGAAACTGTTACTGCCTTGTTAACATGCTTCTGTAATCCTCAGCACAGACAGAGTAGGAAACAGCCCTTCTTAAAAAAAATGGCCCAGTTTCCTTTTATTTTAGCACTCAAGATTACCATGCCTTCCACACCCAAAGTACACAGACTTGTGTCTGTAAGGTCAAAGTGTTGTAGATTAAACAAAAATAGAATCGTCCTGCTGCATTTCCTACATGAAACAGGGTGAGGCACAAGCGCAATGCTCTGGTTAAATATTACTTTATTTGTGTGTGTGGCTCATGTTGCTCTAATTGATTTAAGATGGGTTTACAGCAAGACAAAGACAGGCTTTTGAGGAATGAGTGGGCCTGTTTACAATGGGCAAGACAGATGAGTATACGAAGTGAGTATAGAATGTACTAATCCACTGTTGTTGATTCAGCCCATAACAAAACGAAAGCTAAATTAAGTGATCTTCCACCTGTTAAAAAAAAAAAAGAAAAAAAAAAAGGAGAGCCTCTCCCTCTGAGCACATTACTGATAAAATAAATCGCCTCTTGACTATTACAGTGAAACGAGTGCTTTTCCATTTTGGTACTTATACTTCTTTAGAACATTTCAGCTAATAGTTACATTGAAAATGAAACATTGCTGGAGTTAAAACAACATTTAATCAAACAGGAAAAATAAATCTTTACCCACTGTAGCAGCAGCTTATACAGTATCTCACAGAAGTAAGTACAACCCTCACATTTTTGCTAATACTTTATTATATCTTTTTATGGGACAACACTATAGAAATTAAACTTTGACCAACAGAATATCAGTGTTTAGTTTTTATAGTTTGGTGGCCTGTATATCAAAGTTTTGTTTCTGTAGTTTGTCCCATGAAAAGATATAATGAAACATTTGCAAAAATGTGAGGGGTGTACTCAATTCTCTGAGATACTGTAGCTCTAGATGTTAAAGCATACAGCAAAATGAAAACGAGTTAAATTTCACTTTAAGAATAAAACATGCAAATTGGCTCACTCACATTGTTTAGTCAGGGGTGCTGAAGTTCCACAATTGTATCTAAAAAGCTGATGTAACTCTTTTGCTCATGATTATTTACTTTAGAAGGTTTCTCTGTGCCAAAAAAATAAAACATTTGCCTGGCAGTGCACAATGAACAGATCGGCATGGGCATGTCCAGTCCATATCTCAGGAAGAGGATCTTATGCAATCCAAGAATTTCTCTTAGAGCTATTTCTAAACAATTGATGATCCAACATCAACAATTCCAAAAATGTTACATAAGTATGAGTAACTTAGAACGATATCCATTTCACCAAGGTCTGGAGTTATAAATGGGTCATTAACATCAACTAATGAGAATAATTGGGGATGGTCAGGAAACAGTACAGAACCCTTAGGGCACATGCCTACCATAAGCTGGGGTTTTGGTCAAACTGTTAAGAAAGCCTCGCTGATCTCAGTAGAAATTGTCAAAATGTTGTTAAGGGAAAATTCTTGGAAGAAATCTGTAAAAATTGAGGAAAAAAATTTTACACTCAGAATTAGAATACAAACACCCTAAGCTGTGATGTGAGTCTGCAGCATTGAACATATAAATGTTTGAAGAACACAAAAAACATTTTAGATACTTTATATGATTGCATTTACCATTATATATTAGTAAAATAAGACATATTGCTTTATTAAGGATCCAGCATCCAAGGGAGAGAACAAGGCATAAAAGTGAAAGTTATTCTTGTCTTAGGGTACTCACATATACCTTCTAATCCTGAAAATTGTTCACGCAGATTGTAATTATACAACTGTATAAATGTCATGAAAGTGTTGCTAGGACGTTGCAGTCACAAGGAATTGTAGGATTGTGGATCATTATACCTATTCTTTCAAGCTCCATCCCTTTGTATTTAGAGAATTTGAACAGCTTTGATTATGGCTGCTACTGCTACACATCTGGGTCAGTACACTCAGGAATCGTAGTAAGCATAAAAGGCTGGAGCAGTAGTGTCATCAGATACAGTGAGTTTATGTTATCATGAACCTAGCCTGCTGTCCAAGACAAATTAAAACCCGGAAGCCTTCATGTTTGCAGCTGACCTCATGGTACTAGATATCTTTCTGGTGTCAAAGTGGCGAGGACCTAAATACAGGCTGATTAAGAGGCAGAAGGCAGACGTAATGCAGGAACAAATTCAGATGGTGAATACTGATGCAGACCAACCAGGAAACAGGTATATGACATGAAGACTACAACAACCTGAAAGGAGGAACTGAGACCAACAGGCTGAAATACACTGAAGGACTAATGAGGAACAAATTAAGTGAATGAGCAAATCAATCCAGCTGTCTTAATGTATGGGCCATAAACTACGTTTTATGGCCTGTTAAGGCAAAGATTGGGTTATTTGGATGCAATGATCTGCAGCATATTTGGAAACAAAGGTGAGGTTGGGAACTCAGGTTTAAGTCTCTGGACTGGAAATGAAGTTGTACCACTGTGGGTCCCTGAGCAAGGCACTTAATCCATAATCGCTTCCTGGAAATCAAAACAAAGCAGTCCATTGCCGTCAAACAGCACTGTATTTAAAAAGGACACAATAGAAACTTCTAGAAGTTACTGAATGTTTGCTATGCCATTCAAAATTGTAGGTTAAATCTGTGATTGTCAAAAGTAGTAGTCATATGTGAAAATAATCCAGAAACACTGCTGTCTTGTCAGGGCCAAAGCTCTCTTGAACTGGACTCAGGTAAAGAGAAAAGTTGTTATGTAATCAGATGAAGTGAAATTTTAAATCCCTTTTAGAAATCATGAATGCAGCATTCTCTACATCAGTGTTTCCCAACCCGGGGTCCGGGACCCCCAAAGAATACAGGAGGTTCCGGAGACTTTGAACATTCAGATCCATTGTGATTAATGTCTAGACATTGTTCCTGTTTTAAGAAAAAAAAAGTAAGGCTATATTCTATATATTTAAATTTAACTTTATTAAAGGACATGACTCAGCCAGAATAAATAATTTATAGTGCAAATCTCACTTTTAAAAGCATAAAACCAAGCATGGTTTCAGCACGGGGTGGGGCAGGGGTCTATCGCTTTTTAGTATTTGCATGAAGGGTGTCCTCAAGGAAAATAGCTTGGGAACCACTACTAGATTAAAGAGGAGCAGAACCCTCCAGATTGTTATCCATGCTGAGTTAAACATCCTCTATCTCTGATGGTCTGGGAGCACATTAGTGCCTGTTAAGCTGAAAGATATTGCATCTGGAAAGGTGCAATTAATGTTATGTTTTTTTAAGGAAGGCATTACATATTTTACAAAGCTAACTCTCATTTTGTATATGGTTGGTTCGGCCATTAGCGGCTTTATTTTCTCTGACATCAATTGAGTTCCCTTGGCTGTTTGTTTGAAATCATTGTTTGCTGAAATGTCCACCCTGGTTTAATCATCCAGGTAGAAGGCAGATTTCTTTAATCAAGAATGTCTTAGAATGTTTTTTCACCCTTTATTATTATTATTTATTTATTTAATTATTTATTTGTATGCAACAACTTGGCAATGAAACTTTTTATAGACAAACAGTTAACCAGCTGATATTAATTTGCATTGATAAGGGGCATTGAATTGCTTTCAATTACTGGTGACAACATTCCTCTTTCAAAGGTCCAGCAGCTGATCTCTTCAGCTCTAAGACTTTCTTTGCAAATCTGTATTGCACATTCATTAACTGACCCAAAATATACTTCAGTAAAATAAAACAACAACAACAACAAAATAAGCTCTTAAGTTGCTAAATTTTGTTTTGCTCACCATTTCACAAGAGGATTTCTGGTGTGAGGGGCTGTTATCTCTTACCCAGTGAGAGGCCAGGTAACTCTAGCCCCTGCAGCCTTTTAAAACAAGAGGAAGCCTGTTTGAATAAAGAGTTCTTTTTTTAAATGGAATATTGTTGCTCTGTACTAGTGGGCGCATTGAAAAGAGGATGTGGTTAAGAGTGAAATCTTGCCAGTAAAACAGTCATCTGGTTACATGTTCTCACTTCCTCCTGCTCATCTTCTTGATTAAAAAAAAATTAAATATGATGCTATCAAAATAACACGAAATTGTGCAACTGGCAGATGGAAGAATTAATCAGTATAATTTTATCACCTCTTCCACGTACATCCATAACCGTTAAAGTTATGTCATCTACATATTGTGCTTGTCCTTTAGCTCATTTATTGCAATAAAAATGTTACTTTATACTTTTACTTAATTTGAAAAGGAGGTGATTGCATGAAAGGAATAATAAACATTTCTCTTATTCAGACAGAATTTTTGAAGATGGAAAAAGGATACCCCCCACAGGAGTCTGCTCCCCCCTACCCTGGCCCACCCCTGAATTATCCAGGTCCAATGTCGCAGCCAGGGATGTACCCTCAGCCAGGGATGTACCCTCAGCCAGGAACATACCCCCAACCAGGTTTCTCCCCATCACCTGCCCCTCCTACATACCAGGGAGGTCTGTGTTCTTGCTCAAATTTCTACTATTTTACCTTGTTCCCAAAGTTAGTAAATGCTGCATTGTTCTTTTATTGCATAGGCTCCATTTAACCATTAAATAAAATTACAACATCCTGGTTAAGTCCAACTTAAAAAGGAAGTAACACACCCCAGTACAGTTCTTCTGTTTTATGGAAAAGCAGTTATGTTTCAGTATGTGACGTCTGTTTGTTTGCTACTTTCCCACCTCGTTTTGTTTGATTGTATTTTCTATTTGCTAGGTGTTGCTTTTGCTCCGGTCCCAACTGCACCTGCACCTGTCACAACAGGTGAGGAGGAAAATACTGTTGCATGAAAAACACAATATGCCTCATTCATTCTTTTTTATTGTATCTAGGAGCAAAGGCATAGACATGTAAAAAATAACTCACTCACCACACATTTGTAAGAACTAATCTGTGAACAGACAGAGAATGTGTGTTAGTTTAGACCTCTGCGGTGGGTGATGGAAATCTTTGGTTTCTTAACAAGCTGCTCAGATGAATAGCTCTGTTTGTAGCCTGTCAGTGCCTGACAAAAAGCTTTTGTTCTGGGTCTGCTATGTGAACAGTCACATCTTTGGATATCAGTTTTTGCTATAGAAGAATTAGGATTCCTGTCACAAGTACATTTTTCAGTTGAACCCATGCATGACCTTCTGATGTCACAGTTCTACCTTACATAAAAAGAACTGTCTGAAGTATCCTTTATAACTATACTACCATTTATTAAAATACAGTACTGCTGTCCTAATGCTTCAATAGCGCAGCAATTTAAATTACAAGACAAAACCCATAGGAAGGCAAAAGTGAAATGACAGTAACAGAAAAAACATGTAAAAGTGCCTTTAAGTGCATGTTATATGTAACTGTTACTGGACTATTAGCAGCCTCTCCTGGTTATGTTGTGCCAATGCAGACAGTACATGTTATGCTCAAATCTAATAACAACAATCTTGAATAAAAAGTCTACAGTAACAGCCTTTTTCTTTCTTAACAAAACAAAGTGAAAGGTAAGCACACACTGATTCATCTCTGAACATTTGCTTGGCTTTAAGACTAAATATGTCTCGATGAATCCACATGAGGCCAGGTTTTGTTCAAATAATAAAATTCTTGTAGAACTCACTACCAGCATGATCAGCATCTGCTAGGTGGACATAACTTTTAACCATTTAAATATGACAGTGAGAAAGGTGTCCATGATGTGGACACTGCACTTGTTAATAGCTTATGCTAATAATTATGGAGACAAAAGAGTATGGAAGTAAATCTTTTCTGTTGTGTGTTTCTCATCTGTAGTTACTCATGTGGTAGTAACACCAGGCCTACATGACATGCCGGGACAGACTGTGTGCCCCCAGTGCCAGCAGACTGTGATCACCAAAACGGAGCACACACCAGGACTGTTGACCTGGGCAATATGTGCAGGCCTCGCCGTCTTCGGGTAATAACCTGGTTTGAGAAGTAATCTGCAGCATGTGTTGTTTCAGAAAAAATAAAGAGGAAGATACTCAAACTAGAAATCTGAAACTAAAAAATGAATACACAAGATTAAAAGGTGAACTTACAGTTCTCCGCTGTTGTCCTCTACAGGTTTTGGCTGTGTTGTTGTATCCCTTTCTGCGTTTATTCCTGTCAAGACGTGGAGCATCGCTGTCCATCCTGCCACAGAATCATCTACGTGTACAAGCGCATGTAAAACTATACTCAGACTCAGACGTTAAAAAAAGAATAAATCTAATGAAAAGACAGATGTAGGTTTTCTACTCATGTTTTTTATCTGCTCTTCCAAAAAGCTTTACATTTATTCTTGTTTTTTTTCTTTATGAATCAATATTTCTCTCTTTTTTTTACTGATTTAATTTGTCCACTATTTTTTTGTCATATTTCTTCAATTTAACCTGCAAGCACTCATTTAATATAGACCCCAATGAGATGATTAAGTTAATTCATCTTAAATTGAATAAAGAACATTTTACTGGGTTAAAATACATAAAATACATAAAATTTAAATATTTACACAATTATTTTTGCTACCTCAGTAAATCAGTATCTAAAGTCATAAAATAATAATCTATATCATTTATCAATATATCATTTCATTAAACAATGTTCTATTATTTCATTAATCATTTAATATATTTAATTAAACCTATTTCAATCTGTGTTACACATTTTAAATTCTACATCAAAGGTGTTCCCTTATTCCCGCTCTTAAATACACAATCTACAGATTTGGAATGGCTTTTTTTCTTTAATGATATATATATTTTTAAAATATTTTATTGACTTTCCTTTGTGTTGTTTTCGTGTATGTCTCTGAAATCTTGTTTTACAATAGATTCATGGTGTTTCTCTGAAAGTTACTGCCGTCTATCATTTTTTAAATAAATAAATAAATAGTTAAAAATAACACAGTGTACTGATTTATCAATGCTTTTGTCAAATGAAACTGCTCTTAGTATACACAAGGAGAACTTAATTGGCTTATTTTACATGAATTTTACATTTCATATTTTGTGTGTTTGTATTAAGAGTCAGAGGTGGCCAATGTCAGTGTCTCTTGGGCTTTGTTCTGATTGTCTGTGTTTATTAGCCATAAATTAAAATGAATAATTGTCTAAACATAGCGCTGCTGTCGGGCGCAAACCTCCTTTCTCCAAAACTGTCATTTTTCAAAAAATGAAAAAAAACTGTATGGTTTTGTAATAACTGGACATAATGTCATCAAACTTTGTATTTTGTTTTAATCATATATTGTTGGTTAAATATTTGTAAAACAACAGACAGACATAGAGGGTGACCAATAGTACTGATTTATGAAGGAAAACAAAAATCATGAATTTTGGACATAGGAGGTTTTGGCCCGACAGCAGCGATAGTTAATAAAGCAGAAAGGGAAAAAGAAAAAGAGGAAAAGAATTTCCATAAAATAAATTGAACATGTATTTATTTATTGTTGATCTTTGCAAACCTGCAGGACCAGCACATCTGATCTTTAAATTTGTTTGTAGATCCACCTTCTTTCTTTGAGGAAGTAAAATCCTGGAGAGCCAGCAGTACCAGAACCAGACTGCCCAGTAGGTTTATGGTGGGGATCTTGGGGGTGGGGATTTTGCTGTCATCTAAAAATCCCGCAGTTATTTTAATTTTAAAGTCCACCTGCATAAAGTCAAAATATGAAATGATCTAATTTTATAGACATCTGTAGCGGAAGTCCAGGAACTCCATCATCATTTTACTAAATGTACATATTTAATTTTTTTTCGATGCAACACAGTAGTCTGTGACTTACCCCCGCCCCAGTATCTGCAGCCTCACAGCTCTGCACATGAAGCCAAGGATCCAGTCTACCACCACCAGCTGACAGGAAACCAGAGTTGATCAAATCAAGCTTCACATCCTGCACCCCAAAAACAACCCTCTTGATTTTCTAAGGACCTTTTTGAACCTGTTACAAATATTTCCACTTGGTGATCCAGATTATTAATGCAAAGATGTTTTATTTCTCGTCTCTTTTTAATACGATCACTGGTATCACAGCAGCGTGTGTGAATGTGTGTGAGATAGCAGCTCCCCTGATAAGGTCTTGCCCACCCTTTATGTGGGAAATACCTGGGTGGTGGAATCTGGAAAACCGACCATGCAGTTAATTTCTGCTCTTCTTTGAAAAAAATGGATTAATGAAAATTTAAATGAAGCAGATTTGTTTAAAGTTTTTTTTGTATCAGGTGGAAATCACAAAAAATAAGGTGAGTAAAAGTGTATGATTTATATTCGTATCCTGCTCCAAACTAAATATTGTAATTTACCTGTCTGTTCTCGTTATTAAAGTGTCATCATACTAACCCAAGATGTGTTGTGTGCTATTAGCTATTATGTGCTATTATTGTTGTTTTGTAAGGTTTAGTGTCACTTTTATTGCTCTTTGTTTGAAGGGAATGACACTCAGTCCTAAGATTTCACCACAACCCCCATTGGCAAGACATTTTAATGCAACAAAAGGACACACAAAATCTGGAAAATTTGTAGAGATGACAAAAAACTGGTCTCAAATTCCATTCCTCAATGGCTATTGTTCTGCAGATGTTTCTCTATTTCAACACTTCTGACTAAAATCTGTGTATCATTGTCCAGAACTTGACAATAAGCTGATGAATCCATTTCACTTGAATTCACTGAGTTAGAGCAGGGAAACATCTAAAAGTTGCAGGACAGTGGCTCTTTGGGACTGAAGTTTGAGACCAGTGCTCAAAAAAGTGCATAAAGTGGGAGCTATTATACACATTGTCATGATGTCATGTACAAGGAACAAATTTGAAAAGGGTCTTCAGGTAGCAGGTAGTGCTCAAATCCCTGGCAACACAGAACCCAGAAGGGGATGTACCATGTTGCTTGTAACTGTCCCACATTCCTGCGTGTACAATAAATCAGTGTAGAACAATTAATCCAGAACGGAAATGTTTCTGTTTGACAAGAATAATTTCCATAAAATGTATTTTGCGTCAATATTTCTAGGTTGCAAGAACATCTACATACAGTAGTTTGTGCTCCATTTTTACATCTTTGTACGATTTTACAATTAAACTTATTACATCATAATGTGATACATTTATATATAAACATGAGCCATCCAAAGGTATTTTAGTATTATTGTCCATTTTATATGTTACTACACATAATAACACTCTATAACACTAAACTTAAAATAATTATTTTTACAGTTAGTGTACTTTTAATAGACAAATATGTATTTTTATATTTTTATTATTTCATTTTTAATGTACTTTTTTGTTTTAATTTTTCAACTCTTATTATTACGCTTAATTATATTAACACGATATAAATACAACAGTACGTTACTGCAAATAATCCTACGTTTGTAGCATGATGTGACGTCATCACGTGATCTGGTCAACCACTCAGCTGTTAGATGGTAGATTCATAAGCCGTTGGAGATACTAAAATAGGCCATGAGAACTAACATTTATTAGAATAGAATTTTTTTTAACACCAAAATCTTATTTTTGCTAGTATATTACTTTCAGGGACCATACATATATTTGTAGGCCACCCTAAAATAAAAATAACGTTCAGCATTTCGGCGTTTAATGCACCGAGCATTGTGATTTCCTAATAAAAGGGGACATGGAGAAAAACAAGCTTTGGAAGAGCATTTGAAGGCAGCACTGGACAAGTGAAGAATAAATAGGAAGAAATCCACGTAGCCTGTCTTGCATTGTAATTGTCATTTGTGCGTTGTTCTCAATGTATCTGTCTGTTTAAAGACAAGCTGTTTTAACTTAAGGGGGTGAGGGTGTTCATTGTGGCGGGGTAACGCGGGTAAACCCACAGTGGTCCTGTTTGCTGAAAGGGAAAGGACTAAAATGGAGCTAGAAGACGGAGTTGTGTACCAGGACGACCCGGGGACATCAGCGATGATGTCTGAGCGGGTATCGGGCCTGGCCAACTCCATCTACCGCGAGTTCGAGAGGCTTATCGGCAAATACGACGAGGATGTTGTGAAGGAGCTGATGCCGCTAGTTGTGGCCGTGCTGGAGAACCTGGACTCAGTGTTCGCGGAGAACCAGGAGCACGAAGTGGAGCTGGAGCTCCTGAAAGAGGACAACGAGCAGCTCATCACCCAGTACGAGCGGGAGAAAGCGCTGAGGAAACACGCGGAGGAGGTGAGTTATGTGGAAGTAGAGAAGACACAAATAGGGAAACACGACCCTCCGCATCCTTTGAAGAAGAATAAGAGCAGCCCCGACTGCCTTCTTCTCCCAGCATCACTGAGCGGTTAACTAACCTCTACACGTGGCCTGCCAACATCCATGGTGGTTACCGAGGATGTAAACAAGGCAGAATCATCAAAGCAAACGACACACTGATATGGCTCCGTGCCTGTCTTTTCTAGCAGGATTGTGAGTGACACAACTCTTTAATCAATGCAACTGTATCAACAAAGCCATAATAAACAAAACTCACACACCCCTTTGTCAGATACACCAATAATCTATCAGCTTTCTTATTGCATCAGTTGGTGGAGTCATGTCTGAGTCCCCAGAGACCCTGAGTGAAGAAACAGCAGGTGAAGTGACTCAGCGTTTTGGGTCATCACTGTCCCACTTGTAACTGTAAATCTAGGCATAGAGACCTGTAAATATGACAAAACATCTTACCACAGGTTCATTCAGGATACTCACAATGATGATGATGATATTTCTGTATTGAAGGCTATGTAGGGTTTACCTCTTACCCTAAAATCAGTAAACTTCCAGCCAGTCATATTTTAATCCTTTCACAGCTTCACAAGCTCCAACATTAAGTCCATAATATTTCTTAATGGGAGAAGAAGTCCACTTCTCCAATGCAGTAATACAAAATTCTCAAGAAAACACTTAAATTTTGGGAGCGGATGCTGATAAAGCTGTTAACATATGCATGTAATATCTTTATATTATGACCTGTTTAAAAGGGGATAATTATGGAGGTTTGTATTAGTAAATTATGTAATGTTGAATTCAATTGAATACCACTGTATTTCTCCCCAAAAGGAACTTTTTATTGTTACAGTATAAATTGCGTAAAATTAAATTAATAAGGAATCATATCTTTGTAAAAAACAGACAAACTGTTGGTAACTTGTATAATTAGAAGTGAGAGAGAGAGGAGTCAAAACTAGTTAGCAACAATTTGTGGAAGATAGATGCTAAATATACACCTGCCTCTATACGTGGGCTGAAGGAGGGTATTGAATGTGTTTTAGGTTCCTGGGAATTAATATCACAGATGCTACTATTATATAGCTTCACAAGTAATTAAGACTGTTCAGAATCGACAGTGTTTCTTTTAACTTAAGAAAGGTTGGCGTCCAAGCTGTTGTCTTCAGACAAGTCTTCAATCCTACTGAACAGAGATATGTCATTCCTAGCTGCTCTAGAAGTCTAAATCCCATGCAACATTATTTGCATCATACTTTGTAACTTAAGTTTTTATGCTGATGAACCTCTAAGTGCAGTGAGTGGTTTGAGGTAGCATTTGTAAAGATGTGGTTAATTAGCATATTATTGATGATGGAGCCATCATCTTTCTCAAAAACAAATTCAATGCACTGCTTTAAGCTGAATGGGGATTTTGTCACAGTAACCAGAGCTGATTTTACTCACATTTATCAATTAATTTTACCATCTGAGAAAAGGAAAAGAACATGTGAAGAAGATCAGTTTTATTGAGAATTTGGCTAAATTTGCATCTTGAAAAAGTGTAACATTGGAGCATGTTTGGAGAACTCAGAGTCCAGTTGAGCATATACATGCAGGAGGTACCACCTACGTTATTTGGGTGTGTTAGTCCAGTTTTGAGAATCTTTTTGTTTTTGGGTAAAGTTTAAGGGGGACTAACGTGTTTACATGCATTTTAAGTCCAGCGTTAGTCTGACTAACATAATATTTTAAATTTTGTTTGTATTTATTTTATTTTTGTGATGGAGACATGATCAGTGCATGCTTCATTTCCTGTGATTAAATACTTGTGGGAAATATTCTCATATTCAACTCCACACCCTTTGGTTATGGTATATTTTTGTGTTGTTTTAGTGTGAAAACTCAGGGAGGAAAACCCCTGATGGACATTAACAGGGTCATTTTTTTCAGACTTTATCTATCACTGTAAGTGAATTCTCCAGTTGTGTGTTTATGTTTTTTCAGGGACAATTCCCAAAGTGTTTCGTGTGTGGTTTGTGTTATGAATGTGCCCTGAGACGCTGTGCTGTATGACAATGGATAGGATGTGACTCGGGCCGTCTGCTGCAGCTTGTTCCTTTGGCCCAGGGCATTGCTACAGCAGGGAAGTGGATCCAGTGTGCTGTGGACCCTCTGCAGCCTCAAGGCAAAGTAGCACCAAATGCTAATAAATATGCTAACTGACACCCCAGCTTCACATTGTGTTGTTATAGCAACACATTATAACAAATATATATACACATTTATTGTATGAACATGAAGCTGGTGTTTATGGGGAAAGAGTTTGTCCACACCCTAGAGGACTGACCAGGGGTGTGTCGAGCCTGCTTGAGAGGCATGGCGTTACTTCCAGGTCATGTGATCCTTTGTTTGAAGAACGTCCTCCAGCTTCCATTTTTGCATTTTCTGCTTTTGTGTCATTGCCCCCCCCCCCCCAAACACACACACACACACACACACACACACACACACACACACACACAGATGACTTAAACAGTTCAGTTTTTCCACACATCTGAACGCTTTTTATGCTTTTTACTTACTGGACTGATTACCTGGTCCAAAAAAAGCAATGCATGTGTGGTAAAAAGTGCTGTAGAAAGCAGCCTATTTACCATTCAGAGCAGGTCAGCCAGTGGCTGAGTGCAGAAATAAAACTCGTCCTCCGTCCTCTGATGCTATTGCAACTCTCATTCTTCTAATCCCTGAAATTGATGCAGTCATGACCTGAAAGAAACCATTTAGTTCATAACTGATTAATACATGCAAATAATTTGTTTACATTTAGAGAATAAATCTGCTGTTTAGATCATTTAAACCCATTGCTATCAGATGAATTTTTCTAAGGGTTATATATATAATATATATGTATATTTTTACACTCAGCTCATACAATGTAGTTTCCTTTGTGTTTACTTGCACACTGAAGCAAAGGAAGACTTGTGTGCCCAGACAGGGAAGGGGAACCACATCAGGGCCTTGGCTTGCTCAGCTGAACAGGATGTGGACGAAGACACACACATCAACACACAAATATTTTCTTGTTCAGAGGTCCACCCTGAAAGAAACCGGAAGGAAGCAAGAGTTTCTGACTCCAATTTAGATATTTTAAAATCTGTCGTCACAGATCATGTTGTAGATTATCACAGCAGCATGAGTGTCTGTGGGTGTTTGGCAGCTATGAAATATCTCCTCATGATTAACATTAATCAGTGTAGCGGTGAGTAAAGTAGTAACTATGGTAATCCTTTTTCTGTATTAGTGGCCCCAGCGTTAGTGTTAAATTATCGGTTGCACCTTTCTTAGACACACAATCATACAGTGTGATGCCACTGAATCTGACCAAGCTTTCTGTATGTGTGTTCTTTGAGTAGAAGTTCATAGAGTTTGAAGACACTCATGAACAAGAGAAGAAGGACCTGCAGAACCATGTGGACAGAATGGAGTCTCACTCTCGGCAGCTTGAACTCAAGATCAAGAACTACGCAGACCAGAGTAAGACCTCAATAATATAAATACTAGAGCTTGTCAGCAGTATTATCATTTATCCTGTATGTTTGCCTCCCTGTTGATGCCATTTTTCATATTTAATTCGAATGTCTTTCTTGGTTTGTCATAACACAAACACCATATACTAATTTTCTCCATCTTTGCAGGGGTGACAGTAATGGGATTATAGGATTTCTGTTACTCACACCCCCTCTAATGTGGCATTTCATTACTACTTATCTTATTGGTGGATTAAGTGTTGGAGGCAAAGTTATTGGCTGATGCATTTCGTCTTGGTGGGAAAAAATAGAGATGAAAAAGTGGAATCACACACTGAATTTCATCTAGTAGCAAAGCAAATCAGCACAGCTGGTTAAAGTGAATTAAACCTCAGCTTGCACAACATAAAGAGCTTAGTGTAAAAATAAGTCTTTTTCTGAGAAATCATACGTAATGCAGTAATGTGTTTGTTTGACCAAATGTAGTTCCCAGAGTACACACACACACACACACACACACAGACTGGTCAGTTAGTGGAATCAAGTCACCGCCACTCCCAGTGGTAAATCATTCATTCGCTCCTGTATGTTGATCTGAGGCATAGTCCACATGCCACATGCTCCTGTAAAAGTATAAAGGAATTGGCAATATAATAAGCAATGGCTGTGCAGCTTATTGTTTTTGGCTTCTTGTAATTACTGTCTGATTGCAGTTATTTAAGCCGATCTTGACCGTCTTGTGGAATCTCAATTCACATATATGAACAGAACTGGATTCAGCCAGCCACGATGGTTTTCCACTAGTATTTCTACAGTGTTTTCCACAGTTGGGGTTGGACTGGAGCTTTCTTTTTAACATGATGTCTTTGTCTGATTAGAGAATAACTCACAAATTACTGTGATTTTAACCCAAAATAAAAAGGTGAGATAAAAAAGTTGGAGCAGTTGATTTTATTTTAGTGGAACTGAAAATGTGGCATCCGACTACAAGACTTTCTAGAACAGACACAGTTCAAAGTCATTATTTCTGTAACATTTTGCCCTGTGCTAGATTTTTACAAAAAGACTAAAGAGTAAACAAAAACATGCTTTTTAATCCAATGCTTTTACAAGAAAAGGGATAATAAACTGTAAAAATGTGTATTTGTCTTATAATTAGGTTCATAACATACAGGACTCCGAGGGTCGAATAAAGATATCAGTGATAAAAGTGCAAATATCTGTAAGATAACTGACCTCTTGATTATATTTAAAAGCCCCAAATTTATAAGGCCTCATTTTTCCTTATTTGTCTGCACAATCAAGGTAAGTTCTAGGCTGATTTTAAAATCAAAGATAGTTTCTATTTCTTTTAGCAATAGAATAAAGGTTTAAAGCGGCACCACCAAACTTTTGCACCCCCTAATGACGGCACATTAAGGATCTGTCTTGCATCTTGTCTCTGGCCAGTCCAAGTCAGTCCGATGTTGACTCTCATTTAATATCTTTCTCTGTCACTTGCTCTCTTCTATAAATGTCCTCTTGCATTTTTTTTAATGAATCATCTATGGTAACTGTTCAAAACAGCCAGTGTGTTTAAAAATAAATAATAAAAAAAAATTGTGAAGTGCGATTTTACAGTTTCACTGCACTGCAAGGCAACGATGGCTCCAGCAATGTGCCTAATGAATGTCAGTGTGCCATCAAAATAAGTCCGAAAAGCTGAGGTTTAATGTCAGAAAGTTATGTAATGTTGCTTAAACATGTTAAAACACTTTGATGATGAAGACGTTTACATTCACATTCAAACCCCCTTCAGCCTGCCATTAGCTACCATGTTTAACTTTATATTAAACATTCATTAAACAGCTCCCAAACAGATCAGAAACATTACACAGTTGTCTTTTCTTCTGTTTAATTTATTTTGATTGAATAGATTTGACAGATGTTGGGTAAACACATGATGCATTCAACCAGTATTAATTCAGCATAATTAATGTTCAGCCTCATCGCCACACACAGTTTTGACATACTTGCTAACGCAGCATTCACAGACCGGAGGGATTGCTTCAGCTGTCTGTCTTGTGTGTCTCTTCCTTCGCTTCATTACGTGTCTCCAGAAAAATATGAGTCACAGTATCAGAATGAAATCCCACCGTAGTGTCAAAGCACGCGGATAAGTGAGGCTTCATCAGACAACATGCACAAGCTGTAGCCGCTGTAATTGATAGTATCCAGGCTTTATGCTGCAAATGTGTCTGTTGGAGCAGCTCACAGCGTGGCTTATGCTAAACTTGATGTGCTAATAGGGGATTAGGTGTTTTTGTCACCTTCTAAGTAGGCCCAACATTGAAACCCATTTGAGTGTGATTACCCCTTTGCCTGCTACACTCATCCTGATTTTAGTAAAATTCTTATTTTTTTTATAAAATTGTGCTACAGTTCAGTCAACTATCACACAAACAAGATTTGAAACAACGGTGCAGCCCTATTTCATGCTGATAAATTGAAAGTCTAAAATGCTAATTCCTTTCCGATTCAGCTTTAGTTGGGATTTTTGTGGCTGATCCAGTATTTATTATCAGAAAATTTGTTGGTTTTTCTTGTGAAGTGACCAGTTTAAACTGACAATGGTTGTGTTTCTTCTTAAGTCGGCAGGTTAGAAGAACGCGAGGTGGAGCTCAAGAAGGAGTACAACTCCCTCCATCAGCGACACTCAGAGGTAAAGTACAGAGCAAGAATAAGAGGAGGAAGGAAATATTGTAGAGTTGCAATCATTTACACGACTTATGACAAGTTTCTTCTGAGTGTTTTGTTTTTACTTGTGCAGATGATCCATAACTACATGGAGCATGTTGAGAGGATCAAAATGCAGCAGATAAGTGAGACTTCAGAGTCTGGTGCGGTCGGCCGAGTCAGGTACAATCACGATGGACGTTTGTGTTGTCATGCAATGTTTCATGTCTGATGGGTCGGGCAGTGGAGAAGCCACAGTAAGCCCTTTGTGGTGGGATGGTTTATTTGGACTTAAAAGAAACACAGTTAAAATTTTTCTTATCCCTGAAGGAGAGAGCGACCTCTTTCTTTAGGGATTTTCCCTTCATCTGGGGGGGCGTCGCTCATAATCCCAGATTCCCACGCTAGAGCAGAGACTCCGGGCACAGAGGGCTGGAGGTTCACGGATCCATCACAGCCACATTCCAACACTAGTCTCAAGGTGGGTGTGTGTAGCACCTCCCTGTGATAATTCCTGTGATTTTTCATCAGAGAATAAATTAAAAAATATCAGCCTGATGACTCACTGGGGCATCTGGAAGTGGATATTTAATAACTGGGAAATATAAATAATGTCTGCCACACAGACCAGCAAACCAGAAATTTTAGCAACATGTCAAAGGTTGTTTGTCTAGTCTACTGTTCTAAATATGATCTAATGTTAAACACAGTCACTGTTGCAGTTATATACAAACATAAAGATGCACACGAAATCTTTGCAAAGATATGACCATTTTAATCATGTTTCCAGTTGTTTTGCCAGAGCTAGAAGATAGAGGAGGTTTATCTTTGGACCCATTTGAAAATAGAGCGACTTTGATAAGGCTTGGGTGTGCTTATGTGTATTTTAGTGGGCTCTGACAAGGGCACCTCTGTTTTCAGACTCCTTTTTAGCCACTGATGAATATGCAAACTTCCTGTGCTGCAGCACTCACAGGAGGTAATTAAACGAATGACATGAATATGCATAATCGCTTCAATTTCCTTTTTTTCTTTTTTTGTTACAGAGACTGAAGGTTTTCAGTGTGAGTCTACTTCACATCAAAGTGCTGTAGATAATATTGGGAAGACAAATAATTCTTCATATTTAGACATTAAAGTCATGCAAGTTATAACTATGTTTTTCTTCCAGCTGCAGTTTCTCTAAGCGGGTAGTTTCTTAGCATATGGGTTATGCTTGTATCTGTGGCAGTTAGGACCTGGAGGGTGACAGTGATATTTCATTCCACTGCTGCATTTCTGTTAAAACTGGGACATCAGCTCAGCAGCGCAGTGCATGGTGGGAGTGATGTTGCTGTATGGCATGCAGCCAGTCACTCAGACAGAGAGAGGGAGAAAGGCTGGCTGCAGTGTGATTGGGTCTTATGTAATCACAGCTACAGGGTGGTTATTGTTGTTGCACAGCCTTTTGAACACGAGTAACTTTGATATGCAGACAGGCACTGGAGTTAAACTGAGACGTCATATGGATTTATGGCAGCACAGTGGGGAGGGTGCAGTGAGAGAAATGCGTGCATGATCAGCCATGATCTAATGTTCATCAACAGTATGAATCATTTAAGCAAAGTCATTTCATTGCCTCTGAAACTGACTTATTTGCACTATCTTTTCTAAATCATTTATTTAATCTAGGAGAACCACTGAGATAAACTGTTTTTCAAGCAAATAATCCAATTTTAATTAAAGTTTAGCTTTTAAAAAAGTTTAAACATATTTTAATACCAAACTTGTTAATCCAATTCTCCAGTAAAACAAAGAAAAGTGTAAAATCTCTACTTTTGAAAAACCACTAGCTTGAAAAAAGTGAAACCTTCCACTAAATATCAGAATAGTGGCAACTTATTTTCATTACTTTTTTGCTTATTGACTTATCAGTTAATTAGCAAATGACTTCACAAAAGGTCTTTAGTGAATTAGTCTCTATTAACCCCTCAAGCTCTGTGTCTATGTTTCTCAAAAATTGCATAACCATAATGAATTAAGTAATCCTCTGCAACCCCGACATGTGTTTAAATACCTTGGAGTCATAGTGAAGGGAACCTTTATGAGTTTTGTAAAGATGAGTAAATACCAGTATACTGTATGTGTTACTGGTGAAAGACACCGAACCCCTGATTGCTCCTGATGGGTCGTGGTTAGCGCCTTGCATGGCAGCTTCCGCCATCAGTGTGTGAATGTGTGTGTGAATCGGTGAATGTGACGTACGCTTTGGATAAAAGCGCTATATAAGTACAGACCATTCACCATTTATCTGTTCTCAAAGTCTCCCAACTGTGGGACTTCTGCTTTTAAAAGGTTAAAATGAATTTTTATTTATAAGTTATACAAAAAAACTGTCTGCTATGTTAGTGATGGCTGTATGTGCACACACAGGCTTACAGGCTAGTGCAAACACTTCCATTCACTTCTCAGACATGCACACTTCTGGGTGTTTGCATTTCTGTTGAACTGCTTCTCCACATATGAGCTTCATTGTTACTCTCCCCCCCCAAGCAGTTGGACTTTGTGGACCCCCCAAAGGAAAGGGAGGGTAAAAGTGCGCAGGACTCTACTTGGGGGAATTCACTGGCAGACGACTGCAAGGTAGTTGGATGAGTGTCAGCATCTGCACTCCTGCTCTGGCTGTGGACGCCACTGTGTGTGTTTTTGCGTGTTTGTGGGCTTCAGTGCAGTAGTTTCCCAAACTTTGCTGTTTCATCTTTTCATCAGCGCCACCTCATACGTTGCACATTTAGAGACCATCACTTCTGAGACCACCTGTGCTGTGCAGAGCCCCATGCAACCATGTCCTGTGCAAACATATATTCTAAAGTGCATATATGGAACTGGTTAATTTTTGATGTACTGAAGTCACTAACAGCTTGGTTGCATCTGGACTCTGATTTAGTTTTAATCTTTTTTTTTTATGCACATGTTTTATATTTTACTTTGCTTTGTATTTTTGCTTCATTCATGTAGGTCCTCAATCACATCACTGCACAATAATATCATCATACATTTCTAGCTAAATCTCTGTCCCTTACTGCTGTAGTTATTTAGCATTAAGCTGAATTATAGTGAGATTTTAATTTCAGTTTCTTCTCAAATAGTTTTAGTTTGTTTGTCCTCTGTGGATTAGCACAGTGTAGCTGTAGAATAACAGCCCTGTTGTTTTTCTGTGTGTTCATGGTAGTTATGTGAAGCACTCTGTAGTCTGTGTAATGCTGTGTGAATTTGTGTTGGTGTGCCAGCTTTGTGTTGTTCCTGTCGTCTCTGTGTCTTGATGTCTTTGATGTGGAAGTTATCATTGATCCACATACAACTTTTAGTATTTAGGCTGTTTCATTTTTCTTTTTATTAGGCTCCAAATACACCACAGCACTTGTGTATGTGTATTTGAATGTTTAATGATTTCATTTCCTAGTTGTATTTTTTTGTACACAAAATAATTGGTTATTTGCTCGATATTGGAGGTAGCTGAGAAAATTGGAGTCTTGCACCTGCTGGTCACAGTTTGACCAGTTTCTTTTAGTGATCTTTTTTTTTTGCAGGTTTATTTTAAGTTTTGTTACTGTGAACGTATTAGCATAAATGTTGGTGTAAATAACTCCCTTTTCACAACAGGAGGAGCTATCAGACTTCACTGGCTCCAAGTCTGCAACACCAATGTCCACCACTGCCTCAGACATGGAGAAGGAGGATGGGAACAGTAAGAGCACGGAAGTGCAGGCCGCGCCCGGGACCAGATCCATATCTGTGGGTAAGTTCAAATATAATCCTGTTCTTTTCTTTATTTTATTATTGTTTTTTAATGATTGTTAGACATTTTTTTAGCAGTCTTTTAAAGATTATAACAAATGGCTGCAATCATTGAATGACATTTTGACTGTTTGCTTGGCAAGAATCTCGTTGTTGCTCTACTTTAAAAAAAAATATTCAGACTTAAAAAAAACAAAACAAAAAGGTATACTGGTACTCCCAACTTTCTCATAAGATCAAGATGTGCAGTCAGGATAACAAGAGGCAAAAACTATTCTCTGTAATATCAAACACGTAAGCAGTTTATAATGCAAAAATATCACAAAGAAACATCCTTTCTCCACCATATTCAGTTTGTCTAAGACATCAAAAGTTTTAAGAATTGATCAATTATCTCCTTATGATTAACATTAGGAAAAAATACACCAGTGGAGCTTAATGCAAAACCTATTAATAAACTGAAGAGACTGAAGTTACAATAACATTCAGTTACTCCAACCATTAAAAGGAAGAGCTGCCATTCACTGTTTTTACCTCACCTCTCTAATTCCTACCTACTGTGTGTCTTGTCCAGGTTTGCCTGAAAAAGAGGACAGTGCAGATGTTCAGGACATCATTGAGTCCACTCCTGAACTGGACATGGATCTAATTGGGTATAAACCCCACAGGTAGTACAAGGAGCACACTGCGGTTTAATCACTTTTTATTGTGTAGCAAAACATCATCCCTTACCTTTTTATTTTTTATGCAGTACTCCCACTAAAGGCATTGAGAACATGGCATTTGACCGCAACACAGACTCTCTTTTTGAGGAGCTGTCGTCTGCAGGCACTGGGCTCATTGGGGATGTGGATGAAGGGGCCGATCTTCTAGGTGAGTCAAGATTTTATCTTCACTGAAATTGATGCAGTTCTGTCAGATCATACAAGGATATTTCATGGATTGTGTGGAACAAACGATATGTCTTAATTGCTTGGATTTCATTAAGAATTTGACCAGTTGTTCTTTCCTTGGTATTTGCACTACTTTTGAGTTTCCCTCTGGTAGAAGTAGAAAAATTCAGAGTTGAATGGGAAAAAGTTTTGATCAGCTTTCTAGAAAAGTAACATCCTCTTAATAAAACTTTGAATCTCCTTTTAAACTTTATTTCCCAGGCTCTGGAAAAGCTAGAAACTGTCTGAGAGGTTGAGAATTGAAAATAATGATGCAATCTGTGTATCGCTCTTGGCTTGTATATGCCATTTTTCTTAGTTTATTAAAGAAAACTTCCATTGTATCAGTTAAAACTAAGCTTGCTTTTGCAAAATAGATATATAACATGCATGCATGTTATTTATTTCTCCATCACTGTTGTGTTTTTTTTTCTTTCTCCCCCACCTGAAAACAGTAAAAATGTTTTAATTAAGCTTTCAGTTCTACTTTCGACCAGCATCAGCTGTTGAAATGATAAAAAAAGTCATTGTAAAACTCCAGCACCTGCTTAACGCTCCTATCCTCTGGTCCAGCTGTTGTATGCTCTGTTAGCCATCTACTCATGTTAACATCACCTCTTTCTCTCCCGTGTCTCATTCTCTGGCTTTTGTCCATAATCCCAGTGGAATACTCTGGTGTGTATGACCTCAAACCTTTCCTCAGTTTAACATTTTTCTGTCCATTTTGACTTCCGCTCATACGTCACCTTCTGTCATTTCCACCATTGTTACACCCCAAAGCTTCATCTTCATCATGTTTGATAACAGTTGGCTTACAGTAGCATCAGTAATGCACAGTTCATTCTTCTTCTGCAACTTTTTCTTTTTGTTTTTACAGATTTGATGCATGAATGATGAAGGTCAACTCTTTCTTTTGCTGCTGTAATTTTCTTTTTACAGCTTAAAATCTATTTTTTGCCCTTGAACTCTTCCTCTTGTCCTCTTTGCTGCTGCAGTTGAGTGAATTGGCAGCAGCTGTCTGTTTTGCTACATATTTAGCTCTGGCTCTGTCATCATTTTGGTCATTCCACTGTCTCAAACTATATCCGCATTTCTCTCTCTCTCTTTCTCTTCCTTATTCTTTCCGCCCGACTTGGATTGCATGGTTTTCTCAGACCTTAGTTTGATTGGTAAGACCTCACCCACTCTATCCATTCTGCTCCTGTCGTTCATGTGATATGTGCTGTGAGTCTGTGTGTGTTGGTAGTTTGTAGTAATGTTAAGCCAGTAGCAACAAATATCTCACTAGGAGATATTTCACATCCAATGTTCAGTCTTATTTGATTAGATCTTATTATAAATAGACTGTAGTGTTAAAGTAGTCACAGCTGTATTGTTTTTGTCAGCTTTTCTACATTATTTTATAGGTAATAAAATTCTAATCTTCTGTTCAGGAATGGGTCGGGAGGTTGAAAATCTAATTCAGGAGAATTCACAACTTCTTGAGACAAAGTAAGTTCATATATCAGAATTTTTAGACATTCACTGTAGTTTAAATGTGTTGTGGATTCAGCACATACCAAAAAAAAAGGAAAATATGCCTTTTCTCCATGCTTTTTTCAGGAATGCGTTGAATGTGGTGAATAAAGACTTGATCCTGAAGGTGGATGAGTTGACCTGTGAGAAAGAGATGTTGGAGGGGGAGCTGGAGGCTGTGCAACAGGCCAAAACCAAGCTGGAGGAAAGAAACAGAGAGCTGGATGAAGAACTCAAAAAGTAAGAAAGCAGGAAAGCATGTTTGCTGTCTGTTCGGGTGCTTGGTTGTGTGTATTTTTAACATAACTGGCTGAGGACAAGACTTTTTTTGTTGGTTAAAAATCTGCTTTAGCTGTTAATAATGATATCTTGTCAATTTATTATTATTTTTTTTTTCCAGAGTGCGATTAGAGGTGGAGGAAGTGAGACAGAAAAACAAAGATGAAGAAGATGTGAGTTTTTTTCTTTCCTGCTTGTGAAACATCTACATACGTCCTGTTTCCATCCCTACTCCTAAAAAGACTGATGAATGCCTGTCCTGGCTTAAATGTGTGGTGCTGCAGGGTGACGTACCGACAGCTCAGAGGAAACGCTTCACCAGAGTGGAAATGGCCAGAGTGTTGATGGAGAGGAATCAGTACAAGGAGCGGCTGATGGAGCTACAAGAAGCTGTGCGGTGGACTGAGATGATCAGGTTAAGGATAAGAAGTGTAGAGCAGTGATCGGTGGGGTGCTTTTATGTCTTTAAACAGCAGCTAAGGTGATATCATCTCCTCCTTTTCTGTAGGGCTTCAAGAGAAAATCCAGCTCTCACAGAAAAAAAGAAATCCAGCATCTGGCAGTTGTGAGTATAGCACTACTCAGATGTACTACATCATATACTCTGTCAGGGCTTTTTCGAGGCCTCTAGTTGCCTTTGAAGTTGACTTTTTTCTCTCAAGTATGCAAATACATTTTTTTTCTTATCTTTTCCGGGATGTGCTGTTGAATTTGCAGCATTAGGTAAAGATGATTTGATAGAAGTTGTCCTTGCCAAACCTCTCTTTTTTCCTCTGTTAACACAAAACCGCTCCTCCATTCCTAAAGGATCAAGCTGTTTCATGTCTTCATCCATAATCTTGTTGTTATCACTAACCTCTAAGACAAAACTTTCCTCGTGCCCCTGGGGTGTCCTGTTACCTGCCTGCTGTGTGCTTTTTGATGTTTTCCAACTCTTGTCTACTCAGGGAGACTACATGTTCAAATAAATGTACACACTCAGGTTGTAACTGCAGATCAACAGGGTTTTTCTCTTATCTATGTCTGTTTAGTACAGATCAGCAGGTTTTTCTATGTTTTAATAGATTTAGCTGAATAGAAAATATTGAGCAAGAAACTAAGCAGTTAGATGTGAAGACAATGAAATTTGTTAACATATTTTATGTTTTCATTGTGCCTACATTGAAGATCAAATTTTACAGTAAATGGCAAACTATAAATACAACATGTTTACAATAATGAATGAGTTAACAAAGATAAGTATTGACGCACTGTAAACTTTAGTGTTTATTCAAACTTACTAATACTAATTAAAATGCCTTAATTATGTATGACTTATAAGCTAAAGTTAACTTAATGGAAAAATACAGACCTTATGTGTGTGTGTGTGTGTGTGTGTGTGTGTGTGTGTGTGTGTGTGTGTGTGTGTGTGTGGTAAAAGACTAAGCAATATATCAAAGAAATCCAAAGTATCAAAGCTATTTATTTAGTAGTAGAAATGTTTATGTTTGGTCACATTTAATATTTTCATGCAAATTATGGAGCAAATTTTTTTTTTATATTTAAAGAGGCCACTTAGAAGTTTCCTCATAGCCATTTTGACTATGGTGTAAGCTATGTTTACAGGGCTGTGGTCAGTTGGGCACTTTAAAAATAAAACTTAAAACTGGATCAGAAACACTATAGAATCATCCAGGTCACTTTAATACACAAAAGAAATGGGAAATAAAACACTTTTCATAGGTTATAGACAATGTCCTTCTAATTTTTGTTACACTTTGTTTTGGTTGTTTGAGCAGTTTTAAAGGTGTAGATGGCACCGTCTACCATAAAGATGAAGAAAATTTCCAACATTTTTAAAAACTAAAACAAATAATGTGACAAAAACATAAAGGGGAATTAACAGGTTCTACAAAGAGCCGAATTTAGTGTTTTAAATGATCTTAAATTAATTAAAAATTTTCTGAAGTACAATACATATTTTTAGCTTATTTTTTGTAATACTTGACAAATGATTTGAATATTTAAATATTAGATATGTAAATTAAGCATATTGTAATGAATTACAATGATTTGTTCATAAGAAACAAACTCTAATTTTAAGAACTGTATTAAAAAATGCTGAGTGGTAATTTTTGGTTGAAATGTGATGGAATCTTTCTTTAAATTTTTCTGAATCCTTTACAGAGTAGATGGGTGTGATAGAACTTGCTGAGCTATACTTCAGTTTCCAGCATGCTGTATTGTACGTCATGGTACGGTAAATGTTGGTGCTGGGTGCTGATCCTTTATTGTCTGGTTGGTGACCCCCTGCCCTGCTTTTCCCTGCACTCCTGCTGACTGTCTTTCTCCTCTTGGCTTTTTGTAACTTCACCACCTGCAGCTTCAGCAGACTCTTTAGCTCCTCCAGTGCCCAAACCATGAAAAAAGTGGACTCCCAGTCCAACATGAAGTACAACGCTCCAGGCAGCCTGGTAAAGAGGAGCAGCACCTTCTCCCAGTTCCCCACAGAGAAGTCTAAGATTTTTGACTTCGTCAATGAAGGGTGAGTAATCTCACGACCTGCAGTAATGGACACACACACACACAGTGTATCTGTGAACTGATGACTTGTCCTTGTATTTGTTCCTCATGTAGAACGGAACAGTGCAGCTCACCATCACGTAAGGAGCAGAAAAAAGCCCAGTATCGACAGGTCAAGGCCCACATGCAGAAGGAGGATGGACGGGTCACTATACATGGCTGGAGCCTGCCCAACAAAAACAAGGTGGAAACAGGAGTCTTTTCAGATATTGTTCAGCTAATTTGGACTCATTCTTTAAAGTTGTGTGACTTTAGGATTGCTGTTTTTCTTCTGCTGGCAGAAAAAAGCTTTTTCAGACTTTGAAGTCAAGAATTTCATGTTCTTGCAACATACACTTATTTATATTTTATCCAGTTGTCCAATTATTTTTTTCCTGGTTTTGTTTCCACAGGTGGCAAATGGAGGGCAGGTGGAAAACAAGATGAACCTACCAGTACCAGTTTACTTGAGACCTCTGGACCAAAGTGATGCTTCTATGAAGGTGCATATGTGGAAAATTAGGCAACACTTGGATTAAAACATGCCCATTATGCATTTTTTTTATACATTTTTTAAAATGCATAAAACAAAGATATTTATGAGTTGTGTCTCTGCTCCTCAGCTATGGTGTGCTGCAGGGGTCAACACGTCTGGAGGTCGGACAGTTTACTCTTCAGAGCTCACCAAGCAGACAAAGGGCTCTCACAGTAGCCTGGACCAGCTGGAACAAGACAATAAGGTAAGGAAGGTTAGGACTGTTGTGTGTTAAAGTAGTTTTAACTAAGGGTTGGTGCTGAGCTCAGAAAGTTTTTCAAGTTTTATTTGCAGGACTGTTGACTGACTTCTGTGTGCTTGCTCAAAGGACCAGGAGAAAGCAGAGAAGGAGCTGATCATTCAGGATGAGATGTCTAGTAGAGTGTGGGTGTGCATGAGTACCCACTCCTCCACTAAGGTTGTGGTGGTAGACGCCACTCAGCCCTCGGACCAGCTTGACAGCTTCTACGCCTGCAATACACACGTTGTCTGCATTGCCAGTGTGCCAGGTCGGTTTAGAGAGGACGCTGTATTTAATTAGGTTTATTTTTCTTTCTTTTTAACATTTTAAATTGCAATTTATACGTCCTTTTTCTTTTCCCCAGGTGTGTTGGATACAGATTATCCAGCAGGGGAGGAGGTTCCCCAAGACCTGGAGGCTTGCCAAGGTGATGGTGTGTCACTGGCCGGCAGTGTGGCTAGTGTGGGCTCAACAGGCAGCGATGGTGCCATGACAGCAGAGGGTGTCACCGCCGTCCCTCAGACAGCCAGCTCAGGGGTCACTGACCTGCCAGCTGAGCACAGCACCATGTCAGGCCCAGGTACAGAATGCAAATGTGGATATACCGAAAAACCTCTGCTGGCGTTGAGATTAGTTTGGTTTAAAAACCTTAAAACAAGTGGAAGAGCTACCGAGGCTTCGTCTGCTGTGAAAATAGTGTTTTTTATTATTATACAAAGCTGGCTCATTAATCAGTATGACGTTTTCCTGGCTAGATTCCAGGTTGATTTATGTATGTAATTAGAAAGTATTTTTTAATTATTTCAGTTAATTATAAATGCATTCATTTAATCTAATCAGGCTTTTCTTCCAGGCGTTACCGCTCACATTATATGCATTTGTTTACCTCTCAGAAACATCCTTTGAGTTGTTCAGGGCATTGATCACGTGACAGATGAAGTGAGAAATAAATGGGTTGCCAATATCTTATCTGTTTATAATCCATACTCACTATAGAGTACTACATATGGTGGGGAGGGCTGCATTTACTCCAATTTCTTATCAGTGGAATTAAGTTGATAATGGAAGAAAAAAGAGCAAACAAGAAAAACAGGTCATCTCGCTACATAAACCTAGATAAATTTGCAGTCCAAAGAGAGGTCTGAATAATTACAGTTGTCTTCATTAGGATGTGAAGAGCATTTAAAATTAAGCCTTGAAGCAATATGACATAGTCATCTGACACAGACTTCTTAATAATACATGTAAAATTTAGCTACAGACAGGAAACAATAATGCAGAAATTACACGAGTAAAGGTTAAAAGATACTAGTAAATTAGTGAGATACAGCATTAGCCAATTATGAGCATAAAGGCTGACCAAAACTGGACTTTTAAAACACACATAAACATGTCAGTCCAACTGAAATCACAAATCTCACATGCACAAATAGTCCTGTATCATTTCCCACTTTTCCCACTGAAAACTGTGTAACTCCGTAATTCTCAACTCCTCCAGTTGAGCTGTCCAGAGAGACCAGTCCAGCAGAAGACGGAGTTCCTACAGCAGAAGAGGCGACTGAAGCAACAGAGGCTAACACTGGTGTAGGCGATGATGGAGAGGAGGATCAGGGAGTCGATTTGAACCAGCCAGGGATCTACACTGAGCATGTGTTCACCGACCCGCTGGGTGTAGGCCCCACTGACTCAGCTCCTGTGGAAACACCGAGGTGAGAACTGCTTAGCTTACAGAAGAAACAGGCAGGAAGAGCTGTGCTGCGCAAGGGTAGTCATGACAGTTTGATGAATCGTCTTTCTTCAGGGGATCTGGACAGGATGGTGTGACTTCCCTGCCAGAAGACTTGGACATGTCAGAGGGGGACGTCCTGAGGATGAGCAGCGCACTCCCAACCATGTGGCTGGGAGCTCAGAATGGATGGTGAGCAAGACAGTAACCACTAGAGGGTGCTGTGACCTAATAATGCCTGTTTATGTCAGTGAATTTAACATTTCAACTTAAAAGGTATTCACCTCTTCTTTTTTACGTTTTCCTTTTCATTTTCAAGTCTGTACGTGCACTCGTCTGTGGCTCGATGGAGAAAGTGTCTCCATGCCATCAAGCTGAAAGACTCAATCCTCGGCATAGTGTAAGTACACAGTTGTTTGAGGATTTATTAAGGACTTGTACTCACAGGACAACAACATTCAGTATTAGTGTCTTCTGTGCTCATTATAGACACGTGAAAGGAAGGGTTTTGGTAGCTTTGGCTGATGGGACATTAGCGATTTTCCACAGAGGCATTGGTGAGTGTGCAACATGTCGGAGTACTAAATCAGAAAGAATCAGAACGTTGTTGGAGCAGATTTTAGCCAACTTGCCCCTTTCATGTAATAGTTCACACTTCCCAAATCTGTCTGTTCTTCCCAAGCAGACGGCCAGTGGGATCTCACGAACTATCACCTGTTGGATCTGGGCCGGCCCCATCACTCTATCCGCTGTATGACAGTGGTCCACGACAAAGTGTGGTGCGGCTACAGAAACAAGATCTATGTCATCCAGCCCAAAGCCATGAGGATAGAGGTAAATCTGTCATCTTTTCCAGCCAAATTTAAGTCACAGGAGAAAATGTGTCCTACATTTAACTTTCCTGCAAAATTTTAGAATAATGTAATCTGAACCCATTTTGTTTGAGCAGAAGTCATTTGATGCTCATCCTCGTAAGGAGAGTCAGGTGCGTCAGCTGGCCTGGGTGGGAGACGGCATCTGGGTGTCTATCCGACTGGATTCTACTCTACGTTTGTTTCACGCACACACCTACCAGCACCTGCAAGATGTGGATATTGAGCCCTACGTCAGCAAGATGCTGGGTAAAACTACTGACACAACCAAAGAACCACCTAGATTAGTGCCCATTAAAAGTTATCTGAGGGGATATATGTATAGAATTGATAGTGTATAGGTTCTGTAAAACATAGAATCTACTAATAGAGTTTGCTTGTTAATCCTCTGTGTGCTGAAAAAACAGTATCTAAGCTGTAAGCAAATGTTTATTCTGTGTGTTGCAGGTACTGGTAAACTGGGTTTTTCTTTTGTGAGAATCACAGCTTTGGTAGTATCCTGCAACCGACTGTGGGTGGGGACTGGAAATGGAGTCATCATCTCCATCCCACTGTCTGAAGGTATCACTCACCTTTACAAAGTCAGCAACCACCTACTTAGATTCTGAATTCATCATTGTATACAGTAGAAAATTATTGACATAGCAATAAATATTGCATTTAAGCATTTAAATTTTCTGGACTATGATGACCTTGCAGAAGAAGATAACGTCAGACATAACAAAGAGGGCTTGAACGCCTCTCTGTATATCTTCTAAACAGGTCCTGTGAATGTGTGAATGCATGTTTTAGCTTTGGCAGTTTGCAAAATTTGGAACAACTTGAACCGTTGGTGCCTGGTGTTTGATCCTGATCGTTAAGAAATTGGATATTGTCGGCCAGTTGGGCCATTCCAGCCTGGGCTAACTTACAGCCAATCAGCATTCGATCAAAACGTTGCGTCAGCTTGAGCTGCATTGTCAAGTGTTTTTTTCCTTCACATCTGTCTGTCTGTCTTCACTCTGCAGAGGGATGCAGACCTATACATTTGCAGAAGTATGACCCACTTGTTAGTCAAAAGCAGGTTTTCTTGCTTTTCTTTTTTGTGAAATTACATTAGGAAGGGATTCTAGGCCACCATATTGGGACACCTTAGCCACATTTATACTATCGTTCCAAAAGTGGTGAGTGAGTTATGTGCCAGGGCTAAATGCATTTCTTAGGTAATTTTCAGAGCTTTAGCAAGGCTTCATCAGGGCTTGCTGGGGTCACACTACCATAGTTTTAGCCCGACAACTAACCCTTGATCCAGACAGGATTACTTTAGTATAAGATGACATCAAGGTGGGGTTTACCTGTGGGCTGGGATGTGGAGACCTGAAGGAATTCAGTAGTTCATCAACTTGCTATTTCTTTCAGCTACATAACACTGTACTGTGCAGAGTTCTGGTCTTTGCAGAAGAGTGTTTCATGTAAAAGCCTACAGGATTCTGACATGTTAATGATATCTGTGTTTTACTTTATTCAGCATAGCATTTTTTTTACTTATAGGCACGGCACATCTTTACATCCATCTGCTTAAAAACATCTGCATCAAACATCTATAACATACCACTATTTGCATTTTACACGTTTCATTGAGTCTTTTCTTTTTCTGTGCTTATTATGCTTTACATGCAGGTTATGTAAGTCACTATTGCTTATTGTGCTTTATTGATAAATTGTACTGTTCAAGAGCAGGTTTGGTGACGTTCACAGTGGTGCAGTATATTGTAGGCAGGTGTTACGACCCAGCTCGGCTAAGGAAAGGGGATGCAACATAAAATAAAGATGCCCTGATGTAATGTGGAGTAGTTAGGAATTCATTGTCCCATCTGGCAGGTGGACACAAAGAAACAAATACACAAGAGGAATGGGCAGGTGATGCTGCTCAAATTAAAGAAACACATAAAACAAAAACAACTCAATAAATGGAAGACAACATCCAGTAAAATGTAAAGTACAAATCAAAGAAACAAAACCAAACTGACTGCATGGACTCCACAACAAAACAAAACAGAAGCAGCACCAGTAAATAAGAATATAACAATCCAAAACCGTAAGTAGACTGAAATGTAGGCCCAATGTCCAAATCTCCAGTTAACAATTGCAATAATTGCACAAAAACTAAAGCAAAAAGCCTTAATGGCTCAACACTAGACCTAAGAGGTTAGACACAATGTAATATCTCACAAATCACAACCAAACTAACAAGTCTTTACAAAATCTGACTGCCGGAACACAGCTGCCCCTGAATGAAGAGATACCGCGCCCTTTAATCCATAAAGTGAGGAAACAGCAGCAGCGATTGGTCCAGAGGGCCGCACACCAGGGAGCAGAGACATAAGGTGTCACGATGTAAAGCCAATCCCAGCCAGGCGATGACATACAAGATAGAATAATTAGTGCAGCAGATGTACAGTAGCGTTGGGCGATGCCGTATATTTTTTCATAAAGATACCAAGTAAATCCAGGGCAAGTATCTCCTATACTGATATCAATACCGATACCTTTTGCTTTAATTTTCAGTGATTAATGAGTTTGCCTTTAATTATCTATCATTATTATTATCATAATCAAAGTATAAAGATTATTGTCAAATAAAACATATTTTATTTACAAACTGAATAGCAGAACCAAATAAAATTAAATGTATGCTTTTTTGTTTGCACACAATATCAAAATCAGCAATGTAGCAAAATAATTACATAATCTGTTATTCCCTTTTATCACACACAATTTTTTCGGAAAATTAGGTCAACAGGGCAAATTAACAAAAGCAAAACCTACTCTTGGTTGGCTTTCATTAACATTCTTTGGCTTTGTTTCCTCTAAACACTGTAAAAAAGTATTAATCTCATCATGCAGGTATCGATTGATACCGATACTAGCCTTGAAATCGATATACTATCAATATTTGGATAGATTTGCCCAGCCCTAGTGTACAGCTGTAACAGCAGGTTTTATGATAAGATTCCAGAGCCAGCAGTCTCATAATTTTAATGCAAAGAAGTTTTTGGCTCAGAGCTTCAAGGCCCAGGCTACAAGCATATGCTGGCGCCTGGTAGCTCTAGCCCACAGTGACTCGACTGTATAAACATAGCTGTTATAGCTGAGTTCAGGAAGGTACTGTAAGCAGATATTAAATCCTTTGTGAACATTCTCTACACAGAGATGTAATTATTAGTTAAATAAAAACAAAGTTAATCTTTTGTAAGTGATCTTTAGCTTGGATGTTGTAAAATGGAATTAACAAATTCTTTCAGAAAACCTAAATAGTGGGTGTAGTGGGCACATGGGAGACCTTTGTCTCATTTCTGCTGCTCTCCTCTTTCACCTCATCGCCATGATGGCTGCTGCGATAGTTCATTGAATCTTTTTGCTGTATACATCCTAACCTGCTCTCTTCCTTTTAGCTTCTCTGTATCGTCTCTATTTGTCTATCTCTGTCTCTGCATCCAAGACCTGTTTTAAAGCACCGACGTACAGGGCAACAGTAATTCCATCCCAAGTGTGACTTTTTTTTTTAAATTAAATATAGTCAAGTTGCCATGGATACTGACTGGCTCACACAGCACTGTTAGGTTTACACTTCAAGGCCCCATTTAAAGGAAACTGAATGGTTCTAATATTATTCAGTATTATTCTTTCTGTATGTACCTGAATTGGTATTTTTCCCCTGCCTTCGTCATCGTCTTGATACAATTTCCTGTTTTTAACCATGTTTGGAGACTGAGATTGGTCCAATCAATAGTAACCTTTTTTTTGTTCTTTTGGAAGTTCCAGCTCTCAGTGACATAATGGAAAAAACCCACTTGAACAAATTCCAGTTAATATACAGGCTGTGACATCAGAAGGTTTTATTAATTTAATTTTCTTTCCCATTCTTTAGCTAACAAGACAATGGGAATCATGCCAAATCGCCCTGGCAGTGCTGTACGGGTCTACAGTGATGACACTTCAGACTGCGGCATGCCAGGCAGCTTCGTGCCATACTGCTCCATGGCCCACGCCCAGTTGTGTTTCCATGGACATCGAGATGCTGTCAAGTTTTTTGTGACTGTGCCAGGTAAGAAATAAAGGCAGTGTTGAAGCCATTTTTTTATGATTAGGACTTAATCCTAATTATTCTATAGTTCTGTGTTGCAGTTGAAATGATCTTCTTTTATTGGTGGATTTTGATTGGCTGCTAGACTGAAGTAAAAAAAAAAAAAAAAAAGAAAAAAGAATCAGCCAAGAAAAGTAGATTAGAAGTTACTGGACCTTGAAGCAACACAGTCTTTTGACCTACACCGCATTTCAGTTAGTTTAACAGAAAGGCTAAATTTCAGTCCTTTTTTATGTATATGTTCAAGTTTATTTTGATATTAAACGGTAAAACGAAGAACTTCACTTCAAGACTTTGCTTTCCGACATGAGTGTGTTGAGTGCAAAGAAGCCTGAGATCCAAAGCTAGTGAGTCAGCCATGCTGCACCCACAGGCAGATAAATTGAATTTTATTTACTCTGATGCACATAGAATCTGTATTACCTCTGTGTCAGTCCTAGATTCAAGATTCAAGATCTTTATTGTCATTATGCAAGCGTAACAAATTTTTGAGGAGTCTCGCGGCTTAAGCACACAAATTAATAAACATAAATATAACAGGCACATAAATAAGTAAAAAATGAAGACATAAAACATATGAAGATATAAGAAGACCTCAATATTTACAGAAAATTAGAGAATTCACAGCAGACAGTAATATTTACAGGGTGGATAAAGAGCATCCTAGTGCAAGGATGGAGGTGTGTCTGAGGGTGTGAATCTTGTTCAAGAAGTACTATAGGAGGGGGGCATATAAGTTTTGAACTACGGGGAGGGGGGTTCACAGCTCTGGGGAAGAAGCTGCCTCTATCTGTGGTTTTAATGTTCCTGTACCACTTTCCTGATGGAAGCGGTACAAACAGTGCATTTCCCGGTGGGTGGGGTCGTCTGCAATGTGTCTGGCCCTCTTCTGGACTCGGGAGGTGTAGGTGGTCCAGATCTGGTAGACGGCGGCCCACAATCCCTTGAACTGTCCTCACCACCTCTTGTTCCTCTTGTCCTGTGCTGTTCATCTGCCATCACGCTGGGACACAGGATGCTCTCAACGTCTGCTTCAACTTTCTGAGAAAGAAGAGACGTTTTTGGGCCTTCTTCACCAGGTGTGAAGTGTTCACAGTCCAGGAGAGGTCAGAGGAAATGTGGATGACCAGGAACTTAATGATGTCCACACACTCCACTGCCTCTCAGTGTATGCAGAGAGGAGCGTGCTCAGTCTTCCTGGACCTCCTGCATTCTACTATGGCCTCCCTTGTCTCAATGTTTAGAACCAGTTTGTTCTTGGAACACCATTTTGTGAGACTCTGGACCTCTTCTCTGTAGTGGGTCTCATTATTGTTGGATATGAGACCACGGTGACATCGTCCGCAAACTTCACAACCATGTTGGTGGGGTGGATGGCAGAGCAGTCCTGTGTGAAGAGGGCACGGCTAAGATAAATGTTGAAGATGTTGACTTCCCTATCCTCACCACCTGGGGCCTGTTGGTGAGGAAGCCACTGATCCAGACTCAGTGATGCTGACAGACCGACGTTGTGAAGCTTCAGGGCCAGCACGTCCGAGAGAACTGTGTTAAAGGCTGAGCTGAAGTCCACAAACAGCATCCTAACATAGGTGTTGGGATGCTGCAGATGAGTCAGGACCGTGTGAAGTGCTTTCGAGAGAGCATCCTCTATAGAACGGTTCTCCCTGTGTGTGAATTGCAGGCTGTCCAGGCCAAAATGAATGGCATCCTTGGTGTGCTTTAGGAGGATGCACTCGAAACACTTTGATGATTGGGGTGAGAGCGATGGGATGGTAATCATTGAGGCAGGTGATGGTTGTGTTTTTGGACACAGACACAATGGTGGAGGACTTCAGGCAGGCAGGAACCGTGGAACGCTGCAGGGACAACTTGAACATGTCCAGAAAAACTTCTGCCAGTTGGTCTGCACATGATTTTAGTGTCCGACCTGACACCTTATCTGGACCCGCAGTCTTGTTGCTGCTTGAAGCTGCTTAGCCTACCGTGAATGTAATAATATTTTATAAAGATAACACTGAAGAAAAATATAAGGACTTTTCAGCCGATGGCCTACTTTAATTTGCATACAAAAATCTTTACATTCAGACTCAAACTTTTCAACATTATTGAAAAGATGCCTTCAGACATGAACCTTCTTGTATATATTTTCTTTGTAATTCACCAATTAATCCCCCTTTCCAAAAAGAGAAGTTTCATCACTTCCAATAAGACTTGAACATTTATTTTAGCTATAAAAAGTGTAATATTCAGCTATTTTTTTCTGTGGGGGTTGTAGGGATGAGGTGATTTGTAACAGCCAGAGGAGGATGAACTTTAGTGGATTAAAAGACTTTCCCTGGACTGTAGCAGGTCTCACTGTTCTTCCATTGTTCTTCAAGTAAAAGCTGTTTTTTTTTAAAAAAGAAATCTTTGTCATCCAGGTGCTGATTAATGATTTTTAGCCCAACTAGTCACAACTTCTGCAAGCTCCAGTGCTTTAATATTTTACTTTTTAAGAACTTTACAAAGTATTTCTTCAAAGTTTTGTTGCTACAGTCTGTTATTTATTTATTTATTTATTTATGTTTAGAAAAGCCAAACTTGATCTATTTCACATTTCTTACGACTACTTCCTTCTCTTACTATGAGAGTAGAAAAGCTCTTGTCTTCCTGCAACAACTTACATTCTTCTTTATTTCAGCCCATGATGAAAGTCATGTCCTGGCTTCAATAATCCAGGGGGAAATTTCCAGGACCGTTGCTTTTGTTCCAGCTGCTGTTTACACAACTGACATTTTACCAGTCTTTACTAACTTTACTAATTCACGTGTCAGTCACCACCATAGACTCGATCAGTATCGTCATGTCAGTGTTAATGCCATTTCAGTTTCAGTCAATTTAAATCCAAAAAAGAAATAAGAAACAGACAAGGCAACACATACAGTGAGTGAGATATAGAAACAAAAATCAACAGGAGGAAAAAAACATCACCATCACCGTCAGAAAAAAAAAGAAAAACTCACTTTCTTAAATTTAAACTGTGGTAAATAAAAACGTTTTAAGACTCGATCTAAAAGAACTAAGCTTTGGAGCAGACTTCCAAGTTTTCTGGTATCCAGATATTAGGAGCATTAAAAGCTAAACGCTGATGCTCCTTGTTTAGTTTTAACTCTTGGTATGGAAAGCAAACTTGTCCCAGATGATCTTAGAAGTCTCTCTGGATCATGCTGCATCAGCAAGTCAGATGTATAGTTTGGACCATGAGCATCTGGTGCCTTGTACCCCAGCAGCAACATTTTCACATCAAATCTTTGGTGCACAGGAAGCCAGTGTAAAGATCTGAGAACCAGAGTGATATGTTCCCTTTTTTTAAAAAAAAAAAAAACAAGAGTGAGCAGTAAAAACTCTATTGCACTAGTCAAGCCTACTGAAAACAAATGCATGAAGAAGTTTTTTTAAATCACGCTGAGCCATCAGTCACATGGTAAAAGACTGCTTTGGTTACTGCTTTAATGTGGCTGTTAAAATTTAGCTCATTACCAAGATTTCTGGCTTAATAGTCTTCAGTTTCAGATCTGTTAATTTTGTGAACGTGGTACTTAATTAATTTCCAGGAAATAAATTGATGAAGGATTTATCGGTTTCAGTTGTGTTGCAAACATGAAACTGCTTCCTGAATCAGTCCCTTATTCTTTCCTCAGTTTTCTTTCTTAACATCAGGTAAAACTATGTTTAAACTTGTTTATCTCTTCACTTTTTTAAACACAGGTCAGGCGATGCCTCCTCCAGGTAGCGCAGATTCTGGCTCTGACGATCCTGCTTCCGAGTCCTCTGATACAGCAACGTCTGAGCCCAAAACATACCTGGTCATGAGTGGAGGAGAAGGTTATATCGACTTCAGAATTGGTTGGTAAACCATGTTGCATCTAAAAGTTGTGTATTTATGTGTGTGTGTTTCTATTCAGACACATTTTCAGGAAGAGAAATAGAGCTGATTGCTGAACTGTTTACTGTTTGCTCGACACATCCTCCTCCTCAGGTGATGAAAGCAGCGAGTTGGACGGTTTATCCGAGTCGACAGGCAGCCAGCAGTCAGCACCCACCAAGGCCGAGCGGAGCCACCTCATCGTCTGGCAGGTCACCGCGACTCAAGACTGAAGGACAGCACAGACTGATGAGTCGACACCAGGGGCGTCCACCAACCCTGCATGCCCTCCTCCAAGTTTTTCATTTTAATTTTATTCATTGTTCTTTATGCCTGCATAGACGACTACTTTGTAATGAAAAGAAAACTAAACAAAAAAAAGAATCTAATTATTTTTAGCCCTTGTTTTATACATTTTATCCACGATTAATTTGAAACAGGTTAGAATTTTGTTTATGTTAAAAAGAATGCGTCCAAGCATTCACCCATTTTTTGCATGTTGGAAAGGCTGGTGCACACAGGAAAAAGGGCATAAAGATCAGGTAAATGTTTGCTGTTGTTTCCTAAATATTAAAAAGGGTTCAGATGTAAAAGGAAAAGGGGTTATTTTAAGCTGTTTTCCAGGCATTCTTTGCATTTATAACTCATCACTGACTTATTTCTTGTGTAAAAGCTCCACGGTTTAACACGTACGAAGCTGATTTCTTTAGTTTTTATTGTCAGGCTTTTAGAAAACCGGCTTGAAGTCAGTAGTGCACAGAAAACACTTCAGTGTTGTGCAATTAGCAGCAAAAGTCGTGGGATAAAATATTGTTTGAGAAGTCTTATTAGAATTCAAATGCCGCCCAGGTCGTCAGATTTATAACATATGAAGAATATTTAAGCACTTTTGGGCATTTTAAAAGTTTCCTGTGATTAGAAGAAGCAGGTTAGCATTAGCTGCGTGAGGAAGTCTGTGCCTGCTCGTCTCGTTTATGAAGAAATGCTGCCTGTGCCGCCAGCTCAGTGCTTCCTGTTTGCTTCAGCTCATTGGCACTTTAAAATGTTAGATGTTAGTAGCTCGAGGTTTGGAGAAACACATGTAAGTAATGTAAACTACACTACAGTGTGCGAATTTCAGAAGGGAACAAAATGTACAAATATTTTTTTGCAGTGGTTCAGTAACCAAAGGATGAAAGGAGAGGAAACATGTGTCTGATTTGTGAGTCGAATAATTTGGGAGTTTACACGTTTATTTTCAGGATGTTGTTGGAAATGAGCTTGAATAAGTGGGGGGGGGGGGGGGGGGGGGGGGGAGAAGATTTTCACCAGGGACCACATAACACTAAAGAAAGTCTCTTCTTGCTTCATCATTCCTTGTTTTATTGTTACGTGTGCATTTGGAGACCTGAAAGGTTTTTTTTTTCATATTGTGTGTTTTTTGTATTCATTTGTGAGACACTTTCATTAAGTAATGATCATTTTAATGACTGTAATGTGAAAGCAGCACACCACTATCAAGCCGATGTTTTCATTTGTTTTTATATCAAAAGCGTGAGACCAAGTTTGGTCTGAAGTCCATTTCAGAGCAGTAACTTTTTATTGTGTTTTTGCCATTTAAGTATTTATTTCCTTTGTTATGGAGCCCGTCTGGGTTCAGAATGTAACTTTCTACATGAACAAAATATCATACGAGGCTATTATGAACAAAATAGTCCAATGAGTTTACATGATTGTTAATAAGGGTTCAATATGATAGATTCATATAATCATGTCAGAAATTGTGTGAAAACAAAAACAAACAAAAAAAAATCTTTTAAAAAAATCAGTCATGTACAAAACTATGCATGTTTTTTTAAGAGAACACTGCTCCATTATCAGCTCAATTCTCAATTTATTGCCACCATTTTGGGTGGGCGGGATGTAAATGTATGTGTGTGTGTCTGTGTGTGAGGTTCACTGAGGAGAATGAAAGCAGGACACATTTGTTTGGTGTGTTTAATTTTCCAGGTGTGTGGCAGATGTGTGCTTACTTGTTCCACCAGAGACTGGTCACATCTAGCTGTTGTACCCGGTTCTCTCTGGATACCGTAACAGTGGTTCCTCCTTGTCAATGTTTGCTAAAACAGTATCATAGCCTTATTTTTAACAATCTATTAAACTCAGTTTCATGGAGAAGTTGCTGCTTGTGTTTCATTACTGCTTAATTGTTCTAGTTCAAGTGAAGGAATCTTTCATGAAATCAGCATTTTCTGTCAAAGTTGGAGAAGTAGAGATCTGCATTTTTTTTATTTTTATGTTATTCTCAAACCACACACGGTTTAGAAGATGCAGATTAGTTTATAAAGATGAAGGCGTCAAAATGAAAAAGCGTTCCTACGACTTCAGTTATGGATTATTGGCTGGGATAGGTGTGAATATTCATTACTATAGAGTTTCTGAAGAACGTCTTCAAAATTACCAACATTAAAACAGATGAACATAAATGTATGAAAGCACACACTTGTCTGAGCTCTAAAGCTCTTCCCATTTCAGTTTTCATCCTCTCTAAACTGGGTTGGTTTTTTTATTTCCCTGTTTGTCATCAGCAGAGATATTTAATAGAAGTTGAAATCCATCTCACTTCTAAAGCCATACCTGACAAGGCCCGGTGACAAATCATTTATATAGACTGTGGGATGTCGACAAATGAAATATCCGCTTTCCATAATTGCTGGAGAAGCGAGAAAAGCAATCTTAAAGTTTGCCTTTATTTCCCCAAACTCTGCACATAAAGCAAAACTGCTGACTCAACTCTGAAGTCGCCCAACCTTTAGTTGAAAACCAAAATCTCCATTCAAAACTTTTCAGTCTTTGCTTTAAAAACACATTAACTCCAACATAATTTCACACACTGGTTGGATTAGTTCAAAACATTATTTTAAAAAACTGTTTTTGTATTTTTTAATTCCTAAAAATGGTAGAGCATCAAAAGCAACACACTATAAAGTATAAATGAAATAATATTAAATGATTTTAACCATTGTCTCACCCCATCTCTTCTCTGGGCTTTTTCCTTTTTTTCCTTCTCCTTTCTGCTGTATTCATCCCCTTCCTTTATTTAATAAGATCTATTAATCTGGTTCAGTTTGGTGGCTGAACAGTTTTGATTTTTAGTCTTTCTGTGTGCTAATTGGGTTCAGACTTTGCTAACTTGGAACAATATTCACACCTCAATCCTTCTAAATTAGCACCTGGTGTGGGCAGTGATGGGATAGAGTAATTTCTGTGTTACAGTTCAATAAATCAGAATCTGTCAAAACATAGTTAATTTAATAGTTAAGGTAAATGTGTGTGTCTTTATGGTAGAGGGTTGCAAATTTTTAACTCATAAGCTCTTCACCACTTCTTCATCCATTGGCTGTTATGGAGAGGGGTGTGGAGAGGGGGCTGGACGCTGTCCCAGCAACTATGAGGTGAGATGAATGGTACACTGGACAGGTCACCAGCAGGTAAGTGATGTAACATCGAAATACTGAGTTAGTAAAATAGACTCAAAACAATACATGCTTGCCACCACCAGATGGTGCTGTATGTTTATGTTGTTTTAAAAAAATAGAACTAAGGTGGTTTTTCAGCTCTGTTCCAAGAAGCTATTGAAAAGATCTATATCATTTGAATCTGTTGTGTCAGAGGAGGAAAAACACAAAAAACAGGACAGTGATTCTCAAGGACCACAACTGAGGAAACCTTTCCTAAAGTCTCTGTGGGTTTCCTCAGGTTTCTTACCTTAATCTACAAAAATATGCAGGTTAAATGGCCCATAGGAGTAAATGCGAGTGGGTTCCTGTCATCAGGTTGTACTGATCAGCTAGTGACCCTTCCTTCACTTATGAACAAGTTCAGCTAACCCAGACAATGCAGACACCTCCCATCTGCCTTCCTGGATGTGCCTTTTATAATGAGAAAAACAAACTTTGAGATCACGTGTTCTTACACCCAGGCTGCTGGACTTGTGTTGCATGCAGCAACACACATAATTTCTATGATATCACTGGAAAAAGCCCGTCTCCCACCTCTTGTTTTTTTTTTTTTTTTCTTATTTTTTTCTCCACTCTTCCCACCTCTTCCACTCATGAGCTGACAGAGATGCCTGCACAGACACACAGAGAGCTTCCTGACGTCACGGAGTGCGTGGTAAACTCAGACAGGGGATTCTGAGACTGCAACAAGCCAGGACTGTGCTGCATGACAAATAAGATATGGAGAAAGAAAAAAATAATTTACTTTTGTGGTGGAAAATAGCAAGTTCTGTGTACACTGCTATGGATAAACATAATTCAGCACAGAAAGAAAACTAAATGAGTTAAGGTTGTAAGATGGCTAAGCCATTTAAGTAAAAATTACCTTTAAAATTCCAAATATCATTAAATGAAAGTCACTTTTGCAGAGTGGATTTTTGTTATAAAGTGTATTTAACCCTTTAAGCTCTGTGTTTTTTTAAGGCATCTGCTCAGAAATTGCATTGTCATAATGAAATGAGTATATTTCTCTGCAACAACACGGTCTATTTGAATACTTTTGCAATCACAATAAAGGAAACACTTGCAAGAATTGTTAAGGTGTGTAAATATCAGTATATGTGTTACTGGTGAAGAACTAATGAAGATGGAGCACAGCACAAAAAGTAACGTGTTCAGGCTCAACTAAAAAAAACAAACAAACAAAAACATCAGAATAAATCTTAATAATAATGGATGAACATAAATATCTTCTTGGAATAAATTCAGTGGCAGCTCTAAACCACTATCAAATCATAGTACAAAGGCCAACTTTGATAAAGTGAAGCACAACAAAATTAAAGAGGTTTTGGTTCAGGTAGTTCAAAAAACTTCAGAAGGGTGTTTCGACTCAGTTTGGGACAGTCTCTTGTCAAAGTCTCTCAACTGGGAAACCTTAAGCTTTAATAGGTTAATCTATAAAAGGCTGAAAATGAATGTTGAATAATTATTATTTTGGCAGACTTAATTTGTATTTTTGCTAAACACACAAAAGCTTATAAAAATCTACTGCTAAAACAGTGTTAAAACTATGAAACTTGGTTTACTGCTGAGGGTAATAGTTTAAACAAATGTGGGAGAAATGGAGCTTTGCATTAGCTCAGCCAGAGTTATTTGCTGTCTACTGTACCTGCTTACTGTCAGAGTTGCCCATGACTTTGTTCTGTCCACTCAGCACACTTTAAAGTGGACAGTGTAGATGCATTTGGCTTGCTCTGTGCTCATCACATCACTTCTTAATGTGGCTCTTTCAGCTCTGAAATGAATTCCCACTGTCTCCCCAACTTCTATCTGCATTAGCTGGTTGTTTTCATTCTGATGTGTTCAAGTTAAAGTAAAAATTAATAAATAAAAAAAACTTAAAATATGAAATTTCTCTCCAAACAACATTAACATGTTGTAGATTAACAGTTAAGAGCTAATATACAGTAAAAAAGTGAGATGTATATGTGTTGAACTCACAGTTGAGTTGGGCTCTCCACCTTCCTTCTGTATAAGACGGTGTTCAGCTGTCACATCCCCAGCTGCTTTCTGTGCTTCATGAAAATCAATTCTCCAGTCAAGTTTGAACCTTTTGATGTGCTTTGTTCTCTTTATACTGTCAGTGATCACAGGAAATCCTCTCATCACTAAAAGCTAGAAAGTCCCTTTTTTGTGTTTTCTCCTACAGTTTGATGAACACTCATCTTTTTTGTTGCTCTGTGACATGAAATGTGACACCTGCACATGCCTTGGCTGGCATACAGCATTGACACAGGTGGCTGGGGTGAGCGAGGCTGAGCTCACAGGGTGAAAAATGCAAGAAGTCTTAAACAAAGAAGTAAAGGTGGTGGGAAGGGGTGTCAACACAGAGAGGAAACTGAGGAGAAAATGCATGTGTGATCTTTACTTTAGGTACTTTTTCTAGTTTTTTAAGCCACAGAGTCTTTTAAAAGTCTTTACTTTTCTTCAAGCAACCTCATTTTATGAAGCATGCAGAAAGGATCTGAATTTTAGAGGTAGAACGAAATACAAACTCATATGATTTCTTGTTGATGTTTACTCTCATAGCAACTCTTGACCACTCACGGTGTCTGACCACAGTAGAAGCTCTTTCCTCTTGTGGGGGATTCAGGCAGCCCCTGCTCTTTGAAGTAATGACTCCTGCACCATACAAAGAAGCTTGCTAATCTATGATATTGCATCAGACAATATATATATATATATATATATATATATATATATATATATATATATATATAGTTTTTTTAAGCATTTTTAATGTTTTATGTACATGTTGCAATGCTCTTAGTGTAATCAGTGATAGACTATTTATTTTTAAAACCAGCCTTGTATTTTCAGTTTTGTGAATTCACCTGACAGATGAGATGTGCAGCCCAGATAGAGTGCAGTACACAGTGTTCACCCTCTGTGATTTAAAAGCCTCTTCTGGTCGCGGTGAGAGCGTCCTTGGCCTCCCACTGAAGTGTGCAGTATTTTCCTGTGATGGGCTGGGTTAAGCATTTTCAGATCCAATAAAGCAAAGCTTCACTGGCTGTCTTACAGCACACTCTGCACATTAAAAACAGAATACAGGCGAGGCCTGATCACAGCTAAAAAATAATAAATGAAGCGTAGAGAGAGACAGTATGGGCTAGCTTGTGTGGCTGCTACTGAGACTATTTATGGCAAATGACTAAGGTGCTGAAGGGACTATACTGGGGTTGAAAATGGGGACATAGTTTGGTGTGACACCAAGCGCATCATCTTCTTTTTTCTCTGCTCCTCCTCCCATCCTATATTTAGGAAAAGTACTCAAATGTGCCATATAATCATATTTGGCGAATAGGAGGAAACCAAAAATGTACCTTTCCATCCAAATGCCTTGTTTATCTCACTGAGCTGAACAGCTAAGTGGATAAAGGTGCATCCAAATGTAAGCGAGCGAGGAGGAATGTATTTTTCTAGTAGTTTTTTATCCTTGACTACAACCCTTGAATTATTTATCATCTATTCCATATAAACTTGTAATGATGCACTGTGTGTTGCATTGTACATCCTACAGTATATGTGCATTATGTGTGAGCGCAGTTTTTTTTTTTTTTTTTTTTTTAAACTCTTTCAGTTTTTGTGTATGTCTGTGAGGGACTGGATGAGTGGGTCTCACTACAGTATGAGTGACATCACTGCCCAGCAGAGCATGACAGGCAGCAAAGCCGCAGGCAGAGGGAAGATGTGGATAATATTACCCACCCTCCTCGCTCCTTTATTTATCCCACTCCACCCCAAGGGTCTGGTTTCTCTTTTGTCATTGACGTAGGCATCGAGCTGTTATCGTTCGCCCTCTTTCTCCCTGCAACCCCCTCATCATTGTGCTTTTGCATTCAGGCAGCAACTGGATGTTTTTAGTCTCATGAGTCACTGTTTTTTTTTTTTTTTACTTTTGATTTGTATGATTCATGGGGCTGGCAGAGACTGTCTCTCTTAAGAGGCACTTAGGCTTTGAGGCAATATGTACTCTTTCTAAAAAACCTCTCTGCTGTATTTTAACTGTCTTAATGATGCAAACATGTAAAAAAGAGAGAGCTGAGAGAATGCAGCATGTACGGTCATCTGCATCATCTATTAGAAATTCTTATAGTTTAATACTGAAACTGCTTTTCAACCATATTTTATCATTTGCAAAATGTAAATAAAAATAGATCATTGCTACACTATTATCTCTGATATGAAAAGGCTCAGTCTAGCTTGTGATTTATTATAATATCAGATTGGTGCAAAATTGTAAAATGTTTTTTGATCTATTAAGTGAACTTTTTTGGCTAAAGATCAAATACAGAGTGACTTACATCATTAGCTGAACCTTGTATTTTATGTTTGATACTCCCTTTACGTATGTTAACATGTCCTTTTCAAACACTGTCAAACGTCACTGCCCACGTACTCCCATGTGTGCTTTATGTTGGTGTGGTTGTTATGTAATACATCAACTAGAAGGTAGTGCAGAGTTCAGAGTTCATGTCTTAGTTCCCCCGTACATTTCAGTAGCAGTATATAATAGCAAACATGGCAAGAGGGAGCTAGCATAATGTATTCCATTTGAATTCAATATTTGAAAATTTTTAATTCTGACTAGGAAAAACCACAATATGTTTTCCCCTAAAGTCAGATTTCCGAAACAGAAAGTGGAAGTCACATCATATCTATTAATTAGCAAGTCTGTCAGTTTGAGTTAGAGCAGTTGCACATATACATATCAGAAAAACTTTGCAGAGCTTTGATGCACACCTCTTCCAGAGCCAACGTGCACCCGTGCTTGCAGCGCAGTTACGCGGAAATACTCCCTTGTGATTGGTCAGTTTGTGATTAAGTGTTTCTGGAAATAAATAATGCCATAACTCTATGCTTGAGGATGAGAGCACATTTCACCAGTGTCAGCTACATCGGCCCTGTCGTACGCAGACGTCGCGCGAGGATGAATCCAGAAGAGCATTCCCATAAATGTCCACTAGGCGTTGCCTACTTTACTCTTTCTCATTGGTGTATGTGGCTGGTTCTCGTGAAAATTATTTAATTATTTTCAAAGGAGACATTATTTCCTTTGCTCACAAACTAAAAGCATTTCCTAAGGTCTTAAAGAAATATCTATGACATGCTTTGGTCAAAAAAGCAATTAAAGAGAGTACAACAGCTCTGTTTTTTTTTTTTTTACCATGGATTTACACTGCTGTTCACAATCACCTGCTTTATGGTATGGTCAGCTCACTCCACTCCACCCAGCTGTTATGGCCCCAGGCCTTGGTCTTGTGTTTGTATGTACATTTCTGTGTTTGGTGGCAACCAGATGAGTGGCTGGCTGCCTGGATTTCCCCAGCAACTACCTGACTCTGTCATCACTTGTCCACGATTGGCTGGCTCCTTAGCACATACCTAGCTGTGTCATCACCATAGACTGTTTATAAAAATCAGCGGAGCCTCCGTGATGTCAACCCTACGTTTCTGAAGAGCAAAAGTGAAGCTCGCTGGGCGTTCCCACCGTCGCCATCTTAGTAGCGTCACGTGTGTCGTTAGTCCTGGAAAATACAAAATGGGCAGAAAGGTCGAGCAGAGAAGGGGACCGTGAAGGTGGGGGTGAATGATTTTCCCCCATCTAACTTAGCCTGTAGCTAAGAGCTAACCGAGCTAAGCCCAAACAACAGTAGCTAACCAGCTAACGGAGGTAGGCGGGCCAAAGCTAAGGTGCACTGTTTGCCAGCTAAAAACCGCGTTTGTGCTGCACTCTCCCTTCTTTCCGCTGATATTGGATACCTGTCAATCAAAAGGACACACCCTTAATTATGCCAAATTTTGAGTTAGATAAAAATTCACCCCCCTCACAGTTGTCATGAAGCTAAACTTGACCTTTTAATCCTAAAATGGATTTATGTACCCGGCCTATAAATGTTTATTTCTGCTGTAAAGTTGGTCTTTTGAACATGGGAGTTTATGGAGAGTTGCTTTGTTTTGGACCCAGCCCCTAGCGGATGAAGGGTGAACTGCAATATTTTTGCACTTCCTCATAGGTTTCACTTTATACAGGCGGAGGTTGCCGCTAGGTCATCACCCGTCTGCGATTGGCTGGCTAGGTCATCACCTGCCTGTGATTGGCCCAATCACCTGATGTCCAGACGGAGATCCGAGTGAGGTTGTTGAGATTGTTGAGATTTACCTTTAGTCCTTTTTGTTTTGGTTTTTAAATAAACCTTTTTACTTATACCATTTAATTTCTTGTCTTCAATGTTGCCACCTAGCAGAGCCGGGGGTTGTAACACCAGCTGGTCTGTCGGGTATGCCTCTTTTGAAATCAGCTCAATAATCCTTAAAGCACATCATAACCATGTGATAGAATATACAGTATAGCCTAATATCCAGACCAGTTGTATGATGTATGATGTATGATGTTTCTATCATGTGTGCATGAATGTGTGAGAAAGGAGAAAGCATTTAGTATATAAAGCGCTTTAAGTGGTCACCATGACTAGGAAAGTGCTTTAAATGCAGTGTTGGGTAGTAATGCATAACTACTCAGTAACTAATACTCTAATGCATTGGTCTTCAAATAAAGTAACTCAGTTATAATTACCCTATGGTGTGTTTGTCTGGTAGTAGCTAAATAAATACATTTCGGCCAACAGCTGTGAGCTTCTTCTTCTTTCTTGATGCAGCGCGACATGGGCAGTGTTGCAAAGTCAGCTTCTTGGGCTTATTTTTATGTAAAGTCGTTTGTAAATGTCTTCACTCGCAGGTTGAGGGTTCTTCTGCTCCGTTTGTGAAGCCCTCCTGATTCTCTCACAGCTGTTCACAACGCAATAACCCCTGGATGTGGAATGGAAAAATGAACCCAACAGTCCTTTTTCATTTTTGAGCTGCTGTTATATTGTTTTTTTATTTAATTTTTTAAAAAATAATTTGCTGGCCTGACTTTGTGTTGAAAAAGTACTTTGTATTTGAGTTTGTTTTATATTTTGTACAACACTTTAAGTAAGTTATAATGACAATAATGGGTTACAAAAGTAACTATATTTAACAGTAACACATTTTTTGGTGCAAGTAATCAACAAAGTAACTGAGTTCATTTTTGAATGAAGTAACCAGTAACTGTAACTAGTTACTTTTTTCAGTAACTAGCACAACACTATATATAAGTATGTTCCATTTACCATTTAGCATAAATGCACAACCACCCAAAACAGCAAAACAAAAAACAAAACAGCAGAGAAATACTTTATATTTCCCTCAGTGCAGTGTAACCAGACAGCTGTCCATGTTCTTCTATCACATATCACATTTTATCACATACTGGCACCATTTACCCTTGGTGCCACTATTGTCTGTCCTTGTTTGTTGTTGTTACTAAAGTAAACTTCTTTACAATGGTACAGCAGTTGATGGTGATGATTAATAATCATATAGCTGCTTATGAAAATTTGCTGCTCATAGCAAAGAAAAAGCAACAGAGTTTCAGAAGAAACTACTTCAGGACAATTCAGGAGGATGTGGTAAGGGAATTGTCCGTTTTTTTGTTTTCCATTAATCAGTACAGCATTATATGGGGTGAACATTTATATTCATTCTACTTGCTATTTCACTGGAGCAACCCAGCCTTCATACAGGTCACACTGGAAACAAAGCAGCTCAAAAATTAAAAATATTAGACAGGAAATAAACAATATGTGTTTCTTTGTATTGATAAAAAATAGCATTTAAATTTAAAATGAATATACTAATTAAAATTAGTATACTAAACAATGTTAAATGGAGTCAAATTGTCGTGTAGTAAAAATTTCTTTATTGAATACATATTCATCAGGAGTTACTATTTTCAATTAATTGTCCCTGAGAAATCTAAATATATTAATAGACCTGTGAAAATAAAACTGTTGTTTTGTTTCAGCTAATGTTGATCTCACTTGCATAAACGTTGCATTATGTGAAGTTGTTGCATCATGACTTAAGGCAGAATTATGATTGTGCAGACTTGAAGGTGCAAATGTAGTTTTGCCATTTCCTGCTTACATCCACCTCCATTGCACCCTCATTTCCTTCCTTGCACTTTAGCTTTCTCTCTATTGTTTTCCCCCATCCTCCTTCTTCCCCTCCTCTCCAGTCTCCTTAATGCCCCACTGAGAAGCCTCACCGGTAGGTTACATCCTAGCTTTTGATCTCCCAGTGCTGTGTCTGATGTGGCCCCATTGGGACTTCTGAGCGGTGCTGACCTTTCCCAGGGGTCTTGCCATGACATACTCATTTGAAGGCCCCCAGAGGGAAATGCATGAGGGAATACTAAGGAAATATCCCCCAACATCAAAAGAAGCAACAGGCTTACATCTTTCTGTGTGCGTACATTTGTGATTGATGGATATGTATGTTGTCTTTGCTGATAGTGAATTCATTGAGTGTTTCTAATGTAGATTTATGCATAAATGGCAACTGTTTAATATGTCGCACATGCATGACCCATCACCATCAATCACATCCCATGTCTCACATGAGAAATGTGATCGATAGTGATGGATCATTAATGGAAGAATCACAGATGTTTATTTATAATACCAATCAATATTATGCTTGCCTTTAGCTTCTGTTATAAATCCATTATGGAGCTGTGGCTTTTGTGGTTGCTATTTTACTTCTACAATAGAAATGTGTGAGAAAGCCAATGAGAGCATGATGCATAATAACAATAATGTCATATAAAAAAATCATAGATTTTGCAGGTGTGAATATATTTAGCTATATTTATTTGTAGTATAGTATGTGAGAGGACTTCAGTGTAGTATGTGAGAGCATTTCAGTTTAGTGTATGAGAGGTTTTACTATACCTGTCATGGCCCATGCTCATCTTCAATCAGTGCTTCCTGTTGCCCATATTCGGACTGCCAATTGACACCGCTGTTAGGACGGCGCAGCTGGAGGACATCAGATCATCACCTCACCTCCATATAACCACCACACGGACATCCAGTCATCGCTGGATTATACTACTCATCGTGGTAACCAGTCGTGCACGTTATCTGATCCTGTCGTGTTAAACTGATACTAACCTGTTGACATCTCTCTCCCAAGAACCTGTCCGTACCTCGCCTGCATCCCGGAAAGTCCTGTCTGCCCGCTCCAGCCCGTCCGTTCACCGAACCCTGCAATCTCCTCTGCACATTCAATAAACTGTTCTTTATCATTCTCCATAAGCTTCACTCCTTAGATCCATACACCACCCCCTGACAGAAACGTGTGAATGATTTCAGTATAATATATGAGAGGTTTCAGTATAATGTGTGAATGACATAAATTTCACATGTGTCTGTGAGAGGGTAATTCTGAATAATGTCTCAAACGGCCCCTCATAGCTAAACCTCTACTAATAACAAATGCAAACATGCAATGTTCTTGGCAAATTATTTCTCTTTGTTAACACCAGACTGGTGTGATAGCCCTGCTAATGGGTTTGTCCTTTTAAATGTTTAACAGTACTAATATATCTATATATATATAGATATATATATATATTTGATACCAAACATAGGTTAACTACATTAGTATGCTAGCATGTAGAGTTGTGAGAGCCACTCTTCCACAAGAACTCCACCAAACTCTCCTCTACTGTTTCAAATTATTTTGGCCGTAGGTACCATGAAAAAGAGTCTTTGTTGACATTAGCATTCAGCTAAGCCCTTATCTGGACTAGTTTTATGTTTTAATTGTCAGGGCTGCACCTCATCCGCCAGACCGCTCGTCATCTCCGGAGTACTAGGACAGGACTACACTACCCACAACGCACCATACGTGGTCATTATGAGGATCGCCTGCATTCCCTTATCAGGCTAACAGTCTACACCTGGACACAGCTCTATATATATCTTCTGTCTGCCTCCATTCATTGTCTAGTCTTACCTTTGCTTGTGCATTCGATCCACTGACTGACTTCATTAAACCTTTTTAAAACCTGCAACCTGCGTTTGTGTCCAGCCGTCCCTGTGTCAGCCGTTACAGAAGACTAGACCAACCATGGACGCAGCAGGTTGTTCTTCGTCCGGAGAACTGTCTTCAGCCCCAGCTTCGGTTCCTGATCCAGCCGCCCTCTTGCCTTAGTTTACAGCAGCCATCCACGCGCTTGAGCAAAGACTGGGAAAGCAGGAGACCGTGATGGCTGATCTTCACCGGCATCTCCAGATCCAGCATCATCCGCCACCGACGACTGTGGGAAACACCGCACCACCTCCAACACCGGAAGCGGCTTCCTCCTCATCGCCTCGAGCTGCTGTTTCTCCAGTCAGACTTTTTGAGGCGTTCCACGGCGGTGCGACCGACTGCGCGGGATTCCTGCTTCAGTGCGATCTGTACTTAGCCTATCATCCGGGTCTCCAGGATCGGGAGCGGATCGCCACCGTAATCTCTCTTCTGGGTCAGTGGCGGCGCCAGGCTATTTTTTTTCCAGGTGCTACTAGGTGCTAACCCGACAGTTGACGATGCTTTTAATCACGATCGAATGCAATACCAACAACCATGATGCACAAAAATTTTAATGCAAACGCACACGTTTGTATTTAATACACAGTTTGCACGATTCAAAGTTGCTAAATTAAAATGCAAAATTCATCTAATCTACCCTTAGTACAATACTGAAGAAATAAGCAACAGCTGATGCGGCAACGCCACCAAAGCGCTGCATTTTTTTACGCGTACACACTACAGCTTTGGTTACTAAAATCCACCACATCTGCTCCTAAATAACACTGCAGCTTAGAAATCAACAGACCTTCCTATATCACATTCAGAATATAAAGCCCATAGGCTATATAAACAAGAACTCAAAATAAATGCAATATTCACCTAATACATTTACAGCAATCAACACTGCTGCCGCAAAAAACAGCACTCATACCTGTTGATGTCTTCATAACAAAACAATCCTCCTGTTGTGGTGGTTTAGGGCAAAGGCATCTATGATCTTTTCTTGGTCCAAGGCTCGGGTTCTGTCTGACATACTGTATTCCAGCCACATGTACTGATCCATCCAGCTTTTGTTAAAACTCCTATGCTGGTTCCCGAATGGCTTTGAGGGGTACTTTTGCAGAACAGGCCGCCTTGGGTCGTCATATGGCCGAGAACTGATGTCATCTGCAACCCCAGAGTTGCTAGGGTTGTCAGCAGAAAAAGAGGGCAGCTGCCCTTCTTCATCTCCTTGGTCCTGCTCCGGTCCTGGCATCACTAAATTTTCATCAACAGAGGAAGCCTGACTTGCTTCCCCACCGTCAGAAGTTTTTTGGTCTATCCGTGGACGTTTTTGGAAAACAAAGCGATCCATCTCTGCACCGTTCACCTCGCAAGCTACCAAGCTAGCAAAACATGCCGCTCTAGCCAATAACGGAAGAATCGGGTCAAAGGTTACATGCGTATTCTCAAATATATTTCGACATTTTTTATAAATAGTTTTTATGTTTTCTAATTTAAAAAATTACTTTGAATGTGTATGAAAAAACTGCAAATAAAGTTACATAAAAATTAAAATCATTGAAATTCTTTTGGGGGTGCTATGAGGGTGCTTTGACAATCCCAGAGGTAGCTGAAGCACACCCAAGCCCCTCCCTGGCGCCGCCGATGTTCTGGGTGGACGTGCACGGGAGTGGGCCACCGCCAGCTGGAACGACTGCGGAAGTTACCCAGCTTTCCTTCGGTTGTTTCGAGCTGTCTTCGACCATCCACCAGAGGGTAGAGAGGGTGGTGAACGCTTGCTTCGTTTACAGCAGGGTTCCCGCTCTACAGCAGATTACGCCCTGGACTTCTGCACCACGGCGGCAGCAAGCGGATGGAACGAGGCGGCTCTTATCACTGTCTTCCGACAGGGACTCCGCCCCGCCCTTCAGAAGGAGCTGGCTTGCCGGGATGACACCCTTTCTTTGGATTCTCTCATCGCTTTGGCCATCCGTCTAGACAACCTGCACCGCGACAGACATCTCGCCCATGACTGCCCCTCGCATGTGGAGGACTCACCTGAGGAACCCATGCAGTTGGAAAGATCCAGGTTGTCCGCAGCGGAGCGCCGCCGCCGCAGAAGGAGGGGTTTATGCATGTATTGTGGTGAGGAGGACCACCTTAAGCCAGATTGCCCTCACGGACCTCAGAGCAGATGGGACAAGCAGGACCGGTTCGCTGTTACCGCTCGGGTGAGTGTGTCTCCGCCCTCTTACTGTTTGGATCAATTTTCCATCCCAGTACATGTATCCTACGGTGACCAGGACTGTTCTCTCCCAGCTTTAATAGACTCCGGCGTGGCAGGTGATCTCATCTCCCCTATACTGGTAAATCGGCTCCACCTACAGCTCTACTGTCTCCCTACCCCGGTGGCCATCCGGGCTATTGATGGGAGACCGATTAGCAGTGGGACTGTTACACACTTCGTGGGCCCTCTCCAGCTCACTGTTGGAACCCATCGGGAGAAGATCACCCTGTTTGTCCTCCCTCAGTCCCGTCACCTCCTGGTCCTAGGACTCCCTTGGCTCCGCCGCAACACTCCCGCCTTTCAGTGGGGGTCTGGCACTGTGAGTTTTCCTACCACACTAACGGCTCATCCTGTGACTCTGGACTGCGCATCCACCTCCGTAGAAAGTCCTGTGGTATCGTCGGCTTCTGCAGTTCCCAAGGAATACCAGGATCTGCTAGAGGTGTTCAGTAAGCTACGAGCCACCTGTCTTCCACCTCACCGTCCCAGCGACTGCAAGATTGAGCTTCTACCAGGGACTTTACCTCCGCGTAGTCGCATTTATCCCCTCACACATTCAGAACAGAGGGCCATGGAGACATATGTGGAGGAGGCGCTGCGACAAAAATTCATCCGTCCTTCTTCTTCTCCGGCTTCTGCCGGTTTCTTCTTCATGGAGAAGAAGAATGGGGGGCTTCGGCCCTGTATTGACTACAGGGGTCTTAACGAGATCACCCTTAAGTACAAGTATCCCCTTCCCTTAGTGCCCAGCGCTTTAGATCAGTTGCGTGGCTCTACTATCTACACCAAACTGGACCTCCGCAGCGCTTACAACCTGGTGCGCATTAGGGAGGGCGATGAATGGAAGACAGCCTTCAGCACGCACTCTGGACATTTTGAATACAGCGTGATGCCGTATGGTCTGGCCAATGCACCCTCCGTCTTCCAGAGCCTCATCAATGATGTGTTATGGGACATGTTGGTTTAATTTGTGATTGCTTATATTGATGACATTCTCATTTATTCTGAGTCCAGGTCTCAACATGTTCAGTACGTCCGACAGGTCCTGAACCGACTTCTGGCCCATCGCTTGTTTGTCAAGGCAGAAAAATGCGTTTCCCATTATCCAACCGCAGCGTTTCTGCGGTATGTCATCGGCCCGGAGGGTGTGAGGATGGACCGGGACAAGGTTGAAGCTGTCACTGCCTGGCCGACTCCACGTACGGTAAAGGAGCTTCAGCGGTTCTTAGGATTCGCTAACTTCTATCGACGCTTCATCCGGAACTTCAGTTCTGTGGCTTCTCCCCTCACCTCTCTACTCAAAGGTAAGCCTCGAACACTTGTGTGGAACCCGACTGCACAGGTGGCATTCGAGGACCTGAAGACACGGTTTACCATGGCGCCAATCCTGCGTCTACCTGACCCCAGTCTGCCTTTTGTGGTGGAGGTCGACGCCAGTGAATCAGGAGTCGGGGCAGTCCTGTCTCAGCGATCCGGTGAGCCACCCAAATTACACCCCTGTGCTTACTTCTCCAGAAAACTGTCCCCGGCTGAACGCAATTATGACGTGGGGAACCGTGAACTTCTGGCAGTGACGATGGCTATGGAGGAATGGCGCCACTGGTTGGAGGGGTTTACACACCCGTTCCAGATCCTCACTGACCACCAGAACTTGGAGTACCTCCGCACGGCAAAACACCTGAACCCCCACCAAGCTAGGTGGTCTCTGTTGTTTTCACGGTTTGACTTTACTTTCTCCTACAGGCCGGGGAGTCGGAATGTTAAAGCTGATGGTTTGTCCCAATAACGTCTTCCGAGGAGCCTGCCACCATTCTCCCGGCCACAGTGTTCGTCACTCCCATTGTGTGGGACCTGGATGTGGATATAGAACTGGAATCCCGCCTGTCACCCGCTCCTCCATCTTGTCAGGCAGACTGCACATTCGTGCCTCAGTCCCTGCATGACCGGATTATAAGGTGGGCTCACACATCCACATCTTCAGGTCATCCCGGATCCAGACGCACGGCTCAACTGCTGTCCCAGAAGTAGTGGTGGCCCAATTTAGTTGCGGAGGTTGACCAGTACGTCCGGTCTTGCTCCTTGTGTGCCACGACGAAATCACCGCGCCATCCGCCGGCAGGAAAGCTGCTGCCCTTGCCTGTTCCCCAGAGACCTTGGACACATATAGCGGTTGACTTTGTCACTGACCTGCCAGACTCAGAGGGGCATACGGTGGTTTTAGTGGTCGTAGACCGATTTTCCAAGTTCTGCAAGTTTATCCCTTTTCCTAACCTCCCTACTGCCTTACAGGTTGCAGAGTCCATCTTTAACCACGTGTTTAGGAACTTCGGCCTGCCAGAGGACATCGTCTCTGACCGGGGTCCCCAGTTCATATCTCGAGTGTGGAAGTCATTCCTACATCACCTGGGGGTCTCGGTCAGTCTGACTTCTGGCTACCACCCGGAATCCAATGGTCAGGCGGAATGCACCAACCAGGAGTTGGGGAGGCTGCTCTGGGCTCATTGCGCTCGCAACCAGCATGACTGGGCCAGGTTCCTGCCGTGGGTGGAGTAACGCCCAGAACTCCCTCCGAAATGCCTCCACTGGTCTAACGCCGTTCCAGTGTGGGTTGGGTCATCAGCCTCCTCTGTGTCCCTGGCATCCTGATCCTGAGGGGGGCCCCGCTGTGGATGCCTGGTTCCGTCGGGCAGAGCACATCTGGGGCTTAACCCATCGCCAGGTGCGATGTCCGTCCGCCATCAGAAGATCCAGGCTGACTGTTGGCGTTCGGAGGCTCCTGTCTTTCGCCCTGGGGACCGTGTTTGGCTCTCCACCAGGGACCTGAGGCTTCGCTTGCCCTGTCGGAAGCTGAGTCCCCGTTTCATCGGGCCCTTCAAAGTCTTAAGCAATGAGGTGTCATATACTCTTTTGCTCCCCTCTCAGTATCGGATTTCACCTACCTTTCATTTCTCCCTCCTTAGGCCGGTGGTCCGGGGTCCCCTCGCCGATGAAGTGCCTCCGGATGACCCTCCCCTGGCCTTGGAGATTAAGGGCTCTGTGGCGTACTCGGTCCGGTCTCTCCTGGACTCCAGCCGTCGTCAGGGCCATATCGAGTACCTGGTGGACTGGGAGGGTTATGGTCCTGAGGAGCAGAGTTGGGTCCTCCGGGACGACACCCTTGACCCTGACCTTGTCCGGGACTTCCACCGGGCTCGGCCTGGCCACCCTGCCCCTCGTCCTCGAGGTCGTCCTCCGGGTGCCCGGCGTGGCACGGTCTGGTGCCGTGCCTCAAGGGGGGGGGCTCTGTCAGGGCTGCACCTCATCCGCCAGACCGCTCTTCATCTCCGGAGTACTAGGACAGGACTACACTACCCACAACGCACCGGACGTGGTCATTATGAGGATCACCTGCATTCCCTTATCAGGCTAACAGTCTACACCTGGACACAGCTCTATATATATCTTCTGTCTGCCTCCATTCAGTGTCTAGTCTTATCTTTGCTTGTGCATTCGATCCACTGACTGACTTCATTAAACCTTCTTAAAACCTGCAACCTGCGCTTGTGTCCAGCCGTCCCTGTGTCAACCGTTACATTAATCCAGAAAGATATCAACTTCAACACTCACCAGTTTTCTTCAAAGACATGTCCAGGCAAACTCCTCCAAAAATGTTGATTTTTAATGAGAGCCCCACCCCTCCGACAAAAACAGCATGAGTCATCTGTGGTAATCATTGCACTGAACAATTCTGAAAAGTTTTTACAAACTATCAAAGACATGTTTTATGTCCAGTAACATTTCTTGGCATACAGAACATTGATGAGGTAAAAATTGAATCAACTCAACAGTAATGATTTAAGACTAGAAAATCACCTTTTAGAACTACAAATTACAATATGTTTATGTTTTATGTGTGCATAATTAGGTCTGGACAAAAATACTGTTTAATCTTTCTTCAGGCACAAACACAGATACACACAGTATAAATAAACACCAATACATAGGCAAATTCTTTGGTATCATGCACTATGATTTGATTTCTGAGTATGTGTGGGTATAGTGGCAGGCTTGGAGTGTGTATTATACAGTTGTACATCTTTGACAGAAAGAAGCAGATGGATGGTAACAGAGAGAATAAGTCTGCAGTTTATTTACTGTAGGAGAATCACATGTCCTTGGTGCTTGGTTGATATGTAATTTCGCACAACATAGTGTGGCAGAACGAAGGCTGTATGTTCACTAGGTGAGTAAGGACACATACAACACCATTTGAGATGGTGCAGCCCAGGACACGTACACTACCAAAATAGCGGTTCATAGCTCAAGGTGTACCGGCAACTTAATAAAAGAAGGAATTGTATTTCAAATGATCCGAGCTGGAAATTTCTGAAATTTCTGATGCTTTAAAAAGATGCATAAATACATCACATCTGTGTGAATCCTGCCTTAGTAAATATTATAGTAAAGTAAAATGAAATATTAGAAATGATTATTAAAATCAAAGTAACAGAAAAAATTAGTCTAGAAAGTGTTTTTATGTTTTTATTGACTTGTTAAAAGTCTATAAAACCCTGTATACCATTCAATAAGTGCCAGCAAGTCAAGGCATCTTTTTCAGACATGCACTATTTTCCATTACTCTGAATGTCTTGGTATTATGAGTGAATTTCTTTCCTGGGGCTCTTCTGTAACATTTTGATACAGAAATCTTATTGGTTGGACCTTGTTGGTACCACTTTCAAGATGACACATGTTTGAACTGCTGAATTCACATTAACGGACAGACTGGCTGTTCAGAGTGATATTAAATAAATAACCAGCAGCATTATCCAAACTTTAATCCTCTCTGGTTTAATCTACAACCATGAGCTGCAGCACCAAGTCATTTTTTGATCAGCATCTGAACCAAATGAAAGAAACTAAAGTGTTTTAGATGTAGCTTCTGGTCTCGGATCATACATCAGTAATTTCAGCTGCTGTTTTGTTTAATACAACGCTCTGTGTTAACGTAATGGGAATTTTTCTGGGAAAACAGAAACTTTAATTCTAGAAGGACTTGGAGTTTTGTGTGGTGCTGCTTTTCTTCTGTCATAAAGCAGTAACAGTTTACTTCCCCACTTTCAGGTAAAGTAAACTCAGACTGTTCAAATATGGACTGTTCAATAAACTTCAAAATATGGAAAAATGATATTTGCAGATGCTATGTTTCACACAACTACTCTGTGCTTGGCACGGTAATAGAAATTGTTATGCTAATTCATGACAGCTCATGACTTGTCATGACAGGACTACACCGTGCTGCATGCACTGCCCAATTTCTTGTTGGTTATAAATATGACATGCGCACAGTGGTTCTTTCTTTCAGGTAGGTCTGAATAAAGAATGATAGATATGAACAGAAACGTGACCAATCACGTTAACAGACTCATGAAGTCATTAATGCCACATATCTCAAGTGTGAAAGGAGCTCTTTGTTACAGTGTAACAAGAGTCTAGATCTGTTCAGCAGTCCGACATTGCCTGTGAAAAACACGCCAGCCCTTCTTTTCTCTTTGTAACTCCTCTACTTTCTCTGCCTCCTGGGTTTTTGTGTGTTTTCTGTGAGCTGAGAAAACCGTCAAAGATGTGTTCCCATGACAACCTACATCCAGCGCTAGAAACATGGAGTGTTGAGGAATAACCAAATGTGCGTGAGCGTGTGTGAGAGATATGCATGTGGGTGTAGCAAGCACAGAAAAAACTTTGACATGAATACAAAGTGTATGTGTGGGAGCAGTCTGTGCAGCCATATATACACGCTGACAGCCTCATATGCATTTGTATGTGCTCACGTGCATCGCCTCACAAGTACAAGTTGTCCCTATAGGCACTCTGGGGACAGCTTGTACCCTTCCTAACACCCCAAGAAGGCACCTTTGTTGAATAATCTGTCATTGGTGGGAAATAAACATTCACACAATAGACAAAACATGCACATAAAACATTAGAGATTTGTGTAAGTGCTGCATACCTCTAGAATTTTCTCTTTAAAAACTTTACATAACTAATAATTGTAGATTCTACAATTTAGTAACTTAGAGCCTGGTCTCATAAAAATCATAATAATAAATAATTTTATTTGTGTATATAGACTTAATTATTATTATTTATGACACTGTATCAGAAAAGTAACGTGGAAGTGTTTTTCTTGTCGGCACTGTGTCCAACCTATTTGAAATGATGGAGTAATTATACTGTTTTGGAAAGCACAATTTGTATGCATGTCTTTATAACTATTTTATGTATTTTTTCCTCATGTTTGATCAACATGCATGACTGTCTTTTTATTCAGCTAACATCAGTTTCAAATGACACAAAAACCCTCTAGAAGTAAAGTTTCTGTTTTGCCAGAAAAATGAACATTAAGTTAACACAGAGCGTTGTATTAAACAAAACAGCAGTTGAAACGTCTTCATAATTTCTTGATGATTGGGCAGTTGTGTATTTTCACATCAAATCCTCTAATAGCCTATATACTGTAGTTCATTGCCTTATGACTCATAATGCCATCCTGTAAAGTACTACTGGTACAAGGGGCAGGTGAAAAATATATAAGTATATAAGAGGTTTACAATGGAGCAGATGCTATTTGTAAGTGTTTCCGTTTAACAAAATCATTAAAATACAGCTGAAAAGCTTCTTCCCAACTGAATATATATATATATATATATATTTGCACATGAATATAACAATAAAGGAATAAGATTTAAAAGTTAGATTCAGTCAATCCCACAACAACACTTCTTGTTTGGATTTAGTCAATAACATCACTTGGTTAGGGTTAAAGCCGTGATAATCTAGGCTCATTACAATACTATTACAATTACAATATTTTCAGGGATACCAGTTTTACAATTCACATGAAGTGGCTGTCACAACCATAAAGCGTAGTTTTGGTCTGTGTGTGGAAATAACCAGTGAGCCAACTTTCTCAAACGGTCAGGAATTGTTGTCACCAGCTAAACCAGAAAGAGCAGATTTTTAACATGTGATGGACAAAAGAAAGAAAAATGGATTGTCTTCTTTTTTTAACCTAAACAAATAGTGAGTGGAAAAGAAAGAATGGTTTGAGTCAGCAGATTAACCAACCACAAGTGACTCCACCACCAGTCTTCAAACATGGACTGGTAAAGACTTCTGTCCCTAAAGTCTTCCCTAAAAGGTGTAACATTTTTATGTCGTGACTTGAGATTCGTCTTCAACATAACAAGCAAACATGTTACTTGCTTTTGCTAACAGTTTCCCTAACTGCTGTGAGAACATATCAACAAGTATGTGAACGCACTGAGATATTTACTTTGGGTTCACATGGTTTAGAAAAGAGTGACAGACCAAGTCATGGTGGAAAAATCTATGTTCTGACATGTTTGCGGGATCTGTAAGCTCAGACCTCCAATCTAATTTTGTCTCATCTTTTAAATCTATGTCCTCACAACTGGTGTTATTTTATTTCCCACTATGCATTTCACACCTCCCTCATTTAGATCGTCCTCACTGTTTCAGCATATTTCACTTTACACAAGAATTTCTTGTGAATGGCACTGATGATCTTTGATATTTAGCTTTTCCACAACAACAGCTCTAAAGAATCCCTTTTTTCCTTTTACACCCAACTCTTGCAAGAACAAGCACATCTTCAAAGTTGCACTACTGAGATAAAATCTTGTTGAAACTCCAATTTATAAACCTTTCCCTCAGGGATATGAACACATATTTCATACATGTCAAACTAAATTAATATCTGCTCTCTCCTTTATCTCGCATGTCTGTCTCTGTCGCTCTCAGACTTATATGACATACAGTATAACACCAGGAAAGATGGCTTTAAATGGACATTACACACTGAAGACATACAGCAGAGCAGAGGGGAATGAAATTTACTGTATCTGCCAAGGTTGAGCTGCAGTGGAGGAATATGGCGACGTGACCTCTGGCGGTGCCTCGCAGGAGCATCAGTCTCCTTCCTGACAGCTTGAGGTGAACAGCTAGTGCATTTTAGCCGAGGGTTAGAAAAGCACTTCTGTGCCTTTTTTATGTGACACAGTGCCTTGGTAGGTGAGGGTGAAATATGCCCTTAATAGGATTGTGAGGAATATATTGATGATAAATTGGAAATCAATACAGAATAAAGAAGTGAGGGTGTTGGAGGCTAAAAATAGATTAAGTTTCATGTAATGTGTGAAACTTTATGAGAAGTGAATATAGACTTAAATGGATAGCAATCAGGTCAGAAATGGGATACATGGATGTATCATATTTCTCTGGAGCCATGGAAAATATTTAATGCTTACAGCCATGAAATTTGAAGCTATCCCAGCCTATATTTCTCATTTTTACATATGTTTTTAACCCTCTGGTGCGTGAATTATTACAAAACAGTACCACATTTTTTTTAAATGAAATATTTTACTTCTACAGACATGCACGTTGATGTTTTTCTGATTTTTATTCTTATTTTAACTTTTACTGAATGCATTGATTTTTCTACTTTATCTATGAAAATATTTATAAAATAATATCTTGTCATATTAATATAATATAAATTTTCTATATAAACACCTGGATCATTTTCTTGTCCTGTTTATCACTGAGGCAAACTTGGTAATTACAATGTGTGTATATAAACTATATCAAATGTAGTAATTCTTTATACGTGGCAGAGTATTGGTAACTCACTAATGTCCAATGAAGTTGCTAATGTACGATCCACACCCATGCATACATTTAAAAACAGCCTTTAAATGTGTGTCCACTGTAGTGGACACAATGCACCAAAGGGTTAGTAAATGGTGATGCCCTCTACTGTCTCCATTTGCATGGTATTTTGTTTTGCCATGGTCACAGCACAGAGTTTTGTCCCTGCTCTTTTTCTGTAGAGGTTTGATTGTTTGTCCATTCCTCTTGTGTCTTGCTGGCTTGCTTTTTTTTTTTTTTTTTTTAGAAAAGTAGATGCTATTTCAGTTGAGTTTGAAATACTGGTGCTTGTGAAACTTCTGCACTGAAGTGGTAAGAGCACTTCCAAGTCAGAGGTACACTTTACATATACTAAGAATGTGGGTGTCATTCATTTACATGGTACATATTCTAGGAATGGCTGCAGCAGGTTTATGCAGCAGCCCTGACAGTAAATGTCTCTGTCTCCTTGATTGAGCGCTGATGTGATGATATCAAAGCCATTATCAGATTATCAATCAGGAGATGCATAACCTTTACATAAGCCAGTCTGGGTGTGTGTTTGTGTGTGCTTGGGCTTGTTTCTAGGCAATTGCCACTGGCTAATTATGTCACAATGCTTATCCCCTCACAGCTGCAAGACTTATCACTCCCATGGTTGTGTAAACTTGCTTAGAGGGGTAAAGCATTCCTGTTAAACCCACTACAAGAAGAGAAAAAAAAGGAAAACTATGGTAGAAGAACTGTTTAGACTATTCATGTTATGACAAGTTAAGCACCTAAAGATTATGTCCTGTATTCAAAATTCTGCTTAAACTATGGAAATTATATGAGAAAATATGCTCTCCATCGAAGTATGACACAATGAATGTTTTTTTTTTTTGTCTAATAATTAAACAACTGAGGAATAACCGTGGTTAAAGTCTTAGTTTTGGTGAATCAAATTCTCCAGCCTAAATATCCTTTTAGGTCCCAACTCTCCTAAGACCCACTGATGTGTATTTGCTGTAAGAAGCATGCTAGATTAACAGTTCAAGTCATTGCTGAAAAATAAGTGATAATGCTGTGCTTAATGATTTTGTTGGTTGAGGCAAATTAATAACTTGTCTGGATTAGACATAAATTTGTATCAGAACTTGTTTTTTTTCTCTTTTGTTTTCCCCTTTTTAGGTTGGATAACCTTCTCCTTGATGGTTGAAAATTTACACATCTGGTTAAAGCCGGAGCATGGTTATTGGTTAAAAAAACACAGCAGTCTTCTGTGTTAAAGTTTAAACTTTTGTCAGCCCATCCAACAATTCAAAACCTCCTCCCTGCTTAGACTTTGTGACTTTGCAACAGTATCACCTGACATGCTCCAATACTGTGCACCTTCATTGTTAAAGAGGTTTCTGGTTCCCTAAACACATATTAAATAATCTTCCTCCCCTCTACTTCTTATCAGTTTTGAAAAAAATCTATCTTTGTACATACTTGGATACCTTCACATTAATTTCTTACCAACATTAGATTTTTTTTTCTTATTGGCTCATTCTTTTCCGTTGACATGCATCCAGATCGCTTGCATTTTAAGATTTTTTTCCAATTTGTAACAGAAAAACTACCTTAATCCTCATTTATGCTTGATGTAAATATGCATATGTATGAAGCTATTTGTTCATTTCGTGGCTATTTTGATTCTTTTTTCGAGAGATTGCAGATGTGTGTCTCAACACAGCAAATGTTGCAGTACCACCAAAAACCACAAGGGCAACGTTGAGCAGGGAAAGGAGCAAAGAAGAAGAAGAAGAAGAAGACGCAAAGCATTTAATAGATCACTGCTATCTACTGTGCAGCTACTTTTTATGTCTCTTTCTGAGAATGTGCATTATGATCTCCAAAACATCACCATGTTTGTTATTGTGTAATGCTACACAATAACAAAGTTTTTCATATTATTAAAATTTTTTGTACACTGATTTGTTAGGTTTAGGAAAAGATCAAGGTTTTGGTTTGAATAGACCCGTTCATAATGTTAATCACAGCTTCCAATTTCCAACATTGCCTGGGTGATGAGAATTTGGCCCCAAACCCTTGAGCATCTCATGATTTCGTAGCCTGTGTGAATATGTGTGTGGAACAGGTAAACAGAAGGAGATAAAGAGACAAGGTGAGAGCCAGAGAAAGACTGAGAAAGAATGACATCTGGAAAACAGCTCCACACCAAATGGGCTTCTAAACATAATTTACAATAGCTAACACATCTCTAAATGTATTAAGAAAGAGCCAACACCTCTTCCACATTATCCACACCATCCATGTGATATACCACATATACTACAGCAAGACAAAATCAAATCAATGACCTCAGTTTAACAACCAAGATCACAATATTTGACAATCCACACAGCTCTCATCTCATCAACAAACAAGAACAGTAAAGTTAGAGAAATTAAATAATTAAGTACTGGGACCATCAACTGATGTTGGCAAATAGAAGCAACAATTTAGAGTAAGCCTCAGCTAACACAGTTATTATTCATTAAAGATAGCCTGGGTTTGGCAGTGGTCTCAAATGAATGCAGTAAAACTGGCTGGATGTCCTCAAGAGTTTGAAAAAAGGAGTAAGCATGAGCTTGCAAAGCAAAATAAGTGCAGTTACACTTGAAGAAAGTTTGGCTTCATTCTTAACTTAAAGTTTATAATAATATGGGAAGACATTTATCTCATAATAGACTGGGCCTCTGTCTACCCTTTACTGGAAGCAACTTACTATCTCACCATGACTGAAAGTCTGCATCCTTTGTCTGGCCCAACAGGCAAAAAGAGTAAAACTGAGATTGCTTTTCTAGAGTCCCACACTGGTTTTTGCACATGGAAATGATGTAGCCAGAAATTAAATTAAATGAAAGAAAAATGTTTTAATCCCCAAAGAGAAATCATATGTATTTAAAGTTATCTATAAACTATGAGATTAAAATATGTGTACCATGTTTAACATATACTTTGATCTTTGAATGTAAAACTAATAAATAAAAGTGAAATCAACAGATTTGCTTGCATTTTGCTGATTGCCACACATAGCCAGTGCCTGCCTTGTCTGACACAAGTGTGCTAAGTAGATTTGTAATCCAGATTATTTGACCACTCACATCCTTGGGGACTAAAGGGCCAGAGAGCTTGAGAGAGTAGCTTTGGTGGGGTATGAATAGCAAGGCTAATCACAGTAGGCCATGGGAACCTACTAGCTTGAGGACTAAGCACAAGTTGGATTGCAACTTCATGTGACAACCCTTGAGCTGCCTGACTGGGCAAGACAGTGACCCACAGTAGGAGGGGATTGAGGTCAGATGGAGGTTCCCGCTACCAAAGCTAGCCCAAGCTCACACAAGGGGACGAGCACTGTAGCTATTTTAGTTTATGTACAATACATATGTGCAAACGACTGAGGGCTTGGCAGTTATTTTCTGACTTAACAATGGTCTAAAGATCAAAATATAAGCCTTCCAACAGTACTCATATATGGCTTAAAAATGAGAATGATATTAACACTGTTACTTTGAGGTACTGTAGTTAGTTTTTAAGACTTTGTGGATGTACAGACTAAACAATAATAATGCATATGCATTATTAATGTTTTGGATATGCCAGCAAATTAAAACATTATAATGGGCTGCTGACTGAGGTTGTTTTGTTTTTCACAGCTATCCAAACAAGCATTTCTTCTAAAAAGTAGCATAATTGCTGCTTAGTTTCCCAGCGGACGTCACAGTTATAGACATTTTTATTGCTTGTTTTTCTTCTACCTTCTGGCCACTAATTTATTTATGCATATAATAATATTCGAATCAGTTTGCATTGAAAACATCACGTCTCTCTTTATTCATGGCAAATTTTAGAGGTCCGACTTTGGTAACATTTTGCAGTTAAGCCTAGAACTCATTCACATTTAAGCTTTTAAAGTCTCTGTAGTGAATCATACCTGTTAATGAACTGCTGATGAATGTCAATGCTCTGAGAAGAAAAAAATCATTACCCAGCAGTGCTCCTTCCTTCAGGTCTGACCTCAGTGACAATCCCCCAACTTGAGGCCTGTTTGCTTTCCGTGAGTCCTGTCATTCTGTGCCTGATTCATCGTCACCACTGTCCATGATAATTTTTTTATATGATGTGTTATATGATTTTTAGAGCATTTATGTTAAAAATTCATTATGAATATCTGTTTTTAAATAACATGTTCATGATTTTTGTAGCATTATAATGTCACTCCATGATAGTAGAATCTAAATTTACTTGAAACATTAGAATCTGTGAAAGTAAGTAGAGGCACTTCTTCTTTGAAAGGCTGTGAGAAATGACCAGAACTGAAAAGACGAAACGCTGAAGAAGTCAAGAGGGGAAAAATTACAAATGTAAAACAAAGCTGCATTACCAATTAAAGCAATCAGACTTAATGCCATATTTACTTTTTCTGCCTCTTTCACTTTCCTCACATTCACATGGAAAAAAAAGAATAAAATAGAACTAAATTTCCCTTCTGCTGCAGAAAATTGCAGATCAGACATGTCCACACACTAAAATGTCTTTGCTCACATAGTAACATGTCATGCTGTTTTGGATCTGGTTATAGCCTGCGGTTTGACTTGAGGATGTGCGGGGTCATGACACTTTGAGAGGTGTCAGCAGAGCTATTAACGACTAAGTAAGCTCCATTCGTCCTCAGATTAGCTCTCTGTCAGTGTGCCTGAGAAATAATAACAGTAGAAAGGGTGGTGACTTTCTCCCTGACAGCTGAATCGTATTTATTTTTCTATCTGCTGTTTTCCCTGCCATATTCTTTTCTGTTTTTCTTTGAGACTTCCCTCACAGAGTTTTATTTCTCAGTTTTTGAGCTTCTACTACCCTTTCCCAGGCTCATTTTTTTCATTCTCTGCCACCTTAACTTTCATTTCAGACACTATAAGCCTTTTAAAGTAAAGCTGCCCCCCTTGTCTCAACTATTTGTCTAACAGAGGAATGCAGAAGACAAGTGGGCACAGTCTGACTGAAAAAAAAAACCCTACACACACTTTTTTGAGGACTGTTATGCATACTTTAACATCTTTAAATGCTGCCTCTCTAACATTTGGACAGTTTTCATCACCAGTGACTACATTTATAAAATGTACAAACAACAGACCTTGCTAAGTCAAATTTATCCATTCGAAAAATGCTATACACACTTAACATTTTTAGTAAAATCATAAGGTGAAGTTGACTCTGCAGCACTGTCTATTTATTTTCTTTCCTGCAGACAGTCTGCAGTTGTGCACTGTGTTGACAAGAAAAACATGAGGGGAAGGCTGGCCACCACATCAGAGCTATAAATGCTGTACAAAGGTTGCACTCCTATTTTTGTCCATATTAGCTGTGATTATGTTGCTTCTTAAGAAATCCAGGCCTGTTCCAAAATAATCCTGAACCTTTCTGGTTGCAAGTAACTTCATGCTTTAAATAGCTGAGAAGAAATATAATGGTGCAAATGTAAGCCAAAGGTGAGAAACATGTGAGTGTGTTACCAGTTGGGCATTATAAAGGTTGATTCTGTTTATGATTTGAATACCTGATCATAACTGCTTTGTCACTGTAGTTACAAACATCTGTGTTTTTTTTCTTTTATAGTTTTTAGCCTCTCAGAAAGAATCTATATTTAATAATATTTAACTTCTTCAACTGAGAACAAATCTTGATATTATCATTACTAAATTATATTACAGTTTGACTCTCTGGATAAATACCTTGACATAGACCATGAATTCTATTATACTATCAATCAATATGCTTTACTTGAGACATGACTTCCTTGTGTTAAAAGGAGGCAAAGAATTAGAAAAATAAAGGGAATATTCAGATGAAAGGAAACATATGCAATAGTCTGTCCTGCGTAGCGCTCTTCATGATGGTTTTGGGGACAACATCAAAGCTGTAGCGACTCAAAGAAATTCAACACATTGTTAAAGAACCCTTGTTCTTTGCTGTATACAGCTCTGGAGGCTCTGAAACATATTCAGTAAAGCAGAATGATGCACAAGCTGCTCATTTTAATCTACACCCTCTGCACAGCTTAGTGATCAGACAACATAGTGGCAGAGGCTACTTCACCTTCAGCTGGAATAAAGACTATTCCTGCACACAGCAACTAACCCCACACAATAACTCTTTGTAATATCTACTTTATTTATAGACCTCAAGTTATTGTTTTTTTTATCCATTTCTTTTGTCAGATTAATCATTAGTCATTCATTATTATACTCAGCAATCTCCCTTTGATGATTAATAAAGTCATATTCTTCTATTCTAGTAGGTGGTCAGTAACTGAACAGGGAACTATTTAAGGTGCAGCCAGCATGAAATAGAATATAAACATGGTCACTATGCTCCGTTCTCACTCAGACTGGTTTTGAGCTTGGATTTTTTTTTCCTCTTTATTTCTCTCTTTTTCTTTTTTTTTAACAGCACATCATAACTCTCGCTTTGCACCTCGCACCCTGAGGTGTCAACGCAACATCTGCTTTATGGCGCTCTTGGAGGAGACTAAAAGATTGGATGGACATGCCTTAATACCTCAAAGGTCACTGTGTTGATTGTGTGCAGTTAAACAGACATGAGAGCTCTTTCAAATGATGCTTTTATAGAAAAAAGACTACATGTGACTTGATAGTGCCTGAACTTTTGGCCACTGTAAAAAATAAAAAGAGAAAATAGTGTTTAAGAATAAACTGTATATAAGCAAGCAGTGTTGTTTAATGTTCATTGGCTCTGTACTGTGGGATTTATGCCATCATATTCTGAAAGTGCCCCCACCCTGTGCTTTATGGCACTAATATGATTTACAGTTGAAGTGCACACAGCATAGAGAGCATAATATATTTTCACAGGTTCACCTTTGGCCATGACACTCTGCCTCTGCTGGAACTTCCAGTAGGATTTGAGTACCAATGTAAGAACTAAACAAAACTAGAGTTGTAACCCTCTACACCTTTGATTTTATAAAAGATGAGATTTAAATTTAATCTAGACATGACAAATGAAAATTCCTTGAAGGTGCTGATAATACATGAATTTCAGCCTAAGTGGATAAAAAAAATTACTTCTGTTATGATTCAGGACGGGATGTTGTTCTAATTTATTCACATTGTCATTTATATGGAGCATTGGAATATTCACAAAGATGTGGACATCTATCTATTTTTCCATATCAAATGTACATTTTTACTAAGACTGATATGTTATAGCCTTTTTGAGATACCAAAAAAAGCCATATATCAGTTTTATGATATAATTTAGACATTCATGTACTCCATAATCTGCTCTACAACACTGATCACCTGCACGTAAATGCTTTGACAGTTGTATTCACAGCAAACTGTGCCACCCACCACCTGGATCAGTCATGCTTGGGTTTCAGCAACAGTTATTCTCGCTGACAGACAAAATATGGCTGCAAGATAAACTATAACAGTAGTTTGAACAGATTTGACTGATAAAGAAAACTTGTACTGATGTAACATGCTTGAGGTTTTCAGATGCTAACTTGCTACTCAAACTGCTTATGATATTTGATACTATTGTTTTGAGAGGTTATATATAGAGAGGGGGGGTTATACCCTTTAAATCTCATTTTGTCTTCTGGTGATTGACACACAAATACAAACGCACACACACACACACAGTCAATCATTCATTGAATAGCTCTGGTAAAAAGCTGTCAAAGGCGCTATACTAGCCCCACTTCTGTCTCGTGACCTGCATCAGTCCTTCACCAAGCAAATATTAATTATGTCAGACTCACTCACTGATTGCATGTCTTATGTGCAGTATTTATATATATAAGTATATGCAGGTTCACCATTTACACCAGTGTCAATCCACCAATATGATCAGGACCACTTCATTAAGCTGCACAGCACAAGTCAACAACTCTGCCAAGACCTCAGTGTTTCACTATAAAAACCCACTTTATTAGATTGAGTCATTTAAAAAATGACAAATAGATGTCAGATAGGGTGGTGCTTTAATCTAAATCAATAAAAGCAGTCAATCAACACATTTCTGCCACTCCATGCTTTGAGATGCATGGAGTGGCAGAAATCTTATGACATTCCCATGTTTGCAGAAGATCCCAGCTCACAAATGACATCGATTTAATTGTAAGCAAGTCATTCTGATCTGGACATGATGTTGTTGCAAAGTAAACTGAATTATTATTCCCCTCCATGAGTGAAAAACAAGAGTTAACAATTGCTCATTTTTATCATGAGTGCTATTGTGTAGTGCTCAGGCCTTCTGTTAATCTAATGCTGATAAACGATACTCAGCTGCTTTCATTGCTGACCTGGCTGTTTACTTTTCCTACTCCTATTTTTCCATCCCCTTCATCAATCCATCTGTCCCTCAGTGTTTCCTTCGCTTGAGAATAGGAGCAGATGGAAGTGGAGCGTGTTGCCTAACACCAGGTGGTCGATTGATAGAGGAAGTGTGGTAAGGAGGGATGGAGGAAGAGTGTGCTCCTGTAGTCAAAGCTCAGTCGTGTAGTCTGCTCTGACCTTTGATAAGACAGTGGTGACCCTTCAGTGAGCTGTCATGGAAAATTAGGTGGATATTTTTGGATCTTTGACCTTGGTTGTTGTGGGTAACTGAGCAATCAGCAGATGTTTTGTCACTCTTTGCTGAGAGTCATTTTGCTTTTTCATTATTTTCTCTCATTATCTCACAGGGATATCAGTACAAGAAAGCTGTTTCTCAGAGTAGGTGCTCAAATGATGAAGTTAAAACACTTTCATGTCTCATCTAATGAAGCATTCACCGTTACCAACAAAACATGAGAGGGAAGTCATTTTTAATTCTCACTGCTGTTTTTATCTCCCAGTCATCCTAAGATCAAAGCTTTTTTTTCTGTATAACTTTATTTAAAATATTACATTTGGCTTACAGTAAACACTGTATGTTGTGTAGTCTCCTACCTATGACTTTACATGGTATGCTAGATGAAAAATTTCCACTACTCATGTCCTCTGTTTGCTCCTCCTCCTTCCTTCCTCCTCATCTCTTGTTTGCAGTCAACTATAATCTCTGGAAGGACATCAGATAGCCAAACTGACAGCTTGAGTGCACAAATACAGACACACGCAATATCGGTCGACATTTATACCATTAAACCTCAAGCTCTGCTTCAGGTTACAGCTGTTGGTTTGGCCAATAAATATGTACACTTTAATCTGTTCAATGGCTTAAGCTTTGTGGTGGCAAAAGGTAATCATTTTAAGGGAGTTTTTTTTACCCTGATCTAATGCAAGGAGGCAAGGAAGGCCAGTTTATCTCTTTCATTCTCAAACCTTGTTTTAGTGGTCTCTTTTTGATTGTATGGGCATGAGCAAGCTGAAAATTAAATATGTCTTGTATTATTGTTTAGGATATTGGCTCTCAAAGTAATTCCTCTAATGTGCCCCTGAAAAAGCCCCAAAACAGCTCATAGTCCTATTTTAAAATTTGTTTAAATTTCAGAGCAAGCTCAGAGAAAATACATGTCATGTCTGTTTCATTGTCCACACTATATGCGAATAAACCAGGCTGCATAGTGTAGTTAGCAGTTGGTGGTATGTCAAGCAGAAATGTGATAATCGGGAAGGTGATTACTAAATCAAGCATGATTTTAAGGAAGTAGACAGAAATGAAACTAAGCTGTAAAAGAGGAGAGGATGCAGGGATTCATGTGATCAGTCTTTTAACTTTCAGCAGTCAGCAGCTTTTATTTGGAAAAAGGCAAAACTACTAAGGGAACTTAACAACTATTTGTTGTTCTTCCATGATTGCACAGGACAGGACAATACATAAAATCATCATTTATATATAAGCTTGAAGCGTGTAGTGTCACTGCATGAGTTCAATGTGAAAAATATAAATTAAAATATCTCAGTTTACATCCTTCTCTTAATAAAAAGGAGCAGCTGCATATGTGGTAAAGAACATGTTGAACACTTTCATTAACCATTAAATAAGAAAGGCTGGATGGTGCTGTTATTTATTACAGATATAGTTTGTAAAATTCCTCTTAGTAAAATGATCATATAGTTTTTTAAGGTCGACATTCAACAGTTCATGAAACTGTCATAAAATAAAACAATCCCACATACTTGCACACAATGTTAATAGTTACATATTAATAGTTACATAATGAATAGTTACAAACATAATAGTTACATACATACACACTCACCATAAAAAATGTCAATAAAGAAGTTCACATCAGTTTTAACAGGCAAAAACATCCATCATTGATGCATGTGGGGGAAATTAGTGGAGTAACATTATCACCCATGTGTCCCTTCTCACCCAGTTATTTCTGCACTTTGTTTCATATTTTCTCCACTTGATGGTTGCATTCCTTTTTATTTATTGTGAGGTCCAAGTTTTACAGGGATGGATAGACAAATATTTTAGCTTGCCTTTAAATAGATCTCCTCACTACATCTGCCACACTGGAAATGTCTCTTTTTTATTCTTTGGGTTGGAACTGATCATCTTATCAGTAAAAGACACAAACCTATTATGGAATGAAATACATCTTATACTAAAATAATGTTATATTGGAAGTCATAGTGTAAAAACACTGCATGAATACAATGATTTTCAACTGGTTCCTGTTTCACGTTTTAATGGGACCTGGCTGGTAATTCAGAATCATGCCATGTTGATACATAACCAGTGATTCATAACCAAGAAAAAGCACCAACAAGTCCATTAAGACATAAAGCCAGCATGTTCAGTTGCAGTTAGAGAAGTGGAAAGGCATGCATGTTCAACAGGAGCTTCATAAATGAAACATAAAAATTTTAAATAAGAGCCTAATGCATTTGACATTTGTTAACCATTCATCTGATCCATTGCCCGGTTATTTAAAAAGCTCAGCTTCACAGAATGAGTTAATCATTTTCTTTTACGCAATCATTTTCTCAGGAAAGACTGCATCACAAACAGCCCTTCTCTGTGTTTGGCAGGTCAGCCATCCCTCCCAGCATGACATGTCAAAGAGCTGATTTGTAGATCAGTCTTTGCAAAGTTGTTGCACTTTAGCTGATGAATTGTGTGCAGAGTAATGTTTTTTCTTTTCTTTTTTTTCTTCCAAATCTCATTGAAACAATGTTTTATTCACAATAGAATATAAACAACAAATCACAAGTTGAAACAAATATTTTACCATTTCATGGAAAATAGTTTATTTTTGAATGTGATAGTAGCAATACATCTCAAAAAAGTTGATACAGGGACAAGAAAAGGCTGGAAAAGTAATTGGCCCAGATCAAAAACAACTGGAGGAGCACATTTAACACCGGTTAATTGGCAACAGGTCAGTAAAATGACTGGGTATGAAAGGAGCATTTCAGAGAGGCAGAACCTTTTAGATGTAAAGATGGGGTCATCCGTCTGAAAATAGAAATTCTTTTAAGAAAGTATATTTGTTGTGTCCTGCAGACCACAGAGGAGAGAGACCATCAAGCTTGTTATCAGTGAACAGTTCAAAAGCCTGCATCTCTGATGGTATGAGGTTGCATTGGTGCCTATGGCTTGGCTAGTTTGTACATCTGTGAAGGCTCCATCAATCCTCACAAATACATAGAGATGTTTTAGATCAACATATGCTTCCATCAGAACATCTCTTTTCAAGGAAGGTCTTGCATCATTCAGCAAGACAATGCTAAACCACATACTGCAACTATCACATCAGCCTAGTTCTGAATGTAAGAGTCTGGATGCCGAACTGGCCTGCCTGCTGACCAGACCTTTCACTAACAGAAAAAGTTTGGAGCATCATGAAATGAAAAATAAGAGGGAACAATAGCTCAGGACTGTTGACCAGATAGGATCCTGTATCAGACTAAAATCGGATAATATTTTGCTCCTAAAACTCCAGAAATTGGTCTGCTTACTTCCCTAGCATTTACATACAGTTATTAAAATAAGAGGGGATTCCACTCTACATCAAACTGTTCCAACCTTTTTTTAAAGTGTGTTACCATCAAATTCAACAGAGCTAAGATTTCCAAGGCAATTATAAAATGTCTCAGTTTCAACATCTGATATGTTGTTTGTTCCATTGGGAATAAAATATGAGTTTATGAGATTTTATTGTGTACAGCTTCCTAACTTTTTTCGAATTGGGGTTGTATTTGATTCCTCTTAGTTGCGTTTATGCCAATTGAAACATCAAATTCTAGCACTGTCACTTTTCATTTAGTGTTTCCTCCACTTTGTTGACATAGATTTAAAGGTCATGCACACCTGAACCAGCATCCTTAAAACAATAAAATACGAAGCAACTGAACTATTTGCATGTGAAGAGTAAGTTGAAAACAATATGTTAGTTCATAAAGACATTTAAAGCTGTTTGATTAGGTTTTCATGGAAGAGAGAAGAAGAGCATCCAGTTATTCATGATGTAACAGGATTACCAGTGCTATGAATCAACACTGGCCTGATTTGGAGAGATTAGAGTGAGGGACGACATCAACATACAGTGTCCCGCATCGACAGTGATACAACAGTAGATTGCTGGTATATAACTTCATTAGTCACAGGAGATAAGCGATTAAGATGAAAGAGAGGGCATTTGTTGCTGCACGGATGGCTGTATATAGTAACAGATGTGCAAATGGTATAAAATGAGATATAGATAATAACACCCCTTCTCATAAAAGAAATGAATTACCACAGGTGAGAGTAGGTGCCACATGAAGGAGGATTACATTATGCAGTCTCATATATGACTGAATGTCGGCTCAAGCAGACTACAGCCAGTTTCCACACCTTAAATAACCAACCACATCTCATTTTCTGTGGAGTAGCGCACATTTTCAGCTGTCTAACAGTGGTTCAAGTGACACCATTGATAATTACTGCATTCCAGCTAGCAGTGCCAGAAAGCTGTTGTACGTGTTGAGTCATGGCAGAGATGACTAGTACACCCATATTTCAACATAACTGTCATTTATACCATTTGCCACATCTGCTGCTCTCATAAGAAACAATATGTCTGTTGTGAAAAATGTGAACTGAGTGTTATTAACGGATGTCAAGTTATTTCATGATAAACAACATAAAAACACCAGTGAAATGCAGAGGGAATCAATGACTATTACGTTGGATGCTTTCATTCATGCACACAGACAAAACAAGTGACAATGCCAGCCGAGATTGTGCCAATGTTTCTGTGCAACAAAGAAAAAACTTTTACTATTTTAAGTCAATGTTATCTTTTCAAGCCTTTAGTTTTGTCTCATGTAGAGCTGTATACTGACAGATGCAGGATCAGATTACCAAAGCGTGTTTTCCTCTAACTTTAGAAGCCAACACATTACAAATACCTGGCCCAAGAACAGTTGTTAGGACTGTTCTCCACTGCCTGTTTGTGACAGATGGCTGTGCAGAGAGGACTCTGGTGTTTCCAAGAGGTGGGGCCATCAAGACCGCATCATCCAATCACAAGGAGGGGTGGAGATTTGCTTCTACCCAGCAACAGACCTACAGCTATCCTACTGCTTGAGCAGGACTCATGTGGGGTGAGAACAACCTCAGGCTGTAGAAGAACTTTGCATGGGCTTGTCTCACCACATTATAAGTTGATGTTTGAATGTCTAGAGGGAAAACTTGGCTCATTTTGCAACAGACTGCCTCAATCTGTAAAACAAAAAGTTTTAAAGTTTTGATTATAGTCACAACTGGTCGCTGAATAAGCTTTAATAGTTTGAGTCAAAGTGTGTTAAGCGTTAGTCGTGTTGACATGGAAAAGTTGGGAAGCAGAAAATGAGGCAGAGAAAGGATATGCTGCAGCAAATGAAGGACAGTGACTGGAAATATCAGGAGGGAAAGAGGCAAGGGGGAGGTGGAGAGACGTTTTGTTTGCACAAGCAGTTTTCTCTCCAGGAGGCTCCATGCTGTGTTTTTTAAACTTGGCTGATAGTCCGGCAGAGCAAGTGAAACATTAACACTCCTCAACCTTTGCCACTTCCAAAGGAGCTACAGCTGCAGTCAAGACTGAGAAATCTTATAAGTCTTCCAGTATGTGTGTTTAAAATGTGCCTGTGCTTTTCTGATACCAAGCACAAACAAGATGGCAGAAAGCTAAAAGTAATTATCTTTCTATTTGCTTTTATCAACTATTCACCTTGCCACATCCCTAATCAAGAGGCAACCTAAAGTACCCCTTGGTATAATCTTATCACCGCCTCAGGGTTTCAGTTATAACTCTGACCTTTTCAACTGTGCTCACTTTTTCAAAGATATTCCCACATTACAAAGATTTTAATGCATGCAAAAAACTTTCACCTTGAAAATATGGTTTGTATGTTGTGCACACTAGCATATTAACTCCAGGACCATTTGTTTCTGCTGTTGACACCTCTCTTAATGCTGAAACTGTAAATCACTGAGTGTGGGTGACAGCTGTGACATTACCAAGCCATGCAATAACGGAGATTGCTGAGCTCACTCTGAGAATATACAATCTACACATTGCCCATTTTGCAAATTATGTTTTTTTTTTTTTTCTAGTCATTCTTATTCGTGTATAATTGTAAATGATTGCACTCACACTTCATAACAACCAGCCTTTTCAGGGGGATATCATTAGTTTAAAGAGAAACGGCACTTTTGCAACAAAGCAGGACATGGATTCCTTTTAATGTTGCCACAAAATTAAGACTTTCCACGTTGTTGGCTCAGCAAAAACATTAGTACCTTCACGTAGTAAGTGCTATATCAATCAATGATGCATAGATACACTCTGCTCTCTGCCCTCTCTGAGGGGCTGCAGCAGAGGAGCTGTGTTGCCTTTCTTTTGAAGATAAATCTCCCAGACAACTTCAGTGGGAAACAAAAACTTTGCAAACATCTTGATGTCCCTGAAACACTTCAATAGCTGGTCATGCCTACTTTGAATTTAAATAAAAACATGTTTAGGCTATTGTTTACAATAATGGTTTCCAATCTATTTCTTCTTGCAACTACCAAAAAGCCTTGGACTCCCATGACCCTTGCCAAAGGTCCTGCTTGGCTTTATGCTTTATGAGCTAGCTTTTTGCCACATTTGATGCATTTTTTTTCAATCTTCTTCAATAAAACCAAAGATAAGGTAACTATCAACATACAGTTTCAACGTTAAAATTTCTTTTTCTTTTTTCTTTTAATCTGGTGAAATCATCTACACTGTGACATTTCGCAGACATGTTTCTTACCAGGATACACATGAACTTTTGGGACTGGTTTCGAAGGTTCTTTTTTTAGTCTCCATGATGCCGGTTCCATGTGAACAAAATGTCCAAATGATGAAAAACTTAAGCAGATACACCTCGTCTAGTCTCTGTGTGGCCATTACCTTTTGTTTTAACAATCAGACAGGCTCTGTACAGCCAAAACCTCCTTGTGTTCTTTAGGGACCACCTTGTGGGGTGAAGAACCCCAGGTTGGAAATCACTGGTTTATACCCTTAGCCCTGCTGCCAAAACACCTGTTTGTAAAGGCATGGACATGAGACACCTTGTGATGTCCTGTGGCATCTGCCACATGGACATTGGAGTGCATTTTTACCAGCATTTAGACAGACTGAAACCTGTGACTATATGTTTGATTATTCAAAGGTATTGACTGAAAATGTTGAAGAGCAGTTTAGCTGCATTATAGTTTTGTATTAAGAGACCCACAGAGAGTGCAGACGAAGTTAGAGAAACATCATTACAGTGTTAGCATTGCATATTAACCATTGTAATTTGCGTCATATCATTGCTTTGAAATGCTCTAACACGGTCTTAGTGATGTGTCCCTTTAATTATGCAACTGAGTCTCACACATCCTGCCTAAGTAAACAACAGGATGGATATCAAAGCTACATAACATCAGCAATAAAAACAGATCCCACCCAATTTAAGGTGTTGTAAAAATCCAAGGACTCTATTGTGTAAAAATGGAGGTGGTGTTTTTTTATTTTTTGTTGTTTTTTACCCTCCTAATCCAAACAGCACAGGCCTGAGCCTTAGCTATGTCCTATTACAGACCAACACCTTATATAGGGTGTTTCCCACCTCATGCCCTATAGCAGATGTTAGAAGAAGCTCTTCTCTTCTGCAACCCCGAACAGGATGACTTTGTTACTTCTGGCTTACCCCCATCATCATATAGGTATCTAATATAGATATAGATACACATAAAGGTGAGGAGAGGCTCAGTGCTGGCTAATGTACAGAGAGGCTGAGGGAAAATTTGTCTATGCTCTGTCACTACTAATTAGTATAATATGCTAAAAAGTCATACTAGCACTTTCTGATGCCCCCTAGTAAGATCGTATACAGCTGACCAGCATAGTGTTGGCTGCTGTGGTTGCAGCATTTCAGTCTCTCAAAATAGAATCAGAACCAAAACACAATTCAGCCAAAATAAAGAGCTGTCAAATAAAAAATTGTCAGTATTTCAATTAACTTCTTCATGGCCCTTTTCTATATGGCACGTATCACACATTTTGACCTTGAAAAGATACTGTTTCTTAATTGGTTCTTTTAGATTGAGCAGGACGAGAAGTGTATTGCAGTAACTGGCGACACAGCTAGGTCAAATCAGAAGGTGCCCTGTTAGCTATTTAACAAAATAAGAAAACAGTGCACACAGTTGTTTGATGCCTCAAGTGCCTCATGCTATTGATTGAGTGTTCAGAACTCCTAGAGGACAACAGTGACTCAGCAAATTTTTTCAAATATGTGTGCTAAGCTTTACAACATCCAAAAACCAAAGCATTGATAAATATTTATGTGTCAATATATATGCATATGTTTGCAGCATTCTTTCGTTTTTTTTTTTTTGACTGGTGAATCTCTCAGGGTCACCTGACACATGAGATTATCTGCAAAAGCGCTGAGTTTAACACACTCAGTTGCACACCTACTGTATAGTGTTTGTTTGTGCTTTTTTTATTTATTTATTTTTTTTTTTTAATTTGCACTAACGATGAAGTTGGCTTAACCACAGAACATTGTGCCAGGCAGGCAATCATCGCCTGTCAAAAGATGACACTGCTATGAATTAGTTACCCCCCACCCCCACCCCCGCTCCTGAAAAAACAAAACAAAACAAAAAAAAAAAACAAAACAAAGAAAGGTTCTGTAACGTTTGCTGCTCTGTTCACATTGTCTCACCTGCTGGTGTTTAAAAAGAGTTTCAAGAGTTTGCTTAGTGGAAAATCTTTAAAAGAAATCCAAAAGTCTAAGATCTAAAGTATATTATTTAAGCAATGAAAAACTATATAAAAACAGTAATAATATCTTTAAAGATCTTATGGCAAATGCACGTAATAAAGCCCTCACAGACACATATTTGAAAGCCAGCAGCAACGCACAGCAGAAGTCCTCATCCTCATTTATAGGGGACATTAGTGTGTCCTTGGAGACGAGGTGGACTGTGATGTAATAAGTGATCTGTCCGAGCTGGGGCGATAAATGAAATAATCTCCAGGATGAATGGTACTGTGAACCCATGATGCTACACCACAGGGCAGATAATTGAACTCTGAGTATCCTCCCTCTCAGGACACTGTGGTTTTTCTGTGAACATAATCAGAGCCCTTGGGTCTGATACTCTTTATGTGTGTGCATAAAGCAGAAGCGGGAAAGGTGTGCAGGTCTACATTTATTACAGTGACCCTAAAGTGCAAACCACAACAATATTGGACAAAATCTATCAAAAGCAAAAGAACAACAGATTTTCACAGAGTCTGATAAACCAATAAACTGAACAGAAAACTTAACATCTCAACTCAGACTCAGCCCCTGTATATATAATATATATATTGATATATATATATACTGATCTGTATAATATGCAGCTTTTGCAGCTTTAAGATCTATGATTTACCATCTAGTAGCTATATAGATTTAGTGACCCTTTGGTCCTAATGACAGAAGAAATGTTTCTTTTCAACTATGCTGCACAAAGACTGAAGTGTTTATTCTCATAACACAAACTTTTGTTTTCCTTTGACATTCATCTCAAGCATTCAGGGTGCTGAACATGTAAGCCTGATGGGAAAATATTGTTTTGATGTGACCCTGTCACTGTAACAAGGCTACTTTAAGTGGTATGGAAAATGATTTCCTTGCACCAGAGTGAAATGGAGCGTGACCCTGTCTCTCACACCAAACAATCGTCAACCATTTCTTCTTTTTTTATGTGCTGCATGTCACCTATACATGGAATGCCACTAAAAGAATGTTGTTGGTGTAATTTATTGTAAATAGACATGCTAGCAGTGCAGCATAATAGGACTATGTTTTTTCTCAAACGTCTCAGGGTGCATGGTCATTATATATTTAAACAAAGTCATAAATTATTGATCAGGGCTTTGTCATGATTTGTAGATTAATTTCCTCATTAAGGCAACTAAGTAAAGATTAGAAGACCTCACAAACTGGGAAGTTGATCAAACATTTTTCAGAGGCATATCAAATGTATGAACGTATGGTGTAACAGTGAATTAGTGCTCACTAACTGATGATCGATTAATTATAAGAAAATCATACAAATCAAAATTGTATTTAAGGTGATCAACACTAATTCCTGATATATTCTGAATTAGTGTATGCCTCAAATCATGGACCATGCATGAACAAAATATTACACAAGTATATAATGTTAAGTTATAAGAGGTATTATAAGCAACTCTACAGCATTCTTCAAGAACTAAAATGAGTGATCCTTCAAGTTTCCAGAGGATAGAGTGCAGTAGCACCCACTCAGTCCTGCACACTTGGGTGTAACACTGGATGCAGCATCCTGGATGAGCTGTGGGGGCTGAAGGCAATTCACTGCAGGGACAAAGGAATTATAGAGCTGGAACAACAGTGGGCAGAATCTCTGATAGAAAACCGGCTGACTTTCCAAAGTTAAATTCAGACTTGCAGGAGTGGATTGTTGTGTGGAAAAAAAAAGAACTGTGTTTAGCTGATTGTTTACTTAATCTTAAGGGAATATGTCAACCTCATCTAAGTTAGAGTGGCCAATTATCTTAACATGCATATATCCGGGCTGTGGGAGGAAGCCAAAGTACCCATGCAAGCCCAGATCACATACAAACTCCACATAGAAAAGCTCCAGCTGAGATTCAAACCAGGAATTGACTTGCTGTAATGGAATACTTTCTTAGAAGTACAATAGATAATTTCAGCAAAAAACATGTAAATAGGACAACGCATGAGATAGAAAATATGGTCCCACAAAAAATACAGAAGCTTTCTTATTAAATCTAAGAAAAACTCTTGAGACAGACAAGCAGCTCTAATTACATTAAAATGGTCTGATTTCAAGGCATCTCTTAAAATAATTAGATAAACTTTTTTATGGCAGTAAATTCATAACAACACAGTGTCTACAGCAATTAATCTTAAGTTAGCTGATGTACTGATGTAATATGAGCTCTAGCTCGTCAGTAATGTAAAATTGTGCTGTCAGACCACTAAATGCTACAGTTATTGTTGTCCATCTTCTAATATTCAGTGCTCACATTTCTCTTCCCATTTGCTTGTCCCCCACATATATTTAGCAACAAGTTCCATTTTGTATTGATTGCATCTTGTGTTTTTGTGTGGGCAACTTGGAGGCGAGCCATGTTCCTCTGGCCCTCCATTGTCCTTGAGGGTGTCATGTCATTAAGTGCACATAAAATTCCAGCCTCTGACTACTAGTGTCAGAAGCCTTCAACAGCCTCTTTCATTGAGCACTGCGATATACAAATCAGGCTAAATTCATGTGCAGGTTTAAATGTTATGCTATAGGAGCTTCATCCTGTGGTGTTGTTTGTGGCCCACACATGGAATACACGCAGGATGATGACAGGATCCAGCAGTGTGTACACAGGATGCAGATATGCAAGAATAGAAACAGCATCGTGTTCCCTACTGATTCCCAAAGGCACAGTAGTATCTGGCATCGTCAGCATCACAGATACTAAAGCAATTTATCTCCTTACATGCCTTTCTTATCCTCTCACCTCCTTTTCTTTCTCACTTGCATCCCAGTCTCCCAAGAAAGGCAGAAGAGGTTTAAAACAACCCCCTTCCTTTGCTTCTTCATGTCCTCATACTTAGAGCATTGTTAGAGAGAGGGCTTTCTCATAAAATGCTATTCTTACCTGACACAGGGAGGTCTAACACACCTCAATTGACAAAAATATGGTCACATAAAAAAAACAGATGACCATGTCTTTGTGTTTTTTCCCTCCCTGTGCTGCCTTTTCTGTTTTCATCGCCAGTAATTTGACCTGAAACACCCCTCAGAGTTCAGATAATGATTTTTCCACTAGCTCTCCCTCTATGTTCCTCATCCCATCTCTGGTGGCTGCTGCTTAAGCTCTGCAGTGTTTGTATGCATGCTGATTATTGACAAGGAGGCATCCACTGGTGACCTCTTCTCCTTTTGCTTGCTTGCTTATACATTTATATAGTTTTTATCACTCCACATCCAGCCATCCTTCCATGTTTATGCACAAAGGAACACATTTTAAAGTCCACAAAGCCCATTTTAGGGCACTAACTAGGAACAAGGAGACCATTGAGTAGAGTGGTAAGAGGAAGGGCAGTTGGGCAATCCTGGTATTTGGTCTGGCATTTGACAGAGAGGCTGATTAGAGGCTGTATGAGAGGCTAAGAGAGATATGAGGGGCTGAATTCAACAGGGTGTGTGTAATGACAGTATTGTTTTGAGAAATGAATAACACAATTTTCATAGCTTGTTTACTCATTTGGTTGCAATTGTATAACAGAACTTTTCAGCTAATGCTTGCTGTGCTGTTGTTTCCTCATCCAACTCATGTGCTGCTTTATCCACAAGGAACATATGTGACTAATTAGGAAAACTGAGATTTTTATGCACTGTAGATGCATTAAAATGCAACTCAGCTTTTGAAAATTGGATTTGGAGTTCCTTTCACATGACCTCTGGCTGACTGCCACCCCCATTTTCTTCCTCTGTGTGTGTTTAGTCCCCTTCTCTTTTTATATCCTGCTTATTTCTCACATTTGCTTTTCCAATTTCTGGTCCTCATGTTGCTTCCAGCATCTACTTGCTAACTGCTGCTCTCATCCCAGTTTAAACCACTGGTTTTTGCTTATTTTGCTTTACAGCTGCTTTTCTAGCAGAGTTCAGCCTTCATAAGAATCTTTACTTTCTATGTTTCTGATCTCTATGTAACAGTTTTAATTCACACAGTGCACAGGCAGGGTGAACACATTAGGAGTAATACTGGTTGTGGCATAGAAGTGCTAACTAGGTCAGTGTTTTCGGTGTATGTGCTTGTTACATAACACATGAGCAGGGCTTGACCACAGCCACCAAGACCTGACCGTGGGTTGACCGCTCTGTCACAATGACCTGGGCTTTGATTGAAATATAAAGTGAAAAAACTGACAACCTCCACCTCCCAAAAAACAACAACAACAAGAAAAAACAAAACAACAACCACTTCAAAGATGAATGGTGACTTTGGTAGCCTTATTTTCTAGTATTTGTTGTATTTTAGTTTAATTACTCTCCACATGTGAGTTCATCCATGTTTCAACAGAGATAAATAAAGTTTTTTTGTAATTTGAAGAAATAAACTTGCAGTTTGTAATCCATGTTCCCATGGATCTTACACAGGGATTAAAGGGAGAGTAGGTGTTTCCTCTGATAACCCTTACCAAAAATAAACCTGTTCCCTAACATAATAACCAAGTCTTTGTGACAGCCAAAGTGATCTTTGCCAGCAGGTCCCAACCAGTATCAGCTACAGTGAGACGTGACATACAGGTAGCTTCAGAGCCATGACTGACCAGCCTTGGATGACTTTTGAAATAAATAAAACCAATGAGAACAAGGGTTTTGTATGTGAAGTAAATAAACTGATGAGTGAACACAACCAGTTAACCAGCTCCTGGTGGCAACTTTGACATCATGAACTAATTTCACAGATCTAATAAGACTAACTTGGTAATAAAACAGATGTTTTATTGACATGCTTTCATCACTTCAGCATAACTTTGTTTACAGCTAGCATGTTCACCGCTAACTGTCTCATTTAGCTCAGACTTACAGAGTTTAACGTGTCTCTTTACTCAAAACAGAAGCTCAGTGATGTGAAAGCTGTGCAGCCTGCTTTCACAACATCTACCATCATCATCATCATCATCATCATCATCATAATCATGTTCATCCTCCATAGCAGCTGATAAAGGTCCTAACTGTCAGTTAATTTTGGACATTTTACAGCATCATTTTCCTTTTTGTTTTTTTAATCACAGTTTCTCTCCACCTCCTGTTTTCTCTTCTCAGTTCTGACAAGTGGCTGCATCTACTGGCACAGGGCCACAAAGGGTTTAAAGTATCTGATCCGTTCAGTTAGTGTCAGCTAAGGATGGAACCGGTGGGTCTCAGATCAACATGCTTCATGGGCCAGTGGTCAGGCAGGAAAGTTCTGTGCTGACTGTTTGAATAATTGAATCACTCAGGCACAGGAGCCACAACAAGAAAGGATGATACTTAAAATTTTAAGCAAGCTGCCTCACCATTAGCTGGGCCACTAATCTAGTTTTTCAGACCAGACAGACCAATAAACAAACTATGTCAGCCCAAAAACACGTTGGCCCACCAGGAAAATGCCTGGTATGGTAGATGACCAGTCCATCCCCTCCTTAGGCTAGCCGTTTCCGGTAGTTTCCAGCCTTTTACTTTGCTAAGTGACGTGACAGCTGGCTTTAGCTTTAATTTAATTGAAAGACATAAAAATAGTACAAGTGCTCTCGTTAAACTATCTGCCAGACTGATTATTTCCAGCACTTCAACACTGTCCCTTTAACAAGACTGAATTGTTTCTGATGATCTGGATTCACGAGTCTTTATTATGTGTTGCAATTCTGCACAAAGGGCAGGAAAGAAATGAGTAAGGTAAGCTTTCAATGCTATGAATAATTCAACCCACCTAAAATGTTTAGCCTCCCAACTAAAGAGTAACTCTAGAAAATGTCCCACATCATTATTACTTTCAAAAATGCACCATCATTGTCTCCAGGAAAAGATGGATGATGGTTATTATGACCAAGTTTCTGATATTAAACTTGACCAATTTTAGATTTAAAGTTCTTGTGACTGTAAATGTCCCATCCTGTCTGTATTTCCTTTGTAGCCTTTATGCAGCGTTCACCATAATTTAATCCCTCATCAGTCACTCCTAGCAATCTCTCTCATCCATCTTAGAGACCAGTGTCCCCTACCTCACCCTTCCCTCATAAATCAGCAGACAAATGCATTCTAAACAGCATCTGTCTCTTGTTTTTGTCATCCTTCCTCTTCTAATCACTACCTAGTTTCTTAAGAGCCTTTTTTAAAATCTCATATGAAGAGTTGCACAAAACAGAACACCTGTATAAGTTCTTTGTGTACAACATAAGAGATGAGAGTAGGAAATATCAATTTTTCACATTTAAGCTATAGCCTGATAACCCACAGTTTTGTTTATTTCTGCTTGAGGCTGCCCAGTGAATTGCGTCAGTCCGGGTTGCGCTGGCAACATTAGTCACATAATATAGCCAGCATGTTTGGAGGAGCATGTATTTTAACGACAGACAGATGGAGCGGCACTCTCCCTCTGGAGAGATTTAAGGGATCAAGAAGAAGGGTGAAAGTGAAGGGGAGGAGGGACCGTGAGAATGGTTGCCATAGCAACCATGACATCATCAGAGGTTTGTGCATCAATGGGAGTTTTGTTTGTGTGGAGGTGAAGGCAATCATCTTAAGATGACAGAGGGAGGCACTTTGTTTAACTTTCACTGACCAAATTGTGCTTGTGGTCTTTGGATACAACTAAAACATAATATGTATTTATACATAAATATCTCTATTTTTCCTCTTGATCTCTCTTCTTGCTTTGTGTCTCTCTGTTGTGGGTGGCTGCTGTAACAGCTTTGGGTTACATCAACACACTCATAACACAGCGTGTTTGTGTGGAGGTGAATTGTAGGTTCCAGGCAGCTTAGTCATTTTAAATTGAGTTATTGTTTAAAAGGGAAAAAACAGAGGAAAGGAGAGAGACAGTGTGATAAAACACTGTCGTCTAGTATTACAGAGTTGTTATCTCACCCAGCTGATTTATTTTTAAAAAAGTGGACAATAATACCAGTAAGATGCACATTTTCTGCAGATGTTCAGGTGCTTTATTTTAATCACGTGTTTTAAAAATATGTAGATGCAAGGAGACTCTGAATGTTGGGTGCTGCCAAAAGTTTGCACCAGAGTAGAAATTGACATAAATTGTGTTTGCTTACCTTAGATGATCTTTTCAAGGTACTTCATATCTCACTACAAGGTGTATGCTGCGTTATACTGCTTTATGCAATAATAATAATAATAATAATAATAATAATAATAATAATAATAATACATTATAAGTTCAACTGCAAGTACTGCAGTGTAGCAGCACTATTCATTAATCAATTACATATGAAGTTGATTAATTCAAATTTTTCAGAAGTCAAATCATGAATCACATGTTCACACAGACACCCCCATTTTCTTTACAGAAGTCAACAGTTCAAGACATCATTTCCGGCACCATTGTGTCAAATAAGATTAGTGTGTGTGTGTGTGTGTGTGTGTGTGTGTGTGTGTGGGTGCCTGTATATGCATCTAAAGTCAAAAATTCAAAATGTGCTGCTGACATGGTTGATGCTTCTGCAAAGGGTGGTGACACTATAGGCATCAAGTGTGTTTTGAATAAGATCAAAGAGCTTTTGTGAATGATTCATGAGTCACACACCATCTCATTTTTAAAGTCTGAAGTCAGTTTCAGATGACTGATGAGAAATTCAGAGTGCAACAGCTGGGTGGTCTAAGCAGCTTCAGCAGCAGGATTAAGGGTAGGCACAGTGTTGTGGAAGGTGAGAACACTTTGTTTTTGGAGCAACATTCAGATTGGCACCGTTTCGTCTGCTTTAAACAAACCCTGATTTGCTTCCACAGATCCAAAGCACTTTACATGTACGTCACATTCACCCATTCACACACACATTCACACTCTGATGGCGGAAGCTGCAAGGCTCTCAACGCTGACCCATCAGGTTTGGTGTCTTGCTCAGGGACACCTCAACATGGGTCCGGGCCGGGAACTCTGGTCCTGGTCCAGTTTACTTTAAAGTGAAACCTGGAGTCTGCTTGTAGTTTACAAGCAAACACTTTTCAGTGATCCAAAGAGAGAAAAGTGACATAGGACGTGATGTAGCACAAAATTCTGGATAGCTCAGTGCCTCTCCTGCTTCTCATACAGGACAGATACTTGTGCACACCATGATAGGTTTGAACACCAAAGACTGAGACAGAAACCTGAAGACCTCAGAAACTTGGTGTTGCTCCATTGTTAACTTGCAGTGAAATACCCGTCATCAGCTCTGGATTTTCTTCTTCTTTCTTCTTTTTTAGTGGTGGTTTAGTAGCTCCCTAGCGAGCAGTTGAAACTTCATAGGCTACGTTCACACTGCAGGCTGAAGTGACCCAAATCCAATTTTTTTGCCCCTCTGCGACCTGTATCTGATCTTTTCAAGACAGTCTGAACGACACAGATCCGATTTTTTCAAATGCGACCCAGGCCACTTGGATATGTGGTCCTAAATCAGATACGGATCTGACTTTTTGCCATGTGACTTCAGTCTGAACGGCCAGGTTGCATTAATCTGACCTACACCTCATACACATCATTGTTTATAAACTCTTATCTGTAAAGGCGCTCACTCCTTACCCACACGTTTCTCTATATAGACGTTGCTGCCACTGCTCCACAAAATTCCATGGCCAAAAATCAGGCTCTCCTCTTCTGCAAACTCCTCCTTAAAATGATGCCATCGGAAATTTGCTGGCTACGGTTGGATAATAAATAAAAAATTGCAACATAAGCTCCGCTGTTACTGTCCATGTTTATTTCTGCAAACACGAAGACGTCACACGCACGCTCACTGTCACGTCATCGTGTCTTGTCTTCTACACATGTGGGACACTTTTGGTTCGCATAAGGTTCATACAGTAGATCACATACAAGTTGCATTTAATTGGAAATATGAACAAACTCTCAAAAAAAATCGGATTTCACAAAAAAATCCTGCAGTGTGACCCTAGCCATAGAGTTGCAGGTAGTTTAGCCCACTTGAGTAAAATGCAGTGTGAAAGCAAACCAAACCAAAATGCAAACTGCATTTCCAAATAGAAACAGGAAAACTAGGGAAATCAGTGGGAATCCATAGAGCTACTTGCACACAAATGCCTTAATATAAAACATAGACACACATTTATAGATATAGATCATTTTCTATCATAGTATTCTATTTCCCTGCAACTTGATTTGCTTTCTTTGGCCATCAGTTTGTCATCTGATATTATTTCACCTCCCTGACACCACAAAACAGAGGCTAAATAAAGGAAAGGTTAATGTCCTGTTCTCATTTTAAGTATGCATCAGTCACTCCATGATACCATATCTGCTTCCAAAACAGGTACAACCAAAAGCTGCTGAGGGTCACGCTCTGTTGCTACAGTGTGTGCGTGTTACTTTGTACATGACTCATTGATAAGGCAACAGGAGATCTAATGTGGATCTGTCACCTCACTCTGCTGATCCAAAAGAGGAGTGGCATTTGGCAATGTTCTGTGATATGGTACGTTGTGTCTGCTCTGACCAGATGCTCTGCGGGGCAAAGTATGTGTGAGTCTTCAGCCTTAGATAAAGGCTTGAAGAGTAGTATACTATGTTTCATCACTGCAAAGAACATTCCTGCATTCATAGTTAATCTAGGACAGAATATTAAAAAAATACTTTTGCTTCAAAACCCAAAATATACAGAATTTTATCCATAAATTACATTGCAAACATGGCTAGGATTTTATAAAATAGCCTTTATTGTAAAACAAAACCATTACATTTATTTAATGCATTGTTGTATAAAACTTAAACAACCATAATTAAATAAATTTAAGGTGCAGATTCGTATATGAATGCTAAGAGCCCTTGCTTCAGGTTGTGTTATCTATTATATGGGAGCAGGGAACAACTGTTATAAAGGACTTCAGGGTTCAGCTGAAAAACACTGTTCTCATTCTTATCTCTTAATTTCTCAGGCTACATAATTCTAGTTCAGGTCCTGTCAAAGGTGAACAGGGAATCTGAGACTGGCCAATGATCAACATGTTGATGATGTGGATGTTTCTGTGAAATATGAACCACAAGAACAACTCTTATCTTTGTGGGTAAGGATTATATTTGTAAAGTCAAGCTTCTAATTGTGATTGGAGTTGAAGATGACATGCAACTTTTTTTTTTTATGAAAGTCTTATCTGGAAACGGTTTTCATCTGTTATTTATCCACAGCACCATATTATACGGGGTTATGTAGGGTCCTGGAAGGAGCATGAGAGTTCACTGTGTCTAAAGCTATTGAATGAAAGAAAAAGATCATGGATACAAGTGGCCAAAATTAGTTTTCTCTGCAGGTTGATTGGAGATAGAGCGGGACTACATCTGCGAGGGGCCATGGGTAGAGCTCCTGGCTCCTCTTTATTGAGAGGAGCCAGATGAAGTGGCTTAGGCATCTGGATGGGACACCTCCTTGATGCCTCCCTGGTGACATCTCATCAGGGGATGATCCTGGGAAAGACCCAGGAAACACTGGAGTGACAACATCTCTGGCCTGGGAACACCTAGGGATCCCTCCAGATGAGCTGGAATAAGTGGCCAGGGACAAGAAAGTCTGCGCTTCCCATAACCCAGCCTTGAATAAGCAGTAGAGGATGAATAAATAGACCATATTATACATTTGCATATTACCTGCCTGGTGGCTAGTTCTGCACACCTTAAACAAATAATAGAAGGCTCACTGATGGTTGTCTTTTAGGAGCAAACAGCTGAGCAATGAAAACAGACATGTCCTTCCCCAAGGGGGATCTTTACCAGCAGCTAAAACAAATCTTTTCAAATGGAAGTTGTTGAAGTAAAGTACAGTATGTGGAAAAACAGTGTTTTTTAAACAATGAGTTATGTAAACCTAATTTTATAGACATTAAAATTTAATCTGTAAGATGTTAGAAGTTGTTAAATATACTGTGCATTTACATGATATAGTCTCTTTAATAACATTTATGATGGCAAAAAATGAACCAATTTTACACACATTTTTTGCTGATTGTACTATAAGAGGAACATAGAGCATTTCCATCTGAGATGGAAATGATTTGCATTCTTAACACACGCATGTACTAGTGATGTGACCTCCATACTGGAAGTCCGCTCTAGCTTTATACATCTTTTTATTAAATGGAGTCACATAAGACATGCTACAAGGTCTAATTTGCTCCCTGTGACAGTCTAGATGATAACATGTAGAATAATTGCATGGAACAGCCAGAAATCTTCAACATAATGTGGGTGGTTTATGAGCCTGTCAAAGCAGAATCTCATTTGAATGTGAGATTGAGATTTCCAGTGGTGCATGGCCACTTTATCCCCATCGTTTACAACGTGCACATACACACATGTCTAAAACGGACATACACGCGCAGTGTGTAGATGAGTGTAATTATGTATTCTAATGTACGTGTGGCATGTCCTGCTGAGAGATGTATAAATGCGTGTTTCTCTTAGTGGGGAGTTGAATAGGAAGATCTGAAAAAGTATTTTTCCACAAGCAAGAACACAGAGCAGCCTTCCTTCGTCCCTCTGTTCAACACAAGAGTAGAATTGTTATCCCCCCTGTTTTTCATTCATCCTCCATCCTCCTTCTCTGTTGTCTGGATCTATCTCTCCTCTCATCTATCAGCCACATGTCTCAGCAGACAACTCCTGCTGTTTACTTTTAATTTCTCTCTGTGAATCCTAATTGCATGCTGTGTCTTTCTGGGGTCAGTTCTAATCAGAATTATGAAAAGTGCATCAGCCTCTTCAGCCACTGCAACCTCCCTCTTTCCTGAAGTGTTTTTAATCATAAAGGCTCTGCTGTTTTCTGTAGATGGTCTCAGTTGTGATGACTTTGCTTTTTGAAAATGAAATAGGCTTTCCTTTCCAGTGATGCACATACATTTTTCATCATCCCATTGTTTTTTTCTCATCTTGCTTCTATCTACCTCGTCCTTCATTTCTTTTTTCCTCTCACTATACACTCTTAGAGCTTGCCTCTGGCCCCATGGGATATAACTGTCTTCTCATCATTCATACCTTCAAAGATGTCCTTTATATCTCCTATTTCCTGGTCTCTTTCCACTCCTGCACCTCTATGCTTTTAACCTGGAAACGATTGCCTTCCTGACGCCCCTTAGTTGCACGGAGCACTAAAATGTGTTTTGAGTAATCCAGTCTCAAGGAAATGGCCCTAAATGCAGGTGAGAGTACCCACTGACGCACTAGCAGCAAAATCCTCAAGCAACATTTGGAGGTGGTCAAGGACACATATAGATATAAAAGTAAAATGACATCCCTTGTCCAAACGAAAGGACTGACAAGACTTTAGGAACCTGAAAAAGCAGAAACTTAGAGTAAAAACAGGCCCGACTTGTTCTTTTTTGTAGACTGAGCAGGGAAATGAAATTTGATCAAAGGAAAACTGGAAGTGATTTGAGACATGGTGGTGCCAGGTGTAACAGACTATTGTCTTTCTAAAATTAATCCCAAACTTATCTGGGAAATGGGAGCTAAAAAAAGAAGATTTACCTAGTAAAAGACCAAAGTCTCTAAAGTGATTTCACCTCACATGACTCAGCTGACAACTGGAAATATTCCACAATGTCACCTGAGTGGGAGGCAATTCTAAAAAGTGTTTTAATGCATAACTGTGTGTATGGCAGGTGAGGTCCTTGTGTATATCCAAATCACATGTATTCACAATTTCTATGTGTTTCTAAGCAGGAAAGTGTGAAGCAGAAGCGGTTTTAGCTTTAGAATTAACCTTAAGATTATCGGCCTAATTTGCACATGGGCTCATTTGTACATATTCTGGACATATTTAGGTAGAGTTAGGGACATTTTAGAACAAAGTGCATTTCATCACTTGTGACCATTTGCATTCACATGTGCAGCATGTCTTGAAAACATTGGGGCAATCCAATATTTAGAGCTGAATATGTGTGAAAACAGCTTAAGGTAACTCTGAAGACTGTATTTATAAACAAGCATAGAGATTTTGTCTGAGAAGACATTTTCTCCTGTTTGTATTTGTCCTGTTTCTTTTCAAATTGCTGTGTTTTGGGCAAAGTAGACAGCAGTAAATAATGTATTTAAGACTATAAAAATAAAGTAATCTGCTTAAACTGCACTCCCCTCTCTGTTTAGGTATCAGTGCTATAAACTGCTGTTTAAAACTAATGTGGAGTATGTATGAATCAACACAATGGGCCTTCCACTTTCTAGTCAGGTTCTTGGTATGGTAAGAGCAGCTGTTTTGTCATCTAAATGGAGGATCCTGCATTAAAAAGTCTTGAACAAGTGGGGAGACAGAGAAGTGCAGAATAAAAAAGTAAAAGGAGATAAAAAGTAATCAGCATGTCACACGTGTCCTGTCACTGCCATAAATTCATGAAAAATTCTTTTACACCATTCCCTTATTTTCCATAAGCTACCTTGTCCCATTACTAAATTGATTCTCCATATCCTTGAGGCATAAGAGATGCCGTTCTATCATTTGAGACAGTTTATGTGCAAAGAGAGCCAAGATGGAGGTGTGTGTGCATCAGGAAAAACATGCAAAGCTTTTTTTTTTTTATTTCCTCCATCTTTTCTCCATTTAAACAATAGAGTCACGGCATGAACGGTAGAGAATTCAAATTAAAATGAAAAGAAATCAAATTAAAAGGAGCTCAAGTTAAAGTAGAAGCATGCTCTCAAACAAATGGAAAGCATAACAGAACTAAGAGCAAGTTAGATTTTTATTTCTTGAATACCAAAAGTCAGCAGCAAAACTTAAGATGGCTATGAAACTGAAAAATATGAATTATGGATGCTTGTGTTTATGATTAGTTATGGAGCTTAAAAAGAGCAAAACACGTGTTACACTTTGAAGGCATGAAATACCTTTTAGACATGCATTCATTTGCAAAGCTTGTCAAATAACACAAGTTTTCATGTGATAAAACAGCCCTCATTGTCAGGCTGAATGTGTTTCCTTTGTTTCATGTTTCTGAAATGAATCATGAGCTATTTCACATACAATCCAGAAGCTTAGAGCTGGTTACATGGAAATGCTTTTGCCTATTTGAGCTGTGCTTTTGTCTCTCTACAGATGGGAAATAGATCTATTGATGTTGTCCCAGCAGCCTGCCATCAAATGAATTATGTAACAGCCTGGATGGGTTATGAAGGAGACCGTGCAGGGGAAAAAGTGTTTATGCTGCTGTCGTGACAACTGATAATATAACCTCTGTATTTACATATGCCGCGCCCTGTAAATCTTTCAATGTGTATGCATGCCCGTGTGACTCGCTGCAGGCCGCTGATGTGTGATGTTTAATGAGCAGCCACAGCTGACAGTCTTTTCCAGAACACAAACATAATAAAATACGTCATTCCCTGCTAAGACCATAAAGAGTTGGTGTGAATGCTCAGCCAGTCATGAAATTTAGTTGATAAGATTTTATAGAAGGGTGGTCATTTCAATTTAGCATGTAGGCTGAGTGAAAGCTTTAAGACAGGAAGACACTATCTTCTGCTGGTCAAGCTTAAGTGGGGATTTAGTTAATGCTAAGTGATGCTGATCAACTCTAAAGACTGCAGTTCTAATCACACCGCCTGTTCAACAAGTGGATTGTTGCGCCATATTTGTGCCTAAGCTTTTTTTCAGTTCAGCAAAATTTGGAATAGGGGGGGGGTCTGTTTTGATGCCAGCAAAGGAGATGGTAACAGAGCTGAAGCAATGTGTGTATGTAAGGAAATGAACATGGTACTCATTTGGTCATGACCTTAATGGCATCCTGTGAATTTCCACTCCTACAAGTAGCAGGAGGGAAATAGGACTCATAAGCATTTTCACATCATAAGCAGATGTCATTCCCAAGTGTTTCATTTAACAAGCCACAAAATCCTCTTTGGGAGTTAGGTTGCAGGGTTGGATAAACGTGTTAAGCTTCTTCAATCATTCACTTTAAACTGCAGGGAACGTGTGTTCAAGACCGACATATGACAGCTGTGTTTTCTTCACTGAATTGCATTGATTGCGATTAGAAAAAAGATCACGATTTGAGCAAAAATGTATGCTTTTAAAATGTAATTGTCACTTCAATGAAGGCCCCTTTGTTGGTTGCCTTGGTTTCATGTAAACACAACACATGATAAAATTCGATCACTTCCTGCTTTCGGTTTAGGCATCATCAGAAATCAAAGCTTCATTGTTAGAGTTGGACCGATCATAATTTGTGCTAAAATACATTCTTACCTTTATGGATGCCATTTTTACAAGTTGCATACAGTTGCTGTTATTACCACTTGAAGTTTTATATTCCTTGGATGTAGTAGAACATTTTTATCTGCAGAAGAAAACACCTTGAGGTGATATTTGAGAGGAGGACAGTCTTATGTGGTCAGAATAAAGCTAAAGGGAACAACATTGACATTAAAAAGGAATCTTTTTTGCAAAGTTACAGTCGATTTGAAAAAGATTCTGAGTTGTAGGTGGCCAGTTTTCTGTTTTAGTCATCATCTGTCTCCCTAATACAGTAATTAACCTTTTTATCTAGTCCGTTTGCATGCCCAGGAAGCCTAAATTTGGTGTATCTTTGAGTCCACAGACCTGTGAATCACTGCAGCAAAGAGGAAAAACAAATACATATATTATTCAGTTTCTTCAAATAGGAGCATTTTCTAGCAAAGCTCTATAGTGAACGTTGGCTCATTTTTGTCCTGTACAAACTGTCTTTATGAATATTTGATTTTTGTGAGCATTCGAGTTTAATTTTGGCAGCACATTGAGAAAAAAAATTACACTAAAAGTCCTAGTCTTAAACCCTGTTGCCCCCACAGTCTTCCTCTCCATTTTCCCCTGTTTCCTTCATTGCATTTCTCGCCCACCACCTCATTTGCTCTTCAAAGGGAAAGCAAAGCATCTGTCTATTAGGAGGAGCCCTGGGCTCTCTGCAGAGTTGTGTTAAGTAATAACAACCAGTGACGTCAAAGGCTTTCCGTCTGAGCTGAAAAGAGGGAGGGCAACTAGGGAGAAAAAAAAAAAAGGAAAGGGAGGAGGAGAGGCAGACATGGAGGTGGTATAATGGGAGAGAAATCTTGTTTATTTGTGTGTCAGTTGCTTGTCTTCAGTTTGTGTCACTGCTGTAAAAGCTGCACATAATAAACACACAGCAAAGTACTATTCAGTCACAAAGCTTAAACGCTTAGAAATTGTTCCTCATCTCTCCAGGAAGGAAACTTCAATGAAATAATTTTTCTGACAAATTATGATTTTTTTTTTTCAAAAGGGTTCAGAGAAATCTGCATCTGTAAATCCTCTTGTGTCAGGATTTGTTTCATTAAAAGGATATAGGTTGAGCTCTTGTAACAACTGGCACTTATGCAACACTGCTGTTTTTTAATGTTCTTCATTTTTACTGAAATTATCTGGATATCCTACACCTACTCTGATCTCAGTGAAAGCCTGTGGTGTGCGTTGCATTATTAAAGAGCTTAACCATGCCCTCATTTTCTGGGTTTTCATAAAACTCTGAAAATTGGGAGCAACATTTAGTAAATGACTCGTTGAACTTAATTTCTCTTTCTACCCGCATTCCTATTCCTGGAGCACAAACTCTGACTGAAAACTGATGAGGTGGGGATTAGAGATATTAGGATGTTGCAGTCCTTTATAAGCACAACTAACAAAGGCGGCAGCAAGCGGTGGATACATTAGGCTCTAATGATTAAAGGATTACACCCTAAGACAATATAGAAGTCTTAACATGTCTTGTTATGGCTGCCGACCTTGCACTGTTGGGTGACAGCAGTTTGTTGCCACTTTAACAATACGGGAGTTCACATATGTTCACTCCACTAAAAGAGCAAGAATTGCACAGTGTTTAAATACCTGAACACAAAAGGAGCATCCAGAGAATGTCCTTATGCCGGGGCGGCAGTGGCTCAGGCGGTAGAGCAGGTCGTCCAATGATCGGAAGGTCGGCGGTTCGATTCCCGCTCCCGCAGTCATCTGTCGTTGTGTCCTTGGGCAAGACACTTAACCCTCCTTGCCTCCAGTGTTGGCATCGCTGGTGTATGAATGTGTGGATGAATGTTCGGTGATGGTCGGAGAGGCCGTAGGCGCAGACTGGCAGCCACGTCTCCGTCAGCTTGCCCCAGGGCAGCTGTGGCTACACACGTAGCTTACCATCACCAGGTATGAGTGAGGAGTGGATGAATAATGGATTCACACAATGTAAAGCGCTTTGGGTGCCTTGAAAAGCGCTATATAAATCTAATCCATTATTATTATTATTATTATGGCAGCTTTCCTAAAGGACATGTGACATTAGATTGTGCTGAGCTGTTCACAATAAAAACAACCCTCAAAGCTTTGCCAGGACTGTGGGAGACAGGGTGCTGTTGGCAGTTGACTTGCTCTCCTACCCACTTTCCACTCCAAGATAGACGTGAATCTGAATATACACCGCAATGTCAAACCATATAATCTCTCCTCTACTATTGCCCCTGCCTGAGCTGCCGTCTGTCTTCTGTGTTTGATCCTGAGTACACTATCCACAGGAGCCCTTTTGCCCATATCCACAACTCACAATAAGCACATGACTCTGCTTGGCAAACTTAAGTGCTTAAAGAATGTCTAAAGGTCCACTCTGTCACTAAACCTCCTTTTCCGTGACAGTCACAGCTGATGTGATGAGAAAAACAAGGTATCCCACATATAATGAATATCAAGATAGCAACAGCTTTGAAAACAATAATGCAAGATAGATTTTGTATATTGAGTGTCACATCCTGCTTTTAGATGTTATTTTTAACTGATTTGTGCTACTTAATCTTACATTCCAACATGCCCATGATTACCACCATTAAAGGTTTTGTCAGTACACTTTGAAACACTCACTTTTAACTTCTGTGACATTTAATTAATCATTGCAGCTTCAATAGGCTTACATTGTTCAACGGTGACTTCATACCATTAACATACAGCTATACGTGTTAGAGCACTTTAAATTGGTCAACAGCGTGCGTGCAGTGCATGGATGACGTGCTCAACCGACATCAGCACCTTGGATACGGGTACACCATTCACCGTAGGGCTCCTGCCCCGTTTTGGACCAATCAGCGCCTGTGTTTTCCAGATAGCACTCAGCACCACCCACACTGCTGCCAGCTGTATTGCTCCGCTGTAGGGAATCTCCTCTCAGGCAATGTAACTATATTCATCATAACTCCTGCAGTTTGACATGTCAGGTTACAAAAACGTATTATGTACAATGTCTGTTTAAAATCGGGTTATGCCCTATATTATGAGATAATAATAACTTAAATGGCTTATCTGTTTAGAATAAGTTTGACAAATTCATTTAAAGGGCGTTGAGCCTTCTGCCGTGCTTAACAAGCGTGCATCAAAAGCACACTGTCTCCACTATTGCCTCCTAATGACGGTGAAACCAGTCTATATGTTCCTGGAAAGACTGATAGAAAATATGTACTCACGTCACGCCACTTTGGCGTCTTCGTGAGTATTTGTTTCATGACAATTCAGATATTAACGCATTTTTCTGTAAAATTCTGTTTCCGTGTTAACAACAAATATATTTTTTTCCTTTCACTGTCAGCAAAGACCTAGGTTATCTCTGACGCAAGCACTCATCACAGGCGTTTCTCTCATTTCTCAGAATCATATATCAGATTGACAGTACAATTTAGCCAATCAGAGTACGACGTTTGCAACTCTTTAAGGGCGGGACTCGTTTTTTAGACCAATTGCAGTCATTAGTATTGTTTTGACCTCTGAAACCGCATCACCGCCTACCTCGTGCCCATGGCGGAGGAAATCTATAAATAAAGGGAACGCCGTACCAGAAGGGGACGAAGTTGCTAAACTCCCGTGTAGGAGGGAGCTACTCTGCAAAGCCTGCTGAAAGAGGAACCAAACTAAACAAAACATAAAATAACTTAAAAAATAGAAAACGAAGCAAGCCGTAAACGCCAATCCTCCGAAATCTACACGTACTGGAATACTTTTTTTGTAACGTTGCTAATATATTCTATGTGAAGAAAGTATACTTTTTTTCTATTTGCACTAACGGTACTTCAGAGCTACTGAGAATCTATTTTTTACAAAAAAAGTAAGTATTTTAAGGTTTTAATATGCGTATTGATGTTTTAAGTTCTATAAAACGGCATTGTATATCTATACTTTTCTATTCTTATTTCCTCCTTCGGTTCACGAAGTTAGGTGTGTGTGTGTGCGTGCGTGCGTGCGAAAAAAAGTGTTTTTACTATCATTAATTTTATCTCCATAAAATGATAGTACTTCGGTACAGGCGAGAAGGAAAAAAATGGTCTGATGAGCTCCGATTCTGTAGCATATTACTGCCTGGTTTTGGTAGAAACGGTTGTTTTACTGGCTTTATCTGTTGTATTACAATATGTCAGAGACGAATAAAATATCTACAAGAACCTATAACGTGACCAGACTACTGCATGCTGATCATGGTTGAGGAGTAAAGGTTGTCGTGGATTTCTTGTCTAAATATATTTCCTTATGACAGGTTACAGAAAATAATCCACTCTTAGATATTCGAGCAGGCAGCAGTTGCAGTGTAGTTAGCTTGCTAACTCGTTTCAAGTAATATCATCGTACAGATTCTCGTACTTTTAGTATATTCGTTTAATCAGTAGTCCATTTTCTCTTGTCTGTTTGGAATTGCTAAACATGGGTGTTGACATAGTTTGTCAGGGCTTATTTCGACAATGTTTGCAACTAATCGCAACTTCACGCATAGAAACAACCCCACGACATGGCTGTAAGCTTTGAAATCCACCCAGATCATTTCCTCATCGACTTATCCACCATTCGGAATAATCGACAAGGCATTAACTTAGCTAAGTTTACTATTAAGTATTACTGCAGCAGTTTTCATTCCCTGCCTTATGGAGGCAATCTAATAGCTTATTATGTAAGAGGATTCCCAGTTCTAGTGACGGGTTAACAGACCTGACACCTACGTTTTTACATTTATATGCCAAATAAACAAAGAGAGAGAGAGAGTGGAAAAAAAAAAGCTGGATCCCAGATAAGCTGGATTCATATGATTATTTTAGCTACAACTCTCCTTACATTTTCCCAAACGTTAAGGCTCACTGTAGTCAAAACAATAACACACTTTTGGACTGAGACAGATTACTAATTAAAGGATACTTATAGTATCTGTTAACTGTAAAGGCCAATTAACACATTTTCAGTGAAAAAGTAAAATTATTATTTTCAACATATTCATGTTCACTCAGTCTTTTTTTTCACCTTGTGATTGTTCCAGGAAAAATATATATCACACCCTGAGGAAGGACACCACCACATACAAAGCCAGCTCTTTTAAATTTGAACCAGTTTCATCCAAGTCCTGGTTGCTTTCTCCATCCTGCCTGGAGCACGTCTGTGTTGCCAAACACGGATAAACCGAGCAGAGCCAGTGGACACATTCAAGGTCACACACAGCTAATCTTCACGCACCTGGTACACTTCAGCAGTTCACTATGCAGCTTGAAATCCAAGTAGCTCTCAACTTCATCATCTCATACCTGTACAACAAGCTGCCAAGGCGGCGGGTGAATATTTTTGGTGAGGAACTGGAGCGGCAGCTGAAGCAGAAATATGAAGGACACTGGTATCCAGACAAGCCATACAAGGGTTCAGGATTCAGATGCATCCATGTGGGGGAGAAGGTGGACCCTGTCGTGGAGAAGGCTGCCAAAGAGAGTGGGCTGGACATCGAGGATGTTCGCAATAACCTGCCCCAGGATCTCAGCGTGTGGATTGACCCCTATGAGGTGTCCTACCAGATTGGCGAGAAGGGGCCAGTCAAGGTGCTGTATGTTGATGACAGCAATGAAAGTGGATCCGGCAATGGAGGGCTCGATTTGGACAAGGAGATCAAGAACAGTTTCAACCCAGATGCGCAGGTCTTCATGCCCATCAGTGAGCCTGTGAACGGCGCCTCTCCAGGTTCCAGCTCTCCCTCTCCTCCTTTTGGCCACTCGGCAGCGGTCAGCCCCACCTTCATGCCCCGCTCCACACAGCCTTTAACCTTCACAACAGCCACCTTCGCTGCCACCAAGTTTGGCTCCACTAAGATGAAGAGCAGTGGACGCAACAACAGTACCGGCGGCGGTGCTGGGAACAAAGTGGCACGTACCTCTCCCACCAACCTGGGCCTGAATGTGAACAGTCTCCTGAAACAGAAAGCCATCTCCACCTCCATGCACTCGCTCTATGGGTTGGGACTCGGTGCCCAGCAGCAACACCAGAAGCCCTCGGCTCTGTCCCCCAATGCCAAGGAGTTTGTGTTCCCCAGCCTGCAGGGCCAGGGCAGTCAGAGTGCTCTGTTCCCCGGGGACAGCTCGCTCAACCTCAGCCCGCTGCAGTACAGCAATGCCTTTGATGTGTTTGCGGCCTACGGTGGCCTTAACGACAAGTCCCTCATGGATGGCTTGAATTTCAGCTTAAGCAACATGCAGTATTCTAACCAGCAATTCCAGCCAGTTATGGCCAACTAGTACATGTAAAGGTACTACTTAAGCTACTACTTCATACAGAAACGACCAGAGATAATGTGATGGGGGGAGGGGGAAAACATAAATGCACATTTTGAAAAATGGAAAAAAAAAAAAAAGTAAACAAACAGAATGTCAAGTTAAAAAGAAAAAGTGACTTGTAACCTGTAAGATCTAAGTTTCAAGTCTAAGAGCATGAGCCCGAGGGTGAATTACTTTGCCCCCTTGAGTTGTATTTTTTATTTTATTTTATTATTTTTTTTTTACCCTCAAACAATGAAGCTTGTAGTACAAGATGTCCAAGCTTGGTTACCTAAACTTCAGAATGCATAATTTTTTCTTTTGCCAACCAAGCACAAACTATTTTTTTTATGTGACTGTTTTAAGATATAAACAAGACAAAAAAAAGAAGAAAAAAACAAACAAAACACCACCACAAGTCATGGCCTCTTTCAGTATTTAAACCTAACTGGACACCGCCAGTTTTTCAAGAAATTGGCATAAGTGGGATTTCTGGTCTTTTTCTAATTGTATAATTTAATTTAGTACAAAGTTTGTAAAATATCAGAGTATCTATTGTTTCTACGACATGGTATTGCATTTATATCTTTTTACTACTCCAGTGATCTGTGATGGCTGCAGCAACTTTTGTTTTCTTTTTTTTTTATTGAAATTATAAAAATGAATCCATCTTTAAAAAAAAAAAAAAAAAAAACAAACAAAAAAAAAAACATTGACTATCCTAAAGATTGTGTACAGAATATTCCGTAGTGGTGGAATTTAAGAATATTTGCTTTTTTGAAAAACATAAGAGTTGTATTTTCTGTTAAGAGTTTAAAGATTTTTGCTATATTATGGACAAAATGTAATCGTATATTAATTTTGTACCTACATTGTGCAATACTTGATAAAAACAAACGGTATAACAAAGTATTCGGAGTCAGTGTCTTACATGTTAAGAGGGACTGATAGTTTATTAAGTTTGTATTAAAAAGCTTGAAAATAACACTTGTTCAGTTTGTCATTGGTGTTTGTGACTGAGCTGATGGAGGCGAGTCATCAAGGCATTTAATGCAGTGTGTTGAGGTTTTCTTAACATGTTGGGACAAGTTTAGTTTCTACCCTCAAGTCATAAATTGGGCGTTTCCTCAATCTACCACTCATTCTAGATTACATTTTCAGTACATTTCACATCCTGTACTTACAATATCGATCATTCTCTTACAAAGACAAATAACACTTTAAAGGTAGAGATTAATTAAAACAGTCTTTCAGGTGCAAAATGATCTTAATATGAACATACCCAGTACAATTGCAGTTGCAACATTACTGCGGATATATCAACACACACCCTTTGCAACATATTTCACACCATGAAAGGTGTGTTGGCTAACAGTTGATCCTGCTTCAGGTGTCACTACACATATGTTTAGTGGGTGTGTGACAGTGTGACCTCCTGAACTTTAAAGCCTAACCACATGAGGCTGTTAGCTAACAGGCTGCTAAGCCATGCAGCAGCTTTTGGGTGTCATAAGCTGCACAGCTGACAAACTGAAACAAAGATGGTTCTCATATTTGTGATGTGAATACATATCTGCAGATTCTCTCCCAATAAAACACCATTATGCAGCTATTTGACATATCTGCATTAGCTTGTATGGCTGCTAAGATGGACATGTACTACAATAAGGAAGTCAGAGTCATTCACAGCTGTGATGACGCAGTGCTTTCTGATAGTGTTGATGAGTGTGGTTTAAAGCCAAGCTGGTCGGTTACATTTCACCCAGTATGTGACCTGTTGATGGATAACTAGCAGGAGTGTTTATGCACTGATTCCAATATCTACTCCCTAAGCGAGTATTTTACTACTTCAAGCCTGCAGAATAAGGAAATGACTGGACAAAAATCAAGAAATGAATTGTAATAAGTCTTTTATGATCAAAGCTAATTTTAGCTTTGGATTTTTAGTCCCTGAAAGTTTCGCTAAAGAATTTAAGCCTTTCTGAAGCCATTATAATTATTCCCTGGATAATTTGACACAAAAAAATGGTCACTTTGAGCTTTCAGGGTGACGTTTGGGTCATAAACCCGCAGATTTAATCACTCGGTTGTGGAGCAAAGTCAAACTATAAATGCTGAAGGTCATTGTTTTTGTAATTTCATCTGTGACTTTATTTTACAGTTAAAAATAGACTTTCCTCATGAGTACAGGGTGGGATTTCAGCATTGACTTTCAGATGTAGTTCTGATGAGAGACTTTTGGTCACTTTATGCCAGTACTTGCTGGCTTACCCTGCTGGCACATCAGAGTCCCCCAGGAGCTGGCTCATCATCACTTGTCTGTCTGCCTGTCCCCTGATACACTCAGGGCTTGATAGGGCTGAAAAGTTCGGTACGTGTGCACGGTTATCTCGGCCGCTGATACAGGGTCTGGTGGGAGAGAGTTTGTTTATCTTAGTGTGTGTTGCTGTATGTGTGTACATGTATGACAGTCTGAGTGAATGTCTGTGAAAATAGCTTCTGGTGGATAAAATGACTACTTCTTACACGCCTGATCCATTTGCTGTTTATTTTTGTTGACACTTTGCTGTGTATGAGCAAAAAAAGGCGAGTCATATATATCAGCTCACTTATCCTCTAGGCTATGATACAACAAATAGTGTAGTTTAGAAGAAAATATAAGCTGAAGACTTATGAAGTTTAGATAAAATAAAAGGAGGAATTTTATATGTAATGTATGCTATAATGTATTTTGATTGGAAATTCTAATTGAAGAGTTATTAAATCATTATTTCTACCCTCTACACAGCTTTAGGTGTGAGAGAAGGACCTTGGAGGAAAAGAAGAAAAACAATATGATGTGAAAGCCATTAAAATGCAGAGCTAAGAATACCAGAGGAGAGAAAATCCATGGGAGAGTGAGCATGAGATCAGAATAGCACAAAGAAACAAAGAGAGACATGAGTTTGATTAAAAAGGAGAGATAATGAAATAGGTGACCAGCAATGTGACCAGCAAGTGAAACATTGCCAGCACCACTATCGATGTTAATTTAATGCCAAGCTCACCCCCCTCCCTTACAGAACCCCCACCTCGTGTCATAAAAACAGGTGGAGCTCAGCTCAGTTTGTGTCCCAGCGAGTTGACGAAGCCTTATGGTAATGTCACCCTCCTCAGCAGGAAAAAAAAAGAAAAGAAAGTAAAGTTAATGGCTTTGCAGTGGTCCAACTCCACATCTATTTCTGGAAGCACGCTGTAGCTGATTGAGCAATGATAAGCTGGAAGGTATTGAGCTTTTCTCTGAACGTTACTTCACTGCACCTTATCTGTGGCCCGCAGAGGAAAACGGAGGGTTTCACCCCAACAGAGAAAAATCTATCGTCTTACATTTTCTCTTCTGTTTTTATCCAGCTCTTATTTAGATCAGCTAACATAGAAATGGAAAGCTTGTTACAGGTCTCACTAAATAAAGCATGTCATGCTGCATTAACAATTACTCATTAAAGTATTTGGTAAAACATTCTCTTAGTACATTAATAAGCTACAGCTACACACAGTCTTGAGTAAATAAAAGAGTACTAGTGTAAGTTTTGCTAATGTCAGTAGATGATGTGAACTGTACATGTGTTTTTGGAAATTTTATGAGGGATTTTAGTTCATTCTGTTTATTCCCTTCTTGCAAACTCTTCTGCTTTCTTGTGTAAACACTGCCACACACACCTAGTGAAGTGCATTTAGAATTTGTGATGCATAGTGGGTTGCCCTTGCAGTCCCAGCTCTTTTAATGCAGCTGCTCTTATCTGCAATAACAAACCACACTCCTCAGATCTTAACCCCCCCCCCCAGCACCTCTCAGGGTGACATACTTTAGTTTCCAGTGCAGTCTATCATGCCACTGTCATACTTGCTGCTGAGTTTTACCCTTTAAATTACTTAGCCACACATGTTTATAGGTAGCAAATCTATAAGTCATCTTGAGGACTTTTGACTTCACATGCTGTGCTTTATCGAATAGAAACAAATATTTATCTCACATCTGATATACTGTTGTCTGGGTATAATTCTGGACACAACTATGCTACTTAATAATTTTGGCAAAAATTAAAGCAGAGCGTCTCTGAGCCAAAAGACAGGGTGTGTTGCATTTAGAAATATGAGTAAAAACTGTTATGAAAACCCCATTACAGGTTTAAACTTTTGCTTGTAGCTGTTGGGTGTTTGGCTACATTTGGCAGGGTGCAAACAGCATGATTCAAAATCAGCTCATCCAGCAGAGGTTAGTAGTTGCTGTGCAAGTTGCAGATCTGTGACATGGTGGTGACAGTCAAGGAAGTAGTACTAGAAAAGGAGGTGGATGCTCACTTTGATTTGCTTCCCAGAGTAAATCTACCTGCATGCAGTGTGAGAACCTGATTAAAAATGTTGAATATCATGTAAAATATAATATAGATATGAAAATTTAGATTTTATTATTGGAAAGAAAGAAAGAGACATCCTGTATTAGTCTGAGCTCTGTCAAGTCAATCAGTCATTGTTAGGAAAAGTCAACTTCCAAGCTTTGAAAATACTCAGACTCCTCACCTCAACTACAAGAAGTCACGGGCTCCTCTCAATTTTCTGAGTTTGCTGCTCAGAAAATTGGAATTTCAGTTTACAAAGCAGAAAAACACCACATGAATATAGTGCTGTTTATTTTTTCCTTTCAGCAGCTATTTACTCAGTTCGTTTAAAGTAACAAAGAAATGAAAGAAGCCTTTCTGAGAAAACTGCTCACCAGTAAAAAAGAAAACATTTCAAATAGCAGCAAATTATTGAGGTGAATATCTTAACGTTTGTTTTAAAAAAGGTAAAGATGAGAGGAGGATGGCTTCTGCATGAGCATAATGATTAGCAAATCATATTTACCAGTGCCAGCTTATGGCCAAAGGATTCTGCAGAACCAGATGAAGAAAGAAAATCCTCCAAAAGAACTGAGAGACATGTGTAGCTGATGATACAAACAAATGTATGCATGCAACTCCATGTGCATCCTCAAATTATAAACAATGAGATAGAAGTATGCTGTAAGCATCAGAAGAATCTGTTGTTCTCTCTGACTTCTCACTCAAAAAGGGGCTTAGCTGTAATTTGGAGGTACAGAAAAGATGCCAGGCTATGTGGGGAAAAATTAGAGGAAAATTATGCTCACACAAAAGAAGTGACGGAATAAAAGGAAGTCATATGAAGACCAGTGAAGAGCCCACAATCTGAAGAAAGTATACTAATGAGCCTTTTTTCTCAAACAACTTCATCCATATTTTCTGTTGCATACACGTCTCCACAAATCCTTCTCTGGTACTGAGAAAGGTATAGCCACTGTATTGCTTTCTTAACACATTTCCCGTCTACTTAGAGTCAGGTGGGATTTACCTGACTTATACCTCAGTAAGCTTTGAATAATTTCATGAATAATATTTACACATATTAAAGAAAGAAACTGAGGAAGACTGGCCAACCTCAAGTCATGAGACGAGCACTTTGTTGCTTGCTCTCAGTAATCGGACAAGCACAAGTCGACTACTTTGCCAGCAGGGTTTGTGTATACTCTAACCTTCTTAATAGAAGCTCTTTTTTACCTGTCAGCCCTAATGTATAAGTAAGGGAATGTTGACAAGCACAGCTCAGACTCATGTGGATCAGTGGGACAGGAAGTCAACAAAATACAGAGAAAAAGCTGTCTGTGTTGCAGTGGAGTGGAGCAATCTGTGAATGGATGTTTTTATGTCATTTTTCTTGCCTTATGAAGCACAAGGATTAATTCAACTCAAAAAGAGGTGCAGAAGATACACAAAATAGTACACGTGTCAACAAATGATATAACAGCTGAAAGTTGAAACAACTGGTTGCGAATGAACCTGTTTGGACATCACTAGGAAATGTGTCCACAGCTGGACCAGCCCTGACTGACTCAGGACTGAGGAATTTCAACCATCCCACTAATAAGGCTGCATAGGACACTCATGTGCAGGCCTGAACACATACTTTCCAGGTTTACTTTCCCTAAGATTAGGTTACATTCTATTAAAATGAAAAGTTTTTTTTAAAAGTGTACCCCGTTTCATTTTGTTTTACCCACAATGTTAAAGCAAAGCTAACAGAGAACAAGAGAGAGAAGATAATGAATCATACAACTCAGATTTCAGCCACTTTAAGATTACTGGTTATTCCGATGGCAAGAGACACTTGTAGGATAATTTTCATTCTAAGATGTAGTTAACATGTAGTGGGCAGAAAACATATTTTTCTGCTGACTGCAAATAAGTTTAATTTTGACCTAAAGTATAAAGTAAAATTAATTTTATTAAGGAATGAAAAAGGCTACTCTAGACTGGGGATGTTTACATCTCCACTGAGGTGTAAAGTTTAATTAGTATGTTTTTAAGAAAAGGCTCTCCTCCTAGTTGCCCCTGCTCTGGTGGACCCCCTGCCCTGCATGTTTCAGAAGTAACCCTGCTAGAGTTTGTTTTGTTAAATTGTTTTTCTGTTTTCCTGCTTTGTTAAAGCAAGCACAGCTCTCTCTTCTCATGAGCTGTATTTCTAGCTGACTAATAAACATATTTTAAGTCATTTTTTGTACCAAATGAACATGGTTGCCATTAGTTATTAGAAAGGTGTGCTGTATTTTAGACATGCTATTAATAAACAGAGTAATTTTTGCTAACTGGAGATCTTCCACAAAGCGGACAAGCAATAATTGTGTTTTTGCCCATATACATACAAAGTGGAAAGAGGCCTTCAGGAGTTCATTGTGATTGTACCTTCACATCAGCAAGATTTGATCTTGTTTTATCCCTGGAAGAAGTGATGCGGATTAAGTTTTCATTGTCAGAACTTATTTGCAAATGTGGTTTTTGCAAACTGCCGATCTTTAGAATCTAGGTTCGTATGACACATGTAATCATGCAGGTACAGGAAATGAATAGGTGTATTTTTTTTTATTTATTTATTTTTGCAAAAGAGGCTAAAATAAGTTGAAAAAGATGTAATTTTTTTTTTTTTTTTTTTTTTTTTTTGTGAAATTTGGGAGACTTTTTGTCAAATGTTCCTATATTCAACTTCCAAATTTAACCTGAATTATTTATTAACCTGGATAAATACTAAACAGAGAATAAGTGGCGAAGACTAAATGTAACCTACTGTTACATAAAGGAGCAACAAGCTCTACATTGAATGCATTGAAGAAACCAAAAAAAAAGAAAAAAAAAAGAAAACACTCAACAGACTGATAGATCAACACAGGAGCGCCAACTCAACTCACCTGGGTGAACAATAATCTTAACAGACATACAGTAAAACCAATCCTGCATATCTTAAATTTATTTTAGAAAATACGGAAAAATGACGATGAGATAAATGAGAACAAAAAGGTGAAAATAAGATGTTGGGATAAATTGACCAATTAGAAATGTAATGGACTCCAAGCCACCTAACTAAGTTGCTTTGTCTCTGTAAAGCAATGGGGCAGAAACTAGGACCCTCTGAAGGTTCCTGGTCCCTGGAGTTCCTGCTGTTGAAACACAGTTTATTTTGTTCTCACGTTGTAGTATTTTTAGTTAACATATTGGTCATGCCACACCAGAGGTTTTACATAATAACCAATCAAACGCTTTCATAAGACTGTTGAAGGTTTGTATCAAAACCTTTGAGCATTCCTGAACTAAGCAAGGAAACACGATGTTGCTTCTGAATTCAAACCTTTTTGATAAATTGTGCTTGTGTGCATGTACAAACATTACAGTTAAACTCTGTCCATTTATATTATGTTTCAGTTTCCCCCTCAGTAGTGTAATTCCTATGGCCATGATGTTAAATTACTTAATCCATCAAAGCTAGTTGCAGAGTGTGTGTTACAGCTCCTGGTACAAGCTGGTGATCAACATACACAAGGTGGATTTGTCAGAGAATATGAACATTCAAAGAAAATATGTGTGGCCAAATGAAACGTGGCTTCTAGCTCCTCACCACCTCCAGTTGGTGTAAGAGTTAAACACAACTGTCAAGCAGATGTTTTGGCTGCCCTCCATTAAAATAGAGGAATCTTTACCCCAACCAAACACACACACACACACACACTTCCACAGTGTTTTGGTTTAGTTAGTGCAATGAGTTAAAGAATGTACCATACACCTGTCAACCAACAGTCGTGCACACAGAGGCACTAATAAGGACAGACTTGGCAGTAACGGTAGAGATTCCTTCCTCCAACCTTTTCTATGTGGCATGCCGACTGTTGCTAGGAGAATAAGTTGTTCCTTAAAGGATTATCAGAGTCAACTTTAAATTTTATGGATAAATTTTAAAAGCATGGTCTGTTTTTGTTTTTTCTTTTTTTTAATATAAGTTTTATCTTTTTCCAGGTACCAAATTTTGAAAGTTCATTTTGTGGCAAAACTATCACACAGCTATTTGTCTCTTTTACTTCTTCTGTATATACTCTTACTATATTTACTTTTTCCTAATTGTTCAGGTGATTTAATCTCTCTTCTCATATTATCAAATAAATTACACTGTGTATTGTGTATTGTTGTGTTGTAAAAGACAGGCAGGCTAATTAAACTAATACAAACTGTCAGGTTTCATTAGGGCTATTTACAGAAGCTTGTTCATTTATCACAGTCTAATTATGACACAAATGAAAGAAAGAAGATGGAGCTTGTTAAGTTGTGTTAGAATCTATTTTCACCAGAGGACATATCTGAAACTAATGGTAATAATTGATGAAGCAAATTTGTATGCTGTCAGGAGTAAATAACAATTAGTAAGAAGACAGAGATTTGGGAAGATAAGCAGCATTTCTCATTAACTCCATCTTGAAAAAAAAAAAAACTACTGATCACACACACACTGCGTGAGCAAAAACTGTTGATTTTATTTGTTGTGTTGCCACAATCCATGATTCTTCCTGAGACGTGTTAATCAGAATCCGACCCTATATTGTCAGACTGGAAAAGTTGCCCCCAACATCTCAAACAGTTGATTCACCACCCCCTGAGTCAGACCACACTGTCTGGATGTTGTGGTATTTTGTTTTGCATACACAGTGCAGGTGGACTTATTGATGTCACTTATCTCCCACACAGAACAGAGATGCTGAAGGCTACTCCTTCTGTGTAGGCTGGTTGTATGTGCGTGTGTGTGTTTGTGTGTGTGTGTAGGAGGTGTCAATGGGACTTCAGTGGGTGATGTTGCATAAGAACGTCAGTGCTAAAGCAAGGTTTGCAAAAGATTTAAGGAGGGTAGGGGCGGTGTCACATGATATATCTCTGTCACATCCACCCTTCTATTTTTTCTGTGCTTCACTATGTGTAGCACACACACTGGCAGCGTGCACACACACAACTCCTCTTGATCAGCATCACAGATCCGACCGAGGTAAATAGCCAGCCACAACAAAAAACATTGATGCAAGAAAATGTGATGCATGCCAAGTTTTAAAAGACCAGACCAACCTCTCTGGAGGCCTGTCAGTGGTTTAGTCCATCCCCACCCACACATCAGCTAATGGCAAATGTGTCTGTTGTGCAGTGAAGTGCCCCTTTGCAATGTTTAATTTAAAACAAAGAATGTGTCAAACAGTTTTTCTTACCCCTGACACAAAAATAAAACATGTTTACAGTCATAACAAGATTTATTTTACGTTGTCATGGTTGTTAGGCATTATATCCAACAGAAGGCAGTGCAGAGCTCAGAGTTTACCTCTGAGTTCTGACGTCAGTTTTAGACAATACCAAACATGGTGATGGTGGATGAGATCATAATTATGTACACCCTCAGAGAGAGACATAAAATGAGGCAGCAAAGTAGACGGTGGTGGTCGCAGCTTCTTCTAATTCTTTGTTTCTTTCACTGGTCACTCATTAGATATACTGCTCAACACTGCCCCTGTGGTTTTAAGTGGTACTGCTCCAAGAACACACCTGCAATAGTTCTGAAAACTGACCAAGTTTCACACATAAAGGACGTAGGAGACCGATGGAAGACTCTGGCTTTAGCATGGAGCATACTTGATCTTTAATCACCATGGGAAGCGAGTGATGATTGGTGACTAAAATGTAAAAGCTTGGGTTAATATAGCTCAACTAATCTGGGCACAAGCTAACAACTGTTAACTGCAGAAATGGAACCTGCACCATTTCTGCCCTCCAACCTCCAAAACTTTGTCTATCACATGTTATGCTGCACGTCAAGCTATTTAAGGAAAAGTTGACTCTGTCTGTATCTTTGTTTCACACAAAGTACATTGACTTGATCACAAAAACAGAATTATAGAGGAAAGAGAAGGAAAGCAAGGGCTCCTTTTTGGTAAATTATACTTTATTGCAGCTTTAGTTTAAATTAATTAGACCCCAGAATACTCTACGATGTCATAGTGATGTGTTACATACGTACCTTTAACTGGACAGTTAATTGAAAGCAATTGTATGCTTTCATAAGACTGCAAAAGGTTTATTTGGCAAAACAAAATCCAGCCTCCTTTCTGTAGCCCTATTTCCACCAACGGGTGCTAGATGGGATGGGGCAGGTCGGGACTTGGGGGCAGGTTACCATAATATCTGATCCAACCCATCCTACTTTTTCTACTTCTGTTGGGGTACCAAGCCAACCGCTCTGACCCAAAAGGGTGGAGCTTGACAAACTGCAGTTGATTGGTTGAAAAAAAAGTCACTTCCCGTGTGACCTGACATAAAACCAAAGCAGGAATGGCTTCTTGTTTAAAGTAACAAATGTTCTTTTTGTTGATTAAATCACCTTTAAATTGGCGTTACAAAGCATCATTAAGAAGAAAGAACACAAACTGTTGGATGATGTTACGGCTGCCTGTCATTTCACTAATTACCCTCTCATTTGCATGGAAATGCCTGTGTGCCATCACCCATCGGAGATTGCTTATGCCATACACACCTTGCTTCCTGCCTACGGAGGATTGGCTCCATGCACCACACCTCTGTCTTCACCCAGTTGATTGGATAACTGCCAGGCCAATCATCATCACTACAGCCACACGATGAGGAAATAACAGCCAACTGCAGCTGTGGAACTGTTTGCACAGCCTGCACTTGGCTTGAGAACTTTGGTTGTGAACGTGTGCTTTGCTTGGTGGTTTTGTGCTTAGAAGAACTTAGAGTTTTATTGTAGATTTCCCACACTGTTAAAACTGTTTGGGCTTTTGTGTTCTTTTGTGGTACTGACTGATAGTCTTGATTTCTGTTGTGGCAAGTCTTAAAGCCTTTTTGGCTTCTCCTTTAGTTATATTTTGTTAGCTTAGTGGTAAAAGTAGAACGTGTTCGGCTAGATTAGGTTTGTAGTTGTTTATAGTATTTCTTTTGGTTAAATTTTAGATATTGGAGCTGCTTCACCTTTTGTTACTATATAGAAGATTACTTGGCCAGTTTTTGATTATAGATTATACTTTACGGAAGATGTTACGCTGCGCAATCATGGCATCATGCTATTACGTATTGGAGGCCTTTATCGCTATCCGGCTGCTGCTCCGCTTCTCAGGTAAGGTTACGGTTGGCTGTGGGAATGCAACGAGGTTGAAGTTTACAGACCATATCTGCACCCTAACCATCCAAACCCACACTCGTCGTTGGAAATGAGGCATATATGATGC